>NC_140194.1:28879257-29308396 GCF_965226575.1 Pagrus pagrus
GCACTGATTACCACGACACTGCAAAGAGAGATTGGTGAGAGATGTTGGTGTCCCTGTCTCTCTCCTCAGTTTCTCCTTCTTGTCCTCTCTTTTCTCTCAGGTGTCTCTGGTGCTGAACTACTGGCTGTCCAGGGACCTCTCTCTCCCCTGGCTCTTGGTGAATTATTCCAGATGTTTTAGACGTGGATCTTTGCCTTCCGGCAGACTCAGCCCCTCATCTCGTCTGTCTTGTTCTCCATTGTGTGCATGTCGTCCTTGTCTCAATCCGCCTTTGTATGTCTGTGTCCTTTCTACTGTCTGTGTAAACAGTGTGCGCAAGTTTTTCCTCTTGTGAGTTTGTGTAGTCTTTGAGGTCCGTATGATGGAGAGGAGGCTGTGTCACGTCTTATTGGCCAAGGGACCAAGTTGCTTGACATCGTCTCAGATCCATATTCTGCAGATATTTTTACAGTCTCTCTATAATTTTGTCTCGCTGATTGTCCATGCTGTTTCTCCATTTTCTTTCCCTGTTTAAGATATGATATGTAACATTTCTGAATTGTCTAAAAACAACTACACCCTTGTTACATATTTTGTTGAGTTGTGTAATGTTCAAACCCAGAGAAATCCACAAGTTTACGATGTGTTTCATTTGGTCACCTGTCTTTGTGTTTAAATTCAGTTGAACTCTCACTGAACTCAGCACTCAGCAGAGACTCTGGGTCTCTCTCTTCTATTTCCCGTCTCCTCTCTGTAACGGTACGTTCAGCGAGTAAAGTACATTTCCTCTCCAGCTCCAGTCAGCAGTCAACATTATAAAACATAAAAACCTGACAGTGGAGGTCAGGATCAATCCATTATTTGATTCAAAAAGTTAAAAAGTCATCTCTGAGCTCTCTCATCAGAAACGGCTCCGGATCAGAGCAGAATCTGATGTTACTCGCGGTGTTTATTCTTCCAGAAGGTCTGGCTCTGCACCAACTTTCTACTCCAGAGCTGGCCGGCTCTGAGCAGCGGCTCTGCCCTGCCACTCGGCCCGCCACTCCTCTCACAGCTCTTTGCAAACTGCTTTTGTTTTGTTTACACAGATAGCAGAAATGACATATTGTGCGTTAAAGGTTTTTTTTTCGGGGAGGGGCAGTTCTTCCTTATCTCAATCGAGCTTTTAAGGATAGATGGTGTCATCGACTGTACATATTGTAAAGCCACTTGAGAAAAATGTGCGATATTGTGCAGACTAGATAAAACTGACTTAACCAAAGTCGTGAGACAGATGTGGACGGTACAACAAGTAGCTATTGTGTTACCAAGCTTACAGCATCACCTACATGTATTTCACCAGGACGCAAATGAATTTCATCTCCAAACATATCACTTGACAACGAAGACTACTACAACAAACACTCACTTTACAAATGAGAGAGAACAATGGAAAGATGGAACGGTGATGGCAAAGATGTGATGAGCATTAGGGGAGAAGATTACAACATTAACATTAACATTAACATGTGTACCAGAGATACAGCAATGCTTTAGAATTATGTTCACAAGGTGCAAGTATACGATGAAAAACTCCATCAAGGACCAGACATCCCTTTTAAACAGCTACCGACATGTATTTCTCAGAGGTTCTGTAAATAAAACACAAAGCCACAGAACCGAGCACCAAAGTCTCATAACTTTTAAGTTGAGGTGGTGCTAAGGTCACAAGTTGTTAGGTTCCTGTCAACTATGTTTCTAAGCATCTGTGGAGGTTGACTCAGTTGTGAACAACTCAGGCAGACAGACAAAAGTGTCTCCCTCAACCTTCACATCTTTGATGACTTTAGTTTGATTTTCCCGTTGGCTTGCTTTTCTCTCTCTTTCTTTTTCTGCCTGTGTCTGGTTTATCTCAACTGTCTGGTTTCTGCAGGAGTCTGCAGTTGATTGGGTTCTTTCTTCTTCTCTAAGCCTCAAAGCCCTCGGCCCTGCAGCCACAAACCTGGACTCTGTGCACTTCACCTTCCCCGCCATCCCACAGACACGCAGGCGTCCATGCATGCAGGCACACACAACCAAACACACACAGGTACACGGGGGCAGGGGCAGGGCTGCATATGTGCTCATCCACCGAGGCATGCGCATGTTTTTTTAATGCTCATGTCACTTCACATCCTCACAGGTTTTGAACATTTATTCAAACAACTTCCTCCCTCATCTGAAGCAGGATGCAGACAAACAGAAACACTGGAAAAGTACTTTAAATAAACTGAACTGCAAAGCACTGCTGCTGAATGCAAATCAGTACCATCATTTTAACAGAACAGTTCAGTGTTTGGGGAAATACGCTTATTTTGTAAACTTTTTCCTTTTTAGCCGTTTGTTGTTGTTGTTTTTTGGGCTCTCTTGCATGACAGGCGCTTTAGTAATGATTGGATCTTGAATTGCTTAAAATGTGAATGTTTTTCACCGGTTTATGCAAACGTTTTATTTGTCACTATACGGAGCGGCGTCCCGGTACGCTCAGGCAGTACTACACCTATGGATGCAAGTTATAGAATCACTACACTCACAACACAATTGTAAACCTTTAGATGGCCAAAAATATTTTAAATATTTGTAATACAAGGTTCTGCACACTTATGTCCATTCCCGAAGTATTTAAAAATATAATGTCTTGGATGTTGTAGGTTCAGCGCATCATTCATTCATGAAGATCTGGGTTAACAACTCTATCTCTACTCTACCTGAATACAACCCATGCTATTGTTATTTTAGCCCACTTAGCTCAGGCTTCTAAAGCCTTGAAAATGCAGTGAATGTATCCATGATTATGATACTGTCTCACTTACGCTTCCTCCAATGGGCCCCGGAGGTATCACCCATAATCGTTTCCCCCGTGCCCTCTCCAAGAACTCCTCTATATATATTTGTCCTGCATGAGATGAGAACAATATCAATCTAAAGATGCTGCATAATCTGTCCATTCATTACACTAACAGGCTTTATTACATTTCAGCCCATTTAGAGGAATCCCTGATTACATTTTGACAAATGATGACAGCGTCGGTTGCTGCATGCCCCCGTGTCTCTGTTTACACTGCTAATGTCCCCGCTGAAGTCTTCCCTCGCTCCTGAGTGGGAAACAGATTTCCACCTCATTCGTCCTTCACCAAGCGGCACGCCTTCTGTGTACTCTGTCTCTCCTCTTCCATTCCCGTCTTCCTGTTTCTCCCTGGTGGGTTATATTCAAAGTTTGCAGAGTTGGAGGGAGCTTCTGCAGGATTTCTTTTGTTGACTTCAGATCTTATCAAATTGAATTGTCCAGAGGCTGTGGTCAGTGATCCATGATGGTTCGCCTTTTTCTGACAGGTCTGATAAATACAGGTCCTGATCTCTTTCTGCGTCTCTATTCCTCTCTCCTCCTCCTTCTCTCCATCTTATTCGCTCCGTCCTCTGTCTCCACTTGCCCTCTGCCTCTCTGCCTCACCTCCATAACACTTCTTTTACTCCTCTCTTGTTCCTGTAAACTACATTGAATTTTTTTTTTCACTTTTCTCTATTTCTCTCGCGTCTTTCAGACTAAAAGCTAATGCTCTCTGCACTGCTTCGCTATAGAATTGTGTATTTGTGTGTGTGTGTGTGTGTGTGTGTGTGTGTGTGTGTGTGTGTGTGTGTGTGTGTGTCTGTGTGTGTGTGTGTGTGTGTGTGTGTGTGTGTGTGTGTGTGTGTGTTTGGAGGCAGACTAAAAGACAAGAGCTCCACTGACCTTGGACACACTGTGCTCTCCTCCTTGCCAACAACCTTCCTATATACTCTCTGTACACACACTATAGGATGAAACGTGTGTGTCATGTGTGGGAGGAGGAGTTTTGGTAGAATGTATGTACACACACACACACACACAGATGACACATGGATACACACATACAGTACAGTATGAGCACACGGTGAGAGCAGGAGATGAATTACATCAGACTGATTACAATAGAGGACAGTGGCTCCTTCATACAGTAAATGTGTGGGTGCATGCAATACAGCGTCTTTAAACTCTGTGTGTGTGTGTGTGTCCTAGTGTGTATGAATATTCATGGTCAGTGTAGTTTTGGGATGAAGAGAAGAGAGCCATGCTCTGCAGGTACTTCATTGCCTAGTGTTTGGTCAGAGGAACCACACACACACACGCGTGCACACACACACAAAGCTTGTTTAAATGGTCTTAATCCCCCCAAAAATTGTAGCTACACATGCTTTCACACATACACATACACACACGCACACTGTCATCCTTTACTTAAATACATACACACACAAACATACATCTACAAATCTTCAAGGAGATCAAGGAGAGGGTGCAGATATAAAATGAGGGGGAAAAAATATGTGTGCGCGCGTGTGTGTGTGTGTGTGTGTGCATATGCTGTTGTTGTCTACACACTCAGTTGCCTTTGTTGGTTCAAGATTCAACTGTGCCTTCAGACGGTTTGCTTGTGCTTGTGAAAGATTTCAGAGCGTGTGTGTGTGTGTGTGTGTGTGTGTGTGTGTGTGTGTGTGTGTGTGCATGTGTGTGTGTTACTTTCCTAACCATTGGTTAAGGACTGGAAAACAGAGTTGAACATTACAGCACACACACACACACACACACACACACACAGGGGGAGGTGGAGGTAAAGACGGCTAGAGAACATGTAGGAGGTGTCTGAGCAGGAGGAGGATGGAGCAGGCTGAGAGATGAGGGGAACATAAATTATGCAAACAAGACGGGGAAATTGGAAAAAAGAGGTAGAAATTCAGAAGGACTTTTCTGATTGCTTGACTCTGCCACTACCAACAGAAGCTGATAAAAAATCATGCCTGGATGTAAGAACATTGAATGACTATTGCTGGCCAAATCCTGAGCATAAATAGTATCACAAAGAGGGTCTGATGTCATAAAAATGTTCAGGATTATAACTCTGAAACTACATTATGTAACTTTTTTTGCCTTAAAATAGCAGCTTGAAAATCATGTTTTTGGCACAGTGTCGTGTAACAGGGTGAAGGGTGTCTCTGTCTCAGCCCCCCCGCCCCCCCATCACTTGTCTCTGCACTCTGTAACTTCAGTGAGAGGGTAGGATACATCACAAAGTCAAACCACATTTCTACATAATGTTGCTTTTAAACAAATGTAATGTCCCTTGTAGTGATGAACCAGCAGAGAATCGTGATGTGAATCTGCAGCTCCCCACACCTTGTTAGAGCTTTATAGTGAGTTTAAGCTCATTGTGTAGCTGTTCAGCCCAAATCTGTGTTGGTCACTTTATGTTACAGGATTCATTAAATTGAATTAAATTAAATTCATTAAGTAAATTGAACTTAATTCATTTGTTGGAAAAGTTAAACCAACAGCCTGGGACTTTTACATCTAATGAAAATCCATTATTGCTAAAGTTTAAAGAAAAAGTGACACAAATGCAAGACACAAAACAAAAGGCAGACAAGTAGAAACAAAGAGCAAGCTTTAATAATGAGCTGAGTCAAAATCCAGAGTCCAAACTAAAACAGCACAAAACTCAAAACTCGTGCACAGCAGAGTCGCTTCACTGAACTGCTGGTACACAGTAAAGTTTAAGATGCCTGCTGCAGTGACTCAGTCCTGATTTATTGTTCTCAGTCACACTGTAGTTGTACTTCTGTATTAATGACAGCCATTGTTTACAATATTGAAAATATTGCTAAAGGTGGGCTGCAGGAGGAGGTTGGGAACCACTGCATCCATTAGTTGTGATTGTTTCTGAGTCTTTAATAGTCTCTGAGTGAGCTTCAAACCAGGACCAGGACCCTGCACCGTACATACAGTATATCTGCGCTGACAGCGGTGCTGTCGGTCCCCAGTGAGCAGAGCTGCGATGCAACGAGCTGCTGATTTGAACTCTGATATTTCAGTGCGCTCATGTTCAGCTTTAGGATTGATCAGAATCTGAACCGATGTAAAGAGGAGACGACGTGCAGCTGCTACCTGCTTCATTTTTTAAAATCAGGGCAGACAGCGTACGTCTCCATGGTGATCCAACTTCAGAACTGTTTCAGAAGCTGTTATAGTTTGAATTGTAATGGTGCCAGTAAGCATGACAATCATATTCTGCTACTGGGTGGATAAGGCTAAAACATCATCCACATTGTTTTCTGCAGCCCGCACTGTGAAATCTGACAAAGTATCTTACTAAGAACATCAAAGACACCGATTAACTCAAAATGACACTAAACTAACTAATAATCTAAAGTTGTAAAAACTTTTTAGCTCATACAACTTAAATGTAACAGTCCACTTTACCTGCTAATTCTAATCTAATTGGTTCCCTGACTTTTTAAAGTCAACTTTGAAACTGTACAGTGCAGAGCTCCACTTTTCTGAGACATGTACTACATTAAGGGTTCAGATTTGCCTTCAGTCCAACAGGACTACCACCCACTCATCACTGAAGCATGCTGTGATGTCACAGCTTTGGATGCAGGCCATCGGGTAACATTGCAGTGCGATGCTGCAGTCCGGAGTTTGACAGTGGACGAGACAAAGTGCTGCTCCAACAGTTAAATCAATGATTTCTTCATTTTTAAACACAAGATTGGATATAATAAAACTGTTTCTGTTGCCAATTTTCAGGACAGATCTTCAATTCATCCGTACTACGAAGGAGGAGCACATTTTTGACCTAATGGTTCAAGTGTCTCAACAGCCGTATTATTTCCACTCCATCTTTGGTCAAAATCATTGCTGAGATGTTTCCTCACTTGTAATCTCATGAGATCACATGTCAGTCAATCAGTGGACCACGAGAAATGTTTGTCTTACTCCATGAGAAATCCCAATATCCTTCAATAGAAACATAATGAATCCTGGACATAAAGCAGCTCTGCTTTGATTTGAAATACGTGACGCAGGATTTACGCAATCAGATTTATCAATAGTTCGGTATCCCTGATGAAAAGGATGAAGGGCGGACGGAGAGGAGAGAAAAAAGTGAAGGAGGAGATGATGAAAGAAGCAGAAGCAGAGAGATGAGAGATGGAGTGAGTTTAAAATAAAAAGGAAGCGCAGCGATGGCATGGAGATAAAAAATGACTGCAGAGAAGTTAGAGAAACGAGGAAATGAGGTTTGCTAGGAGTGAGGAAGGAAAGACGAGGGGGGATGAAGGAAGCAGGAGGAAAAAAGGGAAGGAAGAAGAGGGTGGAAGGAGTGTGGAGTGTGTGGACACAGCTGTGAATGTGTGTTCGGGGAGAGACTGTGATCTTTGAGAGTCGGATGGGGAGAGGAAAGGAGGGAGGGAGGAGGAGGAGGAGGAGGAGGAGGAGGAGGGGAGGCACAGGCAGTTTTCCACGAGACTTTTAAACCTATTTTAATGAGGAATCCTCCACTTCATGTGTCTCTGCTGCAGTTTAAAAAAAAAACACCTCAGAATCGCTGCAGTCGACCAACAGAGAGGGAGAGAGAGAGTTTCCTGAGGAGAACAATTAAAAGCCAAATATAATCTCCCTTCAGCCTATGGACTGCTTTTAATGTGATTATTGGGGCGCTGATGACGCAGAGCGGACACCTGCACCCAGGGGAGACCTCTCTGTGCCTGCGGTCCCAACACTCGCAGCTTTCAGAGCAGAGAAATGATATGAAGCCCCCTGTACTTTAATGAAAGATGCAGTATTTTCAACACTGCAACTCTGAGATGAAGTTAAAAGAACAGTTTAACATTTTAGGAAATATTCTTATTCACTTGTTTGCTGAGAATATGGTGAGCATTCGATACCACTCTTTGTCCATACGGTAAACGTGTAGCCAAAGCCAGTAACAAGTTAGCATAGCTTAGCATAAAGACTGGAAATGGAGAAATCGCTCTGGCTCTGCCCAAACGTGAGCTGATGAACACATTATTTCTTGTTTGTTTGATCTGTACAAAAACCAAATGTAAAAATGTCAGAGAACCAGTGGAGACTTGGGGAAGTGACTGGTCTTGGCCAAGAAATGTTCCAGGACACGACCTGTAAAGCAGCGCCTTTTTACTCAGTGTTGCTCTTCCGGCTGATTAGCAATTGTTAGCATGCTTCCACTCAAAACTAAGTCAGTTGTTGTTTTTCTACATCAGTTTTGTGTTTAGTGCTTATTAGCAAATATTATCATGCTAACACTCTGAGTTAAGTGATTTTTTATGTTTTTTATTTTTTTTCCTGCTAATTCCCCATTGTTAGCATGCTAACACTCTATGCTTAGTCAAATGTTGTTACATCAGTTTTGTTTTTAGCACAAACTAGCAGTTGTTAGCATGCTAACACTAAGTCATTTATCGTTCTTATACAACAGCTTTGTGTTCAGTGCTAACTAGCAAATTGTTACCATGCTAACATATCACTTTTTAAAAAGTCTCATGTCGTTATTATACAGTACATAATTTTTGTGTAAGTGCAAATGAACAAGATTAAGCATGATAAAATGCTAATCTTAGATGACAACCATGGTAAACATTACACCTGCTATAAATCAGAATGTGAGCATTGACCCTGTGAACATGTTAGCATCAGCATTTAGCTACTGTACAGCCTTGCAGAGCCACAACTATGGCTGTAGACTGGTTTGTGTGTCTTTGTTTTGTACATTATGTTTTGTCGCCTGGATGGACTTTATCATTTTCTTACACTGAAGCTGAATGTCTGATTCACGCCTATAATTACTTTGTAGAGTTTTATATATTGATCAGTGCCAATAATCTCAGATCATTATGTGTTTAATAATGTTAATAATATTACTGTGGGTGTCAGCATCCCACCATAGTCCTTTTTCACAGCAGACTTTTTGACGCATTGTAGGCCTACCTGCAAAAGCACAGGATGATATAAAGATGGCTACAAGGACCCTGAAACATAAGCAGCGAAATGGAAATCAACCATCACGAGTTTTATTACTGACACATTAGTTTTTCCTACCATGACGTGTCAAAATATCTATATTTTTTTGGTTGTGGCTTAATCAGAAAGTCATTTCTTTGTTTTTCCAAGTAAGAACAGCCCTCTTGATGCTGCTGAGGAAGAGCGCCAAACCTGACGCATGTTGAAATCCAGCACAGCTGCCACTCCAAGTCTTTATGTGGATTGTGCTATTAAGTGCCAGTATTTGTGCGCATATCGAGCAGATTACATTTCCTCACGAATCCTCCCATGAGACTGAGTAAAGATACATTGAAAAGACTGTCTAGACTGACGGACTCCTGTGTGACACATAAGGACAGGAGCTCTGTGTCGTAAAGATCCATCTGGATCCAGGGATGATATAAATACTGTTCCAGTAACAAAAGAAAGAAAAAATCCTATTTATAGGCTTTGTTGGTGTGTTTGAAGTATTGACAGATGATTTTCTTTTTAATACGTTGTTTTTGATCTTCACATAAGATATTTTAAGATGTTGTAAGTGATGTTTGAGTCAAAGGTGACAGGAATCTGCTCTGGGACACACCAACCCACACATCAGCACACATCAGTGCACACTCATTCTCTCTCTCTCTCTCTCTCTCTCACACACACACACACAGTTTGATAGGAACAAAGTCATAGCTCCATGTAAAAATATCAGCCCATATTAATACATAACGAGCCTGGCCTCTCCCTGTGTGTCAGTAACATGACTGCGGTGAGTGAATGAGGGAGATGACAGACAGCGGCAGCAGCAGGAGAGTTTCCTGGTCAGGTTCAGATGCTGGGCTGAACGGAGTCTCCAGAGACTGTGCAGAGCAGAGGAGGGGGACAGATGCGACTCATTCATCATTTATCTCCATCGGTGGGACTTTTTTTCCTTTCCCCCCACGGTGTCACGCTCCCACGGGACCCCCATCCACCCCCTCATCTTCAGCACTCTGACATCAGCAGCAGCATGGGATGGTGATCAACGATGATGAAGAGGATGATGACTTTTAACATGGATTAGATGTTTTTTCAGATTAAAAAATGACAATGAAAGTCAGCATTTGTGCTTATTTAAAGGACCGTTCCACCAATTTTACACATCAAGCTCAGCTTAAATGAAGAGTGAGAAAAGAAAAATGTGTTCTGCAGCTCCAAAGTTTGTGAATTTACCAACCGCGTATAATGCATCATGGGAAATGTAGGATCCTTTTTAAAAAGCTTGATAAATTGTAGCAGATAAAGATCAGGATATCTCGCTTTTCACATTTCTCTTTTAGACCTGTCTTCTGTAAGTGCTCTGAACTTTATGGAAGTGCAATAAGAAACAGCCGGAGTGCCCCTTTAATTTAACATACTTCACTTTAATACACTCACAAATCTCCTCTACTATCTGTTCGACAAAAGGTTCCCGTCATCTGCCTGTTTAAAATGAATGAATCTACCCATCATGCAAATGAACCCGACCGGGCTCAGGCGCTAAAGGCTGAGAGGGAACGCGCTCTCTGCTCCACTCCAGCTGTTTCTCAGCAGCTGTTTGTCGGCTGGAACAGAGCTGGAGAGGTGCAGCCACATCACGCTCAATGAAAATCACGACGGCAGTTTAGCGTAATGATCGTGGATCCAACTTTGGGAGCAGGTACTCTCCCAGCCTGCTGCAGCCACAACCTTACCGCTGTCTTTACGAGCTCTCCCTGGTCGGATCGCTCCCGCATGTTCCGCGGGATGCTGCGGATTCATGTGGGGAGCTGCGGGACCCTCTAACTTGCAGCGCACAGAGATGCAGAGTCAAGTCAGGAAGATTGGAAGGACGTGGTTTATATCAGCAGAGCATCTACACACATAAAGATGAGTCATTTAAAAGCCAGAGTCCAGATCTGCAGCATCCGGTTACGCACAACGACTCGCAGCCAAAACTACTCCAGACACTGTCCGCTGCAGTGGAAGTTGTGCATTGCTGATAAATAAGAGTTTCACCACAATCACGTGAATGTTTTGGGTACTTACTCAGCAGCAGAGCAACAGGCAAGAAGAGGAGGCACGCAGAGTTCATCAGAGATGCCATGCTGACCCGACAAGTCGTCCTCCGTCCCTCTCAAGTTTCAGGGGTCTTTTTTTTCCTTTTTTTTTTCACACCGGAATTCCCAAGTTGCTGTGAGAAAAAGAAAAGGCAGCACACTCTGTCCCGCTCCTCAGTGCTGCTCAAAGTGTTTCCCTCCTGTCCTTGGTGCAGCTCTGTACTCCAGTGTGAGAGCATCCACGGCGCGCTCATCCGCTCCGCTGAAGGGGAGGGCGCGTCCGTGCCGAGGAGGAGGAGGAGGAGGAGGAGGAGTGGATGGACAGTGGATGCTGGGGATGATTTGGGGAATTCAGATACTTTACTTTGGTTTCATTACAAGTGAAGTCCTGCACTCAGAATCCTACTTTAGTAAAAGTTTTATCAGCTACATGTAATTAAAGGGTCATTCTGCCTTTTGGTTAAAGTTGTATTATAGATAACACTTTATAATAACCAGCATTGATGACTGCTCCATTTATATTCAATCACACATTAGTTACTATGTATTTTCCTGTTAAACAATGAAATCATCATTCATAAACCATTTATTAAGCAAGCGTTTATCTAAAGCTGCAACTGATGTTTATAATAGTTTGTAAGTGGTTCATAAACACTGTGTCGTTCATCTATAGACATTATTAGGATGGCCATTACAAAGCTGCAACTGATGTTTATAATCCTTTTATTAATCACTGGCATCTTTTTTCTATTGCTCCTGGTCTCTGAGAGTTACCAAACATTGAAATGGCACAGTGTCTTATGTCTTAACCCTATCTGAGCATTACAGTTGAACAAACTATCTGAGAAGGTTAAAGTGGGAAATGTCTCTATGGTAGGGCTGGTGACCATTCACAGACACAGGACACAACCAGACACAGGATTTTTGTAAGCGGTCGTGAGCAAAAAAAAAAAAAAAAAAAAAAAAAGGGTTGCCACTACTTTAATCCATAACAGTGTGAAGCATTTTGCAAACTTATTATGAGACAAGCTGCTAAATAAGTGTTTGCCTCAAAGCATAAAATGTAAATACTAGTAAAGTGCTTATACCTCAAAACTGTGCCTGAAGGGTAACTCCAGAAATTTAGCACATCAAAGTGTGTTTGCAGGTCATAAGGAGTTCTACTGAAGAAGTAGTATAAAGCTATTTTTGGGTCCAGAGGAAGCTGCATGTGATCTGATAACCTGCCTCCAGTGATGTCACTCAGTGTCTGAGGTGGACTGAGGGTTTTGACACTGCTGGACTCATTATGGACAGTTTAAAAACAAATGAGCAAAATCAATACAGCAGAACCAGATATCACCTTTTGTATTCCACGCATTCTTCTTCCTTGGAAGCCTTCCTGGTGCCTATATTACCCACGATTCAATTTAGCCACTCAGTGACATCAATGAAGCAATTGATCAGATTACATGCAGCTTCCTCTGGACCCACACAAGGCTGTATACTACTTGGTTCACATATCCAGCAGTTCTCCAAGACCTGTAAACACACTTTAATGTGTAAAGTTGGTGGAGTTGCCCTTTAAGAATGGTATATAACTGAATGTATTAGTTACTCTGATGCTAAGGACTGATGTTAACTTTGTCTCTCTTGGCCAGTGAGGCTGCCGTAGGAAGCAGCTCACTTGAACTTATGTCAGGACTGTTTTCTGGAAGAACACAACATAAAAATAAAGACACAATAAATTGAGCAAGTCTTTTTATTCCAAAATGTTTAGGGTAAAAGAAACTGTAAAAGATACACAACATAACTGTCCAAGCAGAGGAACACAAAGTAGAGAAAAAAATAACATACACTGTAGCCTCGGTCTTGTTCTCACACAGCTCCCACCTCAGGGTGAGGCGGGAGTCAACCTGTCCTTCAAACTCTGAGGACAATAAACCAGGGTCTGCAACTGAAAGCTGAAGGTGCTCAAAATAGTTCTCTCTCTGTTTCATGAGCATTCAAATATCTGTCCAAATCAACTGTCTTGGTAGTCAAATATTTGCAAACAAAACGTACAGATCCTCCTCTGCTGAGCGGTGAGAGCTTTAACTTCAGAACCAGCCACACATGAGCTTTCATGACATAAATGCTTGTCGAGGTTAATGGAACCGCTATCGGATAATGCTTGGGATCAAATTAAATTAAATCATGGAGAATGCTATAAGGCACTTGCTAGACAGATCCAACTTCACAGATTCTAAACACAGAGGTCAAACGAACAGAACTTTTATTTTACAATCAGCAGAACAGGGTGGCCACCCTGCGATGAAACAATGATGTGTGTAAATGGGCTGTACACAACTTATCATACACTTTAAAGATGAACAAATGGTGCATTTACAACCTAAAGGCAGGCTTTTCAATGTTTACTGTCGGAGCAGGAATGAATGAAATGAATTCAAAACCTAAACAACAAGCAGGGTGAATATCTGCAGTCCAACTAAGTGCTGCCTCCTACAGCCTATGAGAAGTAACTGCACATTAAGTTTACAAACATTATTTGGAATAGCCTGATAAAATAACATCATCAGTAACAATTATGTTTCGGAAGTATTTTATCATGTATTATAACTAGTTTGATGAATCTTAAAGCAAGTATACAAGTCTTACAAATACTAAATGTTTATATAAAAAAAGGGGGCTGACATACAGAAGAAAACATGGGGAGAGGTCTGATCAATTTACAGGACAGAGCTGTACACATGGACGGCTGCCTAACTCGCTGTCGGGCTCCAAACATTTCTGATTTTACAGGGGAATTCTTTTCAGCCTGGAGGACCTTCACACATATTTGTTACATTTGAAAAATGTTATTTCGCATCCTTTAATCTTGTTTGTATTTTTCCAAATGGCTCATCAGAATGATTTGTGAAAACAAGGCCAGATGGAAAAAGTATAATGAGATACGCTTTTCATCCTGAATGCTTCAAACACAGGATCAAATTCCATTAACTTTACGTACAACAATTCAACGTGTTGATCCTGTCAAAGCACTGACAAAGATTTGGCTTGGCGAGGTTGTCGTCTCCAACCTATTAAGAAGTAACTGAAAGCAAATATGCAACCAACAGAAAATGGCTTCGGGTGTTACATACTTTTGGTTGCCGGGATAAGCTTGGTTGTTTGAAAAAACTGAACTGAGGACAGCGTAATCCTGCAGCAACTGAATTCCAAGTTTGCTCGAGCGAGGATGCTGGTCTGTATCTAAAAAAATAAATGTGTCCAAGCCTGCTGTTTTTCTCTTAAGGCCAAAATACAAGGCGACATTTTGAGGCAAAACATGTCTTCTTTAACTTTGTTCCTTCTGTTGTTTAGTATCCCAAAACTTAAGATGTCTGACTGATGGGTCAGAGGAACACGAGTAGAACAAAAGAAACGGCGATGTTTGGTCTGCTAAACCACTGAGCTGAACATTCTTTGAGTCTTATGCACATTTGGATGAAGTGACATCAAAGGGGTGTCAGGTATGATGTTTCTGGGAGACGGGGACGACCAGAACTCTCTCTGGCTGTCGTTTCTAAGACGGTCTTATGCTTCTTGATGGGGATAAAAGGATGAGAGACAGCCATGATGCCTCTTGTTTGGGGGGAAAAGCAGCAGTAACAAAAGTCTGGAAGAATCTACAGTGAACTTCTACGTCGTCTGGACCATTATTGTCTTCCACTGAAGGTCTGTCCAAAAAAAAAACATACTGAGTGACAAAAACAATTTCTATAACTTAACTTGACACTGGTGCAGGATGAGCAGGGGAACAGTGGGAGAAAGAGCTGAATTAAGGGTTGTGATGAGGGACAGGTGGGCTGGAGGGAACGTTCTTGAACCAAGTAAGAGGTTTCAAACTGAGTCATTGAGGAGCTCTCATCTTCTGTCTCCAACCAACAGCACGTCCCGTCCTCAAGCTCCAAGAAACCGCTCAAAGAGAGCTGGAGCTGTCCTTGCTGCCCTCTCCTCTAAAACATTCGATAACAAAAATGAACTCATGATTGGTATCTATGAGGAAACGGCTCTTCTGCACCACCCTTTAAATGACGGACTAGTGGTTGACGAGACCCTGCAGCATCATCATCAGGCGCCGCGCCCTCTTGCTGAGGGGGCTGTGGGGGTCCTGCTGCAGGAAGGTGAAGAGTTTCGGTCTGACCTGTGCCAGCACGGCGGCCATGTGGTCTCTTGTCAGGGGGTCACCGTGGTCCAGGTTCATCACTGCATCCTCCAGGTAGCTGGACAGGGTCACAGAGGAAAGAGATGTCAGATAATCATGACAGAAGATGCCTGAAACTTCCAGCCAGGCATAGGTAATCAAAGGTAGGCATGAGGTATAAATTATTAAAGGCTGGGTGAGGATGTTCTGCCATGAGTGCAGGAGAAATGACAACATTGGTCTATGATGCATTTTTGCTATTCCCAATCCACAAGTAAGACTCTGCTCCTTGGTGACAATGCTGCAGTGAAATAAACATTCAAAATGCCACAATGCTGCAAAGGCCACAAGTGCAACAAGTCTTTTGCGTGTAAGGGCGGAAAACATGTGCCTTGTTTCCAACCATCTAGCAAAAGTACAGCACAGCAGTTTTCCACTGCCTAGCTTGTAGTTTTCATCTCTCGTCTCTCTCCACTTGCGGTTATGCATACTAGCAGCCTAGAGCTCACACAAAGTTCACTACAAAATTTACAAAAATGGATTAATGATTTAAAGTAACAATTAGCCAGTTGATTGTTTAGCTGTAAACGTTTTAATTAATACAACCTGAAATGCTCAGAACATTGCCTGGATACCCATTTCTGACCGAATATGCAGATTGTTAGCTAACGTTACTGGCCATCAATAACATTTCAGCGGTGCAAGTTATTTGCTAAATTACTAGCCCACTTAAAAATAAGTGTATGAAGTAAACAAGTTATCTAATTGTCCAAACTATTGTGTTGTTTTTGGTTAGGGTCTAATCAGGAGAGAATGCATGCAGATTTGGGTCACTCAAATTAATGAATGACATTTTACACACTGAAAGAGATTAGGCTCTCAATTATACATGTAAAGATTTTAAACTGTTTTGTGCTCCTCTGAGTGTGTCACATGATCTGTGATGTCACCCACTGAACCTCCTGCTTTTTCAAGATGTTTGTACTGAATCCTTTGTACATTCAACTATACAATTCACTTCTCATATACAATTCTTACAAAAAAGGAAAATTGTCTTCAATCAGCCAATATGCTTATTTCAGCAACAGAACTATTTTTACAACTTTTTTTTCTGCCTTTAAGCACTAAGAGAGCCTTTGATTGCCATGTTATTTTACCTATCGCAGTCTTTGGAAAAACAGAATGTGGCGACTTTTTAAACTTGTTTTTCTCCAGTTCCAGTTCTCCAGTGGAGAAAACTGCATAAAATGAAAGAAGTTAAACATTCATTCAGCCACAATAAACAGTCCAAGGATAACATGCATACACCTCCCCTGCAGCTGTTCCCAGGGTCAAAACACAGAGAGGAAGGCCGGCTCTATAAATTTCTATGTATCTTTTGCTGTTTGAATGTCAAGCAATGTCCTTGATTATCTCCCTGGCTGCAAGCCCATTGTGTGAATGTGTACCTTCTGTTTTCATTCAGATATTACAGCAGAAATTGAGTTGTGCCACAGTCACCTGTGCCCTGTCCTCTTACTGAGACTACACTACATTTAACTCCTCAATTAATTGGTTTAGGCAGACATCTGGTGGTCAGACTCTCCAGCAGTGCTGCTCTCCCACCATCACTGTCTTTGCGGTTTAAATGACCATTCATCTCCACGTCTGGAGCATTACCTGATCCCAGTCGACATTAGAGCTGTTCCCCCAACGCCAGTTGGCGTCCAGCCAGAGTTCCCCACGACACACACACACACACACACACACACACACACACACGTCTATCAAGTCCCCATAACACTGCCATCACACTCTTTAAAAAAAGGGACATTAAATGTCACAGGACCAACATCACAGATACTGACGGGCTAGTTAATGTCTTGCTGAGATAAGCTATTAACTAAATTGTGTCAAGCCCTTTCACACACACATTAACTTGCCGTTAATGTCCCTCTGTTCACATTATTCTCACATCCATTTGGACAACAATGTGTTCTTCGAAACCAGCTAACGATCCTGCCAACAATCCTCTCTGGTCCCAACAATCCTACCATTGCTTTTGTTTCTCTCTGCGAATCTTTCATGTATTCTTCTTAGATACCATCAATCAGCAGTATAAAAAAAGAAGGATCCTTTATCTTGTGCAAAGCCCCAAAAACACACTGTGCAGAAGCCTTATTCTAATATTAATTGACTTCTCTTTACTCATGAGAGCAGAGTTTTCCTACATGGCTCAAAAACAATTAGCCATCAAAGTAGGAAATAGTGAGAAACTGCTAAGATGTTTTTTTTGTCATTTACCTTGTCTTGATTCTATCTTTTATCTGAACTCTACCATGATTGTGTTCTGTCCTTATAATGCCTCAGACTAAACCACACCCTACTGCCATCTCTCTCTCCAGATGGCACAGCAGCACCAGAGGGCTGTACTCGCTGTTGTAGGCAGCTGCAACGTAAACGCAGGAGCAGACAGGTGATCCAGACACAGAGCGGCGTGATAAAGGGACTCTGATAGAGAAAGAGGTTTTCTGGGGCAGAAAAGATCAAGAGGAGATGGGCTGCAATGATTCATAGAAAAAGAAAAGGACATAAAGTGAGTGAGTCCAGGGCTCTCTGAGGAGACATTCACACATCTTGAGAATAACAAAGCATGACACTCAAAAGAGCAAAAAAAACATATGGAAGTGCAATTGTGAATGGCAGAATAAAAAGATGCAGGAAAAATACAGGAGGAAGAGAACAAGAGAGAGCATCTAAAAACTGCAAAGCTATTCACAGGATCATCTGCGCTCCCCGGACAGCCATGTAGCAGGGCTACGGACGGAGCAGGGTGATGGGGTCAGCAGTTTAGCACCATTTAGCACTCAGGAGATTGGGAATAATGGGCATTCAACAGAGATGAACAGAGATGGGGAGCAAAACTTTCACCAAAGAAGGGCTTTTATTACTGATTGACTGTAGCACAGGATCCAGCAGGTGTAAGAGAGAAGGCGTGTAATGTAATTCAAAACATGTTCACTGCATTTGTTTTGAAAGAAAATTAACTTAAAATGAAGACGTTCTGGGAAGAAGGCACGTTTCTACAGTTCACAGGTTTTCCATTAAAAGCAATGACATTTTCCAAAACTGCAAATTATGCCTGCTGGATTGCAAGACAGGTCTTACATCAAACTACAGTGGTGTGAGATTATATACTGCAAGTATTATGAAAAGTAAACAGGTAAGAACCATAGATATTTGTATCAAATTTCAGTAACAAAGATCAGATCTGATTATTTTTTTTGCCATATGCAAAAAAATACTGAGAGGCTGACAGCTACTGAAGATCATCAATAATTTAGTTATTGCTAGACTGATCAAACTTCTCGGAGTGCACACAGTGAAAATAAGCAAAGTGGTGCATTTGTTGAGAAAATGTATTTGTCATTATGTGGAGGGCAGAATGTGTTTTAAGATTAAAAGGTATAATTTGTAAGAAATAGACAGAATCTGAATGTAGCTTTAAAACTAAAGAGGGAAGCATAACCACTAATTGCTGCTCACTGCTCTTTGCTGTGGCTATCTTTGGCTGTGAATACCAGCTGCCGTTAGCAGGTATCTCAGGTAGGCAAGTGGCTATTAGCTGACTGGAGTCTGCCAGCACTGCAATCAACGTGGGCCAGCTTGACTGACCTTAGCCACCTTCCAGTGAACATGGCTTGGACACCAGACTGGGACTGAACACAAAGTCTCTGGGCTCGACAGATGCAGTACAAAGATGATTTACAGGAAAATAGGTGTAAATATTTCTTCTTCTTAACTTTTTGTGAGTTTGTTTATAGTTTACTTTTTATACTGAGTAGCAAAGTCTCCACTTTAACATCTTCCAGCTGAAACTATGAGGGCTATTAGACTACTGTCTCGGTACAAAGTGGTATTACTAGTCAGGACGGGCTGGGGACATTGTCATTGTCATGAAAATGTATATCTCAATTAGAAAAACACTGTATCTATTGTGTTTTTTGTTCCACCACAATCCACAATGTTTACGCTCACCCCTAAGTGGATCCACATAATCTTCAATGAGAGAATAGAGATATTATGGATGCAAGTGAAAAAGAGAACCAAATACCAGCAATTGTATTGAAATAACTTTGTTTTTCTCACCTGATTTTGAGCTCAGAGCGGGTTGTGAGGTTGGAGGAGAGCTGCTGGATGAGTGACAGCAGCACAGG
This sequence comes from Pagrus pagrus, assembly GCF_965226575.1. Classification (NCBI taxonomy): domain Eukaryota; kingdom Metazoa; phylum Chordata; class Actinopteri; order Spariformes; family Sparidae; genus Pagrus; species Pagrus pagrus. The sequence goes on from NC_140194.1 coordinate 28,898,518, forward strand.
CTGGCTGAGAGGGCAGGGGTGCTGACCAAACACCTGCTGAGAGTCGATGGTCTCACACACGTACAGGACCAAGTTCAGATCTGTTGCTGACAGAGCCTGGAGGAAAGGAGGAGAGGAAGCTTTTTATTCATATTAAACCATTTTTATCAAACTCAAATTCAAATAGCTCTCTCCGTGCAAGAAATCTAGAAGAAAACCTTTCAGGCTGCAGTGGGCCACCTAAAGAAAGGAGTCGTCCACCAACTTTAAAGCAAGAAAAGGTCTGACCACAAACTGCTTGCAGCTTAGTGGCTGTGACTTACTTGTAAAACTAGCCTGAGAAATGTCTGTGAAGATGCCATGCTGTCATATTTCTTGTTTAAATCACAATGTTATTCAGAATCCAAAAAACACAAGATGTTTCCATGCCACAGCAATCTGGTGGGAAGTAAGTCCCAGATCTAATGAAAGCATGAGCTTAGCCAGGCTATTCTCATGTTTGTTAAGTGTCAATCCAAAAGTCCATGGGTTAAGAACTGAACTATATGCACATAAACATGGATGATAACAAAAAGCCAGAGGGACTGAAGCGAGGGGATGGGAGAAAAAAGTGAAACGAGTTGTTTGAGGCAATTACAGCGTGTTCAGGTGCAAAGCCACTCGGGATAAAACACAAGTGTGTGAAGCACGACTAAAGAACTGCTGGTGTGGGAAGTAGTTGCAGTAAATTTGCTTTCTGGGCCTTGGAGTCCTGGTGGGCCCTTTTGTGTGTGAATGTGTATGATTACAAGTTAGGTAAGGGTGTTTGCATTCATTAGCAGTGAGAAAATAGAGCTCAGCTGCAGAGGCTGCAATATGTACAGAGCTACACCTGATTATATCTGCGTGCCTGTGCTTGTGTGTGTGTGTTACCTGCTGAAAAGCCTGGTTGAGCTGGCCCTGCTGGAGGAGCTGCAGGATGTTGGCCTGCTGTGTCTGGTAGTCGAGGTGTGCTGTGGGGACGGGCGTGCCAGCCGCTGACCTCATCGCCTGCATTATACTGGAGGTGACCACTGCCTGCTGCTCCTTCATTGCAAGGCTCACCTCCCCTTTGACAATTCGCTGCACATGGCTAAGAATAGACTCCTGCAAACTGGGGAGGATATAGACAGAAGAAAAAACATGAGGACAGAAAGAAGGTTTATCCACCATATTGTATGTTTTTGGACAGATGGCTCAGTCAAGACACAAAGAGCCTATGTACTACGTCCGAGCCTGATATCAGAAGGAATTATGTCATTCATCACTTTTTGTGAGTGTCATTTTGTCTCTATGTTGGCACAAAGTTTGATTTGATGTTTATAACATACAAGCGATTACTTTGAATGTCAGATTAGGAAAACAATATCTGGCTCTGCACAGTCCGACACTGTCATTTCCATTTTCAAGATTTTAAAGTTTAAGTTGGCAAACTACTTTCTCTCCGCTCCGCCCCCGACAAATCTATAAACTCTAGAGGCCATGAAATTAATTGAAGAGGGAACAAGAGACCGGATCGAATTTATGTTCTTACATTAGCCCCAGGATTAAGCTTTGCTTGTTTCTGCTCTCCAATCCATTAGGCACCTGCTCAATAGGCAGTGGATAAGGCCGGGGCTACTGGCAGAGTCATCTGCTGATATGCATATCTGATATTCAAAATATCCGCTTGGAATGTCAATCAATGTTATCAGATCAATCACTGAAGGGAATATCAGTTAACAGCAGGAGTCTTTTTAAACTTGATGGTTGTAGCCCATAGTACTAAGTGGGGGGAAATGTCAGTGTGATTTTCTGTATAAAAAATGAACACACTGCATTAGCGAGATCATATTTATTGAAATATGTAAATGTATTTAAATGATGAATAAGGAGAGAAGAGAGAAAATAGTGTTAATTGTTTAGAGGTGATTCAGTTCTTTCCAATCATAAGCCGCTAACAGTGTGATCAATGAGGGATAGTTCGGATACATACTTTCCCACCATCATCTGGATCTGGTGCTGGACCTCTGCCCGGACGTTAGCTGTGATGTTATTGGCCAGCTGATCAGAGGAGCTTTGGAAGCCGTCGATCATCTGCTGGAGCTGGCCAATCATGGGGTCCCGTGCCTCCTGCTCCCTCTGCTTTCTGTTCTTCATATGGGCCTCAAGCTGTTGGATGTCTACGAAGATGAAAGTTGACCGAAAATTGGTTCTTCCCATCACACAAGCAAACACATCACTCAAAACTACATAAAGCTAGATTTCCAACCAACAACTGGCCCTTTCTAAGCTCAGACAAGATGAGCATACACCACCTTTCCAAGCACAAAAAACAGATGTCAGGCTGGTGAAGAAAGTTGAGGACTGAGCATGTTAAACATCAAAATATTTTCCCGGGACCACAGTGAAAAGGGTTGTGTTGTTAGTGTTACGCTTGTCAGGATCCCCGGAACAACTCCAGTGGGATATCCATATGTAAAATGTAAATAGCAGTTGGTTGCTAAAAGGTTAGCCATAACAACTCAATTAGCTGAAAAATATATCCTTTTCATGCAATGCAAACAGAAATATTGACTGCTATTTATTGTAATAGATCAGTAATGCATGAAAGTGTACATCAAACCAGTTATGTTTGCTTAAATATATGCCTATCCATGAATATGACACATTAGGGTAACCACTGCATGATGAATCAATATATAACATTGGTGCACTTTCATGTATCAGACAAACTTAACACCATGCACCCACAACAAGGAGGGAAGACCTGGTATTAACATCCGTCCTGAGTGATCTGATCACAAGTGGTCAGTTTATCACCTAGCACCAACATGCGTTTTGAGTGACCACTTGCCCCCTCTACATTCAATAAACATACATCACTGGGACAAACAAACACAATGTTTTTTTCCACAAAATATATCTTCTAGGGCTGCCACGATTAGTCGACTAGTCACGATTACGTCGACTATTAAAATCGTCGACAACTAATTTAATAGTCGACGCGTCGTTTTTTTTTTTTTAACTTTGTTTTCTCTCTCTGCTGCGGCACCTTCCACTGCCGCGTCTGCCTTTCTGTCCTTGACACACATGCGCAGTAGTGGTAATCTGGGTCAGCCGTGGTGTCACCTGAAGTTATACCAGACGGGCTCTCTGGTATCATGGCTACCCGGCGGCAACGGAGCTCAAAAGTGTGGGAGCATTTTAAGAAAACTAAAGAGAAAAGTGTGCGATGCAATATCTGCAAGACAGAACTTGCCTTTCACGGCAGCACAAGCGCGATGCACGAGCTCCTGAAAAGGAAGCACGTTGTGGCTGACAACGACGATGAAAAGGGACCGGCGTCTCGTTAAGCTAACTGGCTAGTTAGCTGCTAACATTAGCGTAAACAGAGAGCTAACTTACTACTTACTCATATTGATAGCTGTAAACGTTAACATTAGCGATGACGATTTGATTCATTAGCCTTAAGAACAAGAGCCTTGTGCAGTTTGGGATTATATAGAGTCAGAGTGTAGTAAAGTTGAATACAGTTCGTTGTGAGCACTGAGCACAAAATGCACTTTTGTTATATTCAGGGATGCAAACAGCGCGCCGAAAAGCGCAACTCGCTTTTTTCGTGGCCAATTAGGTGACTTGTGTGAATCGTTCAGATCCGAAGAGTTTTTGTTTTTGGGGAGGGGGGGTTCGTCTCAGCTCGGGTCAGTAAAATTAACAGGCTGACAGTGACAATCACGTGAAACTGAGGCGAACTCATTCATGGTTGCCTCTGATTATACTGATAATAGTCTACCTATTAGTTTCCAATGTAGACGCGCAACATGCGTGCTCACAACCCAAAGCGGCGCGTAGCCACGTGCATTCGGTGCGACGGCGACGCCGTTTTTCCCCCGTGCATGTCCGTGGAGCTGTGCGCCGCGGACGTGCACGGTTCCCTACGTTGCTGTGTCAGGCAGGTGTTTCCCACGGAGCTCTGCCCCCTTTCAAAGGTGAAGGAAGCCCTCAGTGGAGAGACGTTGCCTCCGCGATGTAGAATGTGTTTTATAGAAGAGAAACACACATTTCAGGACCTCTGACTTGTATCATCAAAACAGACACAGAAACAAACACAGAAAGCTGAAAATCACCGGACATGTCTGTTGGGATTATACAAATCAACAGTGTAAAGTAGAGCTGTCAAGATGTATGCAGTAGTTAATTATTGCATATCCTACTGTACCTATCACTCCTATTGTTTCTGATGTACAGGTGCATGAGAATGTCATGGGAGAGTTTATTAAGGCCTATGTCACTAGTAGTTAGCATATACCTTAAACACTTCAAGCTGAAAGCTAATGATTGTTATATAAGAGCAGCTGCATGCTGGTACGATAAACTGTATGTTATACATTCAATTTACGTATGATCCGATTAGTCGACTAATCGAAAAAATAGTCGGTGATTAGTCGACTATCAAAATAATCGTTTGTGGCAGCCCTAATATCTTCATGTTAATATTTGCCAAATAGACAAGAAGGCACAAATAGTTAAGACACGTTTAACACATTAAAGCTTCTCCTAACTCAACAGCTACCAAAATTGAGCCATTTTTTGAGTCTGGGTACTTTCTCCACGGGCAACGAAGAAGTACCCTATATTGGTTCCCCTTTACTTTATTTGTGAAATTTGAGATCCTTTTATAAATTTAGTACAAATGGTAAAATCAGTTGAAACGGTGTGTTCAAACAGCTGCTAAATTTTGGGAGGTAAGACAGACGTTAGACATGGAAGCAGACAGGCTGGTACAGTGGTGTCATGACAAACTGACACAGGAAAGAAACAACTGAATATACAAGAAGGCACAAATGATTTTGAATTAGCTGTTGCCGTTTTTTGTTAAGTTTGTAAAGTTTCTCCTAATTCAACAACTCTCAAAATCGGGGCTTCATAAGGGAGTCTGGGGATATTGTGGTTAGTAGTTCAATGCTTACTTGAAACAGTGCGTTTACAAACGTCTGCTGCTAACATCGGCAGGAGCCCAAACACAAAATTTACATTAGAGTGAACTACATAGAAATCAGACAGTGTGTAGCCCATTCTGCCCAATGTTGTGGCTTCCTCCTGTTGTTTTGCTGAGGACCTGAGTTGAGTAGGCAGTCCCTCAATGTGGCCAAGGACACGTGTGTACACACTACTAAAAGAATGTAGTCAAATGGGACCTAGACCACTTCTGAATGTGGTCTGAGTGATCGTATCTCAAATGTGTCCTCAGTGTGTCCTAGGGGTGTTCACACTCGTACTTTTGTCCAATTGTGATAGGATCACTCAGTACGGATGGTTATACCAGGTCTAAACAGCCTCAAACAGAAAATCTGGGCATAAGCGACACTGCTAAAGGCTCGCAAAGTAACAATGCAAATGTTAGTGCAGCATTTGCAGCAGAGTATCAGTCAATGTTTATACACAAAACACTAAACCCTGAATTTGATCATGGATTAATTTTAAATTGGAACAAGCTCAAATGCTCAGACGGTTACTATGGCCCTAATTTACTGCAGGCTAACTGTGTGTCTCCCCTTTGTACATATGACAGCCTTGGTAAATTTTAAAAAACATCTAGCTGCCAGCTTTCAGAGCACAGTCTCAAAATAAATAGGCTGCTCATCAACACATCAGTGGCCGGGCTCAAACTGAAAAGGCATCATTACAAAAGCTGTCCCTGAGCTATTTGAAAGAGGTGTTTATTTAATTAGACTTCCATATAAACAGACCTTGGTTTCAGAGCTACAGAGGGGGAGCAACCACCATGAAGAGAGCACCAGCACAAAGAGTCTCTACAAGAAACCAGCCATCGTGAGCCATCAGAAGAGGTTCAACAGACAGTCCAAGACTCTCAAGTGTCTGTGCATATAATGAATGGATGTTAGGTCCATTTCAACATTATCCAGCCACTAAATACCGATTGACTTTGTGTTGCAGTAGTTGGAGCTGTCTCCTCTGTATTTTGATATCTATAAGCTGACAAAACCACAGAATTTGATGTATAAAAAAATTAACTTACATTCTTGCGTGCCTTGCTTGAAGCTGTCGTTGATTTGTTGAAACATGGACTGGCAGCCTCTTTCAAAAACAGGCAGCACGGTGCTCTGGAAAGCGTCTTTATAGGCTGTCTGGATGGGCCCCTGCATCGCTTCAGCTGCTGCTCGCCCCATTGCATCCGTTGTGTTCTGTAAACAGGAAGCAGAAATTAGGGGGGGGTGATGTTCTGAAGATTTAGGACCGGACAGGATACAGAGCCAGCCGCTTACCTTAGATTTGACCACCTTGCTGACATTGTCCTTCAGGGTCACCTCCACAGCGGTCAGCTTTGCAGCAATTGTACTATTCAGCTGACCGGTCACTGGCTCGAGACTCTTGGCAATTGCTAGAGAGGGGAAATAATGAATTAGCAAGACAGATTAGCAACAACTCCCCTATAATTAGGCATGAGATCAAGGCTGGAAGAAAAAGGAAAGGAACATCTCATTCGCAAATTAGAGGGCAGCAGAGGGGAGGCAAGAAAACATCTCTCCAAAGACTTAATTTTAGTGTCACAGCCCAACACACCTCAGCTGCCTTTATTATATCTAATTCATCATATGCCTCGGATGATCTCAAGCGTCAAGATAACGCTGTAATTTATTGATGTATAGCCTAGTGTGCACATGGTCCATTTTTTCCATGCTGCAAAGCAAAATTCTGCAGTGAAGACAAAAGAAAGAATAAAGTCTTCTGAACCAAGCACACATTTGCAAGTAGATGGTGAAAAATCTAAATCAAAATCAAAATCCAAAAAAGAAGCCATGGACAGGAAACACCACATAAGCCGACTGTTTAGATTTAATGCATTTAAAATAATCTTCCTTGTCTGCAACTGGCAAACAACGAAATGGTGCAATACCACCATCATCTGGTAACAAGTGTGGAGCACTGTTCTTACAAACAGTCCACTTTGTATCAGCGGAGAGAAGCTCTGCTCAGAGATGTGAAGATTTCCTTCAAAATAGCATGTGTGTTTTTCTGTGTGCTTCCTTACTTTGCGGGACTGTTTTCTTCATTTCATCTCGTAGGACTTTGTCCATTCTGTTGGTTAGCACCGAGCTGAGGGTGTGGCTGAGCTGCTGGCTGAGCTGCTCCTGAAGATGCTGCTGATGATTCTGACTCTCTGCCAGAACTCGCTCTAGTCTGCGCTCTGAGGTCATGAAATGTCAAGGCTCACAAGAATATGAAGGATTATCATCAAGGCCTGCATGCATACTCTTTTTCTTCTCACAACTTTGTGGGGGTTTGTCAAAAAAGGCCTTTGTTCCAAATGTCATTCACTATACACAACCTTCTCATGGCCTTGGGCGACCTACAAGTGTTCCAGTTAACTCCGGGATTCATTTTTAAGTAGTGGCATCACAGTTGTTCACTTTGCCAAGTGTACTAAAGTGGGCTCAGGTTTTTGTTTTTTTTCACAGAAAGCTATCAAAAATGTTGAGTAAGAGTGGAGGATACGTTCTTGTTCCTGGTGGTTTGTCAGGACGTGCTCTACCTGAGCCATGATGGAGCTCTGCATGGCTTCAATCTGTCCACGCAGTTCAGTTAACTCCCTCTGCTGGCTACGCAGGAGCATCAACAACTCGTCCTGTACTGCATTCATCTACAGGGTGATGAAGAGAATGATTGAAAAAGGAGACCGAGTGGATGAAGGGAAAGTGCTGCTGAAACATGGGAATTTTACTTATATCAATATTTTTGAGTTAGTGAGTAGACAATGATTTGATAAGAAACAGTAACTTTATAAGCTGGTGGCTAAGCAAGTTAATTTTTGCTATTTTCCTGTCTGCAAGAAGCCAAAAATCAATTAACGGTTAAAAGGTAGGTGCAATGTGTTTTAATTCAAAAGCACAACATTACTTTTCTTCCATTCATATTTTCATTGTGGTAGTTAATGAATATAAAAGAAGGTAACCAGTTAACTCCGGGATTCATTTTTAAGTAGTGGCATCACAGTTGTTCACTTTGCCAAGTGTACTAAAGTGGGCTCAGGTTTTTGTTTTTTTCACAGAAAGCTATCAAAAATGTTGAGTAAGAGTGGAGGATACGTTTTTGTTCCTGGTGGTTTGTCAGGACGTGCTCTACCTGAGCCATGATGGGGCTCTGCATGGCTTCAATCTGTCCACGCAGTTCAGTTAACTCCCTTTGCTGGCTACGCAGGGGCATCAACAACTTGTCCTGTACTTCTGCATTCATCTACAGGGTGATGAAGAGAATGATTGAAAAAGGAGACAGAGTGGACGAAGGGAAAGTGCTGCTGAAACATGGGAATTTTACTTATATCAATATTTTTGAGTTAGTAAGTAGACAATGATTTGATAAGAAACAGTAACTTTATAAGCTGGTGGCTAAGCAAGTTAATTTTTGCTATTTTCCTGTCTGCAAGAAGCCAAAAATCAATTAACGGTTAAAAGGTAGGTGCAATGTGTTTTAATTCAAAAGCACAACATTACTTTTCTTCCATTCATATTTTCATTGTGGTAGTTAATGAATATAAAAGAAGGTAACCAATATGTGATCATCTTACCTGACCAGAGTCCAAGTGCCTGGACTGAGACAACTCACTGAGGAGACAAAATGTGCAAACACCTTAACAATAATACTCCAAGTTTATATATACTCAAGTATATTATTTACTAGTTGTGTATATAAAATGGCACCTAAATGACTAATCACTTATCTCACTTTTCATAAACACGGTACACATTTCTTATTTCCTCACACTACTGATTTCTGCTGCATTGAAAACATCAGCCTCAAGATTCAACTCTTCTCAATTCTGCAAATTGTTTTTATTCCATGCCCACTTCGTGCTCTGTATCAAACCTCAACATACCTGTCATCTTTCTTGGTCTTTCTCTTTAGTTTTGGCGAGCCTCGCGGCGAGGTCTTCCAATCCTTAACAGGTAGTCTGTGAGAGGAGCGAGCGCCACAATTCCCTGAGGATGATGCCAGACTGGCCACCTCATCATCAGGGTCACTGGGTCACACAAAGAAACCAGATAAACACAGAGTTCGATGCTCTGTACTCATCTTGGAAAAGCTCCATAAAATCAGAACATTATTGTATATTAAAAACAGTGCTGAATTTGTGTTGTGCCATGTTTTGTGATATCTTCTTTTTATAATGACACTAGACATGTCTGTTTATTTGCATAAAGAAAGAGATGGTGTGTTCCCTTATGTTACCTCTGCTCTGCGCCAGCATCCTGACTGTCGTTCTGTGTGAGGTGATACGAGCGTCGATGGTAAGGGGAGCTCAAGTGTCTGTCCTGTCTGTCTGACTCCTCTCTTGAACTACAACACAAGACATGTGACACAAACTTCTTTTGATAAATGTATTTCAAGCTGCTTTTACAGTTTCAACACAGATATGAAAGATAAACTGAACAGTTCATACTGCCTGTTATTAGTTATTAGGTCAAGTCTTCCATTTGCTTTAATTTAATGTATCTTGACAAACACTAATTCGATTACAGGTTTAACTTACATGTTACATACTTCCTAAGTAGTGGTGAGATTTTTAAATTCCTTCAAGTTAATTCTGTACATGGGGATTCTTACCAGTCGCTCAGACCATTGTCCCTGAGACTGTTCCTGGTTTCTCTGGTGATGTCAGGTGCGGCCGGCCAAGGTGTGTGGCTAACGCTGCCATCTGAGGACCCTCCTCCAACCCCAGGGTTCTCCTGTGATAACGCGTTCTCAAGTAGAGATGGCGTGTTGCTGAGTCTGGGCTCGGACTCTACTGCCCCACCCACTGGCCCATCTGCACCTCCAAGTTCGAGGGGCAACAGGCTGAGACAGTAAAGACATTGTTTTGGTGTTTGTCTCCAAGAATTTCTATACGCTTTAAGTCACTGATGAACATTTTGCTTGTGAACACTAAGCCAACATTCATTTCTATTAAAGTTACGTCATCATTGCTTGTAACGTACCTGTTGTTGTTGGCTGTGCGTGGTGAGGTTAGTAGGTGCAGGGCAGATGCAGCAGATGCCATGCTGTCTGTTTGGAGAGCAGAAAGAGGTGAGGCCTCCAAGCTGGACACCAGTCCACGCTGAAGCTGCAGGGTCTGGGATGCAATCTCTGGCATGTCCTGGGACATGGCTGTGGAGGCTGAAGAGATGACATCAGGGGAGCGGGCTCTGGTCGGAGAGGCCAGAGGTGGCAGGAGGGGAGAATCCAGAACCTGAGGGGCATCAAGTGAGAGAGGACCACTGGGGGAGGCTAAAGCCTAGAGACAGAGAAAAGCAGTATAATGAAAAAATGCATTATGTAATTTAGAGTATAAACAGGCTTGTAGAAGAAGCAGGCATGCGAACTGGTTAGGGGAGAAAAAGGTGAGAACATTGCGTGGATAGAGAAAACCGGGTACAACTAGGGGGGTCCGGGGGTATGCGCCCCTGGAAGAAAATTTTGTCAATTTTAACAGTTAAATGTATGAATCTGGACTACTCTGAAGAGAAAATTGAAAGATTTGTTGAACTTAAAAATGTATTATTTACCAAGGCATTGTATCAGCAGGTTAAAGACAATAGGCATATAGAAATTGCACAAAAGACCAGCTCAGCCCTAAAGCCTGTACAAGACAAAACAAGATGACAAAAATCACCTAATAGTAGTTTATTTATTATCTATTATTATTACAGTCTTCCACTGCATTTTGGGAGATGGTAATCAATGTTCAGGCACAGCAAGCAGAAAAAAAGATCAAATTTGATCACGTTTATATTACAATAATTACTCTATTAATTTGTACTCTAAATTGATGTTTAACTCTACTTCTACGTCCTCTAACGGGCTTTGCTATTGGTTTATTTTGGGGAAGCAGCCCACCTGGGAGGGGGTGACTTCTCTCTCCATCTCATGTGAGGTGGAGAAGGGGGAGAAAGCCCGGGCACATGCTGCGCGCTGCCAAGCCAGCACACGCGCTGGATGAGAGCTCAGCACACGAGTCTATCACTGACGTTTAGCATTTACTCCTGATTACTGTTTGCATGCCGACGAGGCAGGGCGAGTAATGTTCTTCTCATTTCCATAGTTAACCGTTCCTGCTTCAGCTTCTAGATCGTGGTCGGGAAGCACAGGGGAGACTTTGATTTGCCTCCAAGGCCGAAGTTGATGCTAACTTCGGGGCTAACTGTTAGCCTAGCTCCTCCCTCACTTTACCCAGCAGCTGGGAAGCAAGACACGGGAACTTTCCTGGGTCCTGAGGAGCTTCAGTATTTACTCAGAGACAAACAGAAACCTAAACTGTACATGTACTACTAATAGACAACTTTACTGTTCATTTCTTCTCTTCTCCATCACTCACACCTGTCAGCTCTGAGCTCAGCCACCGTCTCTCTATCTCCTGCTTCTCCACTCGCTACGCTCTTAAAGGAGCCACGCTGCTCTTAAAACACCATGTTTCCATGCGAGCATGTTTATGCGGCCTTTCTAACATTGGACTAGAATTCCATTGATTGTGGAATCGGACGATTATGCAAAATGATCGCGGTCAGCTCAAATAATTGCTATCAGGCGATTATGTAATAATTGTGACAGGCCTAGACGACCCCCCCCCCCCCCAAAAAGTTTCTCCTCAGATCTACACGAATCTCGTAGATGACCTATTTTGAAATCAAAGCGCCGAAAGGTGAGGAGTTTGCATGCCTGAAGTAGGAGAGTGAGTCAGGTCCTACCTGGAGGTTCTCCAGTCCAGGCAGCAGCACTGCAGAAGCAGCTCTTGGGCTGCTGGTGGAAGTGGAGAGTGCTAGACTGCTGCTGCTGTTGTTGTTCTCTGTTCTATTGGGACTCTGACTGACATCATCCATAGCTCTGTACATGGTTAAACAGACATACTGTACTCAGAGATACATGTTCACATGTGTGACCAGAGGAGTTGTACATTATGTGGATATGTAAATCTATTGGTGACAAACAGTTTGGATTTAAAATAAACAGAGGAAGACAAAAGCTGATATGTAGCAATGATAACAAATGAATTAAAAACATAACTTCAACAAACAACTAATTAAAAACATACCAATCCTCACAGTAAAAAGAGGAAACAATGTACTTAAATTCTGTCTATGTAAATTATATAATCTGAATTAATCAGCACTGAAGAAGTTTAATAATTAAAATAATTTAAATCTGCCACTGTTGTAAAACTTTTCTGTAACAGCCCACACAATCCAATTTCCAAACTCCAACTGCACATATTAAGCACAAAGATGTTAAGAATGTTTCATATTATAAAATTTCAATTGAGATTAGTCTGTACCACAGATCCTGCTCACTTCTGAATTTCTTTTTGCAATCTTATCACTTCTACATTGCACAGAAAAGCTCACCTGTTAGTGGAGTCAGAGTTGCTGCTGATCGCTGTCACAATGGTCAAACTGCTGGCGCTGCTGCCAGGAGATGCTGGTACCTGGAGGGTGACAAAAAAGTGATCTACCAACCGAAAATGTAATGGATCTGGAAAATCACTACGTTATGGTTAAAAACAAAACATGGTTGCCACATTTATACCTTGCATTATAGTCACTGCCATACTGCAATAATGCCATACATTACTGGGATGGGTTGCCAAAACTAAACCATTTATTAAAGCCAGAAAACGATGAAAATATAAATTATCGGATTTTCAAATTCCAATGAGTGGATGTTACCATGTGCGACGAAAACTTCCACCAGGAAAAGTAACCAAATCTAAAATTCAAAAAATGGTATTTCAACAAGGTCACTTTATTGTAATGGTTTCATTCAAAGTTTTGCCAAAAATCAAACCATTTGCACAAACCAGACCCTGTGTAAAACATTAAATGATGTGCTCCTCAGCGCAATCGAGAAGGCTTGAATGATAAGGCTGAAGGTACCAGTCACCTGGTAAAATGCAAAGATCTTTGTGAGGACATGTGAGTGCATCTCATCCTATGATCATGTTGTATCTCCAAATTGTGTGAATAAGGCATCATAACAGTATTATAATGCAAAAAATGCATTTTTGAGTTCCCCTTACCTCTAGCCATGATTCTGCGGCTTCCATAGAAGTGCGGGACTTACATATTGCAGTGAAAATGAGGCCACAGTAAGAATAAATGTTACAGGAGAAAAAATGCCCAGAAACTTCTTGGGTCTCAGAGGGTTACTGAAGAAAAACTTCAAAAAAGAAAAAAGAAAAAGAGAGCTGTTTGACTCCCCGCCGCTCACTTCACACATGGATGAAACTGAAAATCTTACTTTATCTTTAGCTGTCTGAGTTCAAACAGCCAAAGGTAACGCAGGTTTTCAGTTTGTATAGATTGTGTATTCACAGGGTCATGGCTTGTGTCTGCTGAATGCTGGTACGTGGGAGGAGGTGCTTTTCATGGGGTGAGATAATGCAAGCTGATGAACAAAAAATGTCTGAAGACTAGCGCTCATTTGCTCAAGTGTTTTGACTATTTTGTTGACTGTATGCTGGAGTGACACTCAGACACCAACCAGACAGCCCAGACCAATTGTAAATCAAAGCCGGAGAGAAGCAGTTTACAAAGCTCCTGAGTGTTCTTACCGAAGTGCTTGGTGTCATGAAAGCATCTGGAGTCATCAGTTTGGGCATCGCCCCGCTGCTGGTACCAGAGTTTGACAGGAAGTCAGTGGGAGCAGGAAGCGATGGGATCTTCCTGAGGTCCGTTTGAGAGCCATTTCCTGATTCCTTGTCAGAGCTCTGGTCTGTGAGATGGTCTGAAAACCCTGCTGGATACACAGAATGTGAAGAGGGCTTCATTTGTGTGCCAACATTGCAACATTAACAATTAAAGAAAGCACCATCACTGAGAAATTCAAAACAAAGGACAGAGGAGAGCTTTATCATAAAATGAATGAACTCATAGTGGAATCCTATATTTCATAAAGTACAAGGATGTTTGTTCAAAAGTGGTCAATAATGCTATTGTTCAGCTTAAATAAAGGTGTTGTACTTTTGACATGACAACTACTTTGTATAGTTACATACCTTAATACATAATCCAATTTGAATAAATTTCTAGTGAAATAAATTGCTAATACTCTTAACACAGTCTACAGATGTTTACAAATGTACACAACGGAAACGAAACCTATGTAAAAAATAAAGAGGCATCATTTCCATGCATTGGGGTTTGTCTGTCCCAGCTTTATGTTGAAGTCTTGGGACTGTGACTTACCAAAACCATCCTGAGAATCAGAGTGGGGCAGGAAGACTGCAGAGCTGGAACCCAAGTTGGGTTGAAACCAGATCTGAACATCCTGTAGACTCCTGAACACACACAGAATAAAGAGTAATGTTGGCCGGTTGCATGCTGCTTGCGCGAGACTCCACAAACATGCACACTCATCCCCTACAATTACATAATTGCAACTGGTATGCTGACCTGCATTTGAAACATCACGATTCACTTAATCGCCATCAATAAAAATTTGGTGTTTATTATTATTGACCATCTGTATGCAAAATAGGTCCTTAGGATCATTAAAGCTTTATTCTATTTCACTCCAACTAACATCATCTTAACACTGACATCAGCCAGTGGGAGGAAACTTACTTGGTGTGAACACAGTAGAGTTTTATTTGAATCCCCGACTTGGACTCCGTGGGTCCTTGAGTGCCCTCTGGAGGAAAACACACACATATAAAAGTTGTGCTGTAAGCTGTGTTGTAAGATCAATACTGCTTCATATTTAATGCACTATTTAATTAAGCAGTGTTCCCAAAAACATCTCAAATGAACACAAAAATAAATTGCCTTGTTTTAAAGATTACCGTGTGTGTGTGTGTGCCCTTGGAATATCTTAATGACTAAGAACACCCCATACTATGATGAAAAGAAAATGTATGGCAACAGAAATGATCAAAGGACAACAGCAGTGAAAAGATTTTTGTTTCAAGTGTGTGTTTGTGTGAGAGAGAGAGAGTGCACATGCGCACCTGTTGTCAGGCTCTCGCTCTCCTCCTCTGCAGGGAGGACTTCAGTGTGTCTCAGACGGCTGTGGGTGACATCCCGGACCCCAAAGCTGAGCACAGGGTGGGTGAGCAGGAACTCTGATACCGCTGTGAAAGTGGCTTTGCCTTTCTCCAGGTCCTGCCGCAGCTCCATCACATACAGAACCTGGAAAATGATGAAATCAGCTAAATCTGACATGCATCAGTAGGCCAAAACCTCTGTACATGGGATTCATACTGTTCCAACTGAGCTACTGGAACACCCATAGGCATCAATATGAAACTGAGACTGCATCATAGCCATAAAAATCCTTGTAGTATGTTTAAACTGCACAACAAATTCGACAACTTTGTGCTGACCTTCCTCTGTACATCTGTGAGGATGAGATACTCCGCAGCGAGGTCCAGACTGGCCTTCAGACTGGGCATAACTGAGGAGTTGAAGAGATCTGGAGAAAATCTAAAAAAGGAGGAAAAAACACCACTATTAGCATCCTCGAATCTGTAAATGTAAATTAATGGGATGAGCTTTCAGACAGAAATAATCCTCTAAAAAACTCTCTTGACATAAGAACTAAATTTAGACTTATCTAAAGCACCTTTTTGATGTTCAAAGCCTATTCCACAGGACACAGTGCATAAAAATGATGAGTAAAGCAATAACCTGATGGTCTGTAAACAGGTCCAGGAAACAGTGCACCACATTTTCAACTCTTGGTTCTGATCCGCTCCAGTTATCAGGAACCTCCAGAAAGGAACCCTATAGAGCGCAGAGTAAAAGATGTGACCAGATGTGACAAAGGAAAGGAGAAAAGAATGTGAACCAGCGAAGATTCAAACAGCAACAGCCTAAGACGGATATACACATGTCACAATTTTCACTGAAAGCTGTGTGTGCAGCAGCGTGTACTCACTCTGGGTCCTGCCTCTTGTGGTTGTCACAAAAAAGAAGGCAGGAAAGGGGGCGTCCTCCGTGAGGCCGCAATTCATGAAGACATCTTGAAGACAGAATAATAAAGATGAGTAAGTGGCAGAGTACGTCATGGACCTCAACTTTTAAATTCTTGAGAAAATTCAACTATTTTAAGTCAGAAGAATTTATATCCAAAATAAATGATATGGTGTTAAAGTAAATAAGAGATACATAAATGTTCATTTAAAAGAAAGCATTCTTGCTTACCTCGGTTTATCCTGCACCCCTTCTATGTATATCTGCCAAAACTTGATATATCCGTCATGGCTGGCTGTAGCTAACACGGTTCCATCTGGAGACAGGGCTCCTTCACTGACTCGCTAGAAACAACACACACAATCAGCACTGTAAAGATTATATGCAACAAACCAAAAGACACACAGCATTTTATGCTTTATTTTCTGTGGTTTTACTTTTTCAGATGAAATTTTCCAGAATCATCAGTAATTATGGTTCCACTTGTTTGAAATCCTCATCGAGTTGTACTGACCATTTAACTGGTTATGGACAGTTACATGACTGTTCTATCCTGACCCCCTACCTGGGTATGTCCCTTGACTGTGATGAGGCCTTCTTTTAGGTCTGTTGCATCGATAGGCCAGCTGCTGTTGTTGGCTCTCAAGACCTCCAGGTCCCACACCTCCGCCTAGATGGAGAGGACCATAAATTAGATGTGCAAAGTTGACACTTTTCTCTTTCCTGACACTAATCTGATAGCTAAACACAGAGTACAGGTCTGACACCAGGGTTCTTTCTTCTTTGTAAAGATTAAATTGCATGTGCGTATGACCACACTTTAGCCTTTATGCTGGGATCATATCCCTATGTACAACTTGACATTCAGCACTAATACATATTCGTATACATGTAAGCAGATGGGCAAATTTTGACTGCATTGTTAAAGAACAAATGTTTCAAGTTACAAAAACAATGTCTAAGACAAACATTTCTGTGTTAAACTCTGGTACCCTGTCTTCATGTAGGAGGGCTAAGGTCTGGCTGGTGTCGTCCTGGTTGTCCTCGTTGTCATCCTGGATGAACGGGCACCATATGAGGCGACGGTGGGAGTTCAGTGGTGTGTCCTCTGGCCGTCGGATATGAACCACCACCTGATCACTGTAGGGAGGATGGGTTAAGGAGGAAAATTGTAGAAAAGGCCATTCTTTGACAGAGCCAAAGCAGGCTGTGATATTACAAAGGGTTGTGTTAAACCACAAAGCAGTTTGGTCTGCTTGGTGTGATTACTTGCACCAGAAGTACAAACAGAAATAAGATGAAATAAACAGTGCAAAGATGAGCAGTAGCACTCAGACACACACATGGACCTCCTACACACTCCTTATCAGTTTCTCCCACATGTCAGGATACAGTATCTTGCTTCCAGTGCAGGTGAGCTGCCAGACCATCAGGTTGCCCGCTTCATCTACACAACCCAACAGGGAGGAGTCGAGGTGGGCAAAAGCCAGATCTGTGACAGCTCCAGTGAAGCCCTTCAGCAGGGAGCGCTCAGCAAAACCCACGCTCAGGACACGAATCATTGCATGGTTGTTGGCTCCTGAGAGAGGTGTTTTATTTGAAAGGAAAGGATAAACCAACAGCACTCACTTCATCTGAGCAACTACAGACTCATATTTCATCATGTTTTATCAAAATAACTGTCTAAGCAGAGGAATAGAACAACACTCTCTCCACTGTAGCTACATTTCTAGACACCGCCACAGGTAGAATGTAATGTTGATACGCTGTATTCAGATTTTTTATTATTGCTAAATCAAACACTTGAAAACATGCTTACTATTTGTCAACTGCTTTGTTTAAACAATTTTCAATGTCCAAAATGAAAGCAGAGTATTATAAACACTACACACAATGTACCGATAGCCTTACTGTCTGTGGTAGTAGATCAAGTGCTAATTAATGTTTGTGTCATTTGATGGTAGAAATAACAGGTACTTCAGGACTCTCACCTCTGATGGCGTAGGCCAGGAAGGAGTTGGACACAGCTATCAGCCTGCCATAATAATACTTGTGTTCCCAGTCATACTTGGCAACAGGTTGAATCTTCACCTGAATTAAAAAAACAGATTCAGCATTCAAAATGTATTCATATACCATCTTAACAAAGTTCATAAAGACTTTTATAGTCATGAGGCTGTGGTCTTCAAAATCCAAGTCATAAAAAGTGTTAACTTCTGTGATAATACACTACATATTCATTTAAAAATTTAACCTTTTCCTTTTTAGGGATTCAGGGAGCTGAAATTTTATAAGCACAGTAACTCGTCACTACCAAAGCTCTCGACGCTGTTGGCGTCATGCCTTTTTGATTAATACATTGACATGACTTTGCTTTTTTGTTGCTGATGATTTGGCCTCTTACCTTGTTGCTGCCACGAGCCTTGCTGTTGATGCTGGAATCTTGACTCGCCACAATCTCCACATTTATAGAGGTGATGGGGATGCAGGTGGAGCCATCGTCACCAGAAAGGCAGCTGTGAGTGCAGCACATTCATTGAAGTTCAAAATTGATTTAGTTTCTTAAATTTCAGTGCACAATGTCTCTGCATTTAGAATTAGTAAAGTCAAATATAAAAGAGGCATCTCTATATTCTTCATGGGGCAAAATCAGCCTAACTGCTAAGTTGCGCGAGTGACTGTTTCTCAGAAACCACTCACATTATCTGAGACTCCTGCGCAGTGCTGAGGTCTGTGGAGATGGGTCTGGTAGAGTCTGACATGGTTGTCCGATCAGCGCTGCCTAGAAGACCTCCTAACCCTACTCCCAATAACCCGTTCAGCTCTCCATTAAAAGATGGCATTCTCTGGCCATCACTGGATTGTGCATCTGAGGAAAGACAATGAAAGCAGAAGTTATGCTGTGTGTGTGTGTGTGTGTGTGTGTGTGTGTGTATGTATGTTGTATGCATGCATGTATGTATGTATACTATATGATATTACTCTTTCAAGGAGAGGCTAATAAGATTTTTGCTCTACTCCTAAGTAATTTAACTCAAACAGGCTGTGGGTCCGAAACAGGGTTTTCCACAAGGATAAGGAGAAGACGGCCAGTGTGAAAAAGTAGCCAGCTAGGCTACTGAAAGCCCAAATTTGGCCTTTGGCACATTCTTATGCTCCTTTTCCATTAAATAAACTGATCTGAATTATTGCTTTTCTTAACAACTTAATTGAACTGATTGTATCCAAGAAGAATTTGGCTTCTTGTGCATTTCAGCCCACACACTTCTATAAATAGATATCATGATTTACAGGATCTGAAATCTGTTTGTATAATTGGTGAAGAAAAAGAAAACTTTCCCTGACATATTAAACTGTAAAATTACATTGTGGGGCTGAGGCATAGTGTACATTTTCTTCATATGACACAGGCCTATAACTTTGATAACATTGCCTGTCTTAGCCCTAATCCACACGTATACAGTTATTTTTGGAAACAGGACAAGCGTTTTTGTACCTTTTCAGAAAAAATCTACATCCATACTGCTACACCTGAAAACGCATATCCCATGGCCATTCACATACAATGTGCATGCACGTGCTGTTCTTAACAGGAAACAGATACAGTTACAGAAAATACTATGAATTAGGCAGCAAAATGTGACTGCTCTTCACAGAGTCTTCCTGGATAATGCTACTTTTAAAAGCACATTTTCAACAGCTTTTTTTGTCTGTCTTATCCATCACTGTATTGTCAAGGTCTGTTTGTGTCTTTCTAACATCCATCCCCTTGATATACAAATAATCCATTTCACATTTGCCAATGATCCTCAAAAGAGTTTTCTAAAAACCACGCTTTCAGTGACCTAAAACACAGTTTATGTGTGTATATAAGCCAAAAACACATTAAAAGAGGAGCTTTGATTTAAGAAATACCTGTGCATGTGGACAGGGCCTTTGTGTGTGTTTGCAATGTATCTTAAAGATGACTTTGTTTTAAAAAGTGCAATGCAAATAAAAAGTCAATTCCTTCATTTGATCATTCATTAAGCCGTTCATTCAAATGCAGCCCTAGTTTTGTCATCAGTTATACTGTTAATATCTTTCAAACAATGAAAAACAACTATTATCTACCCAGGACACCTCTCCACTTTATCAGAGTTTTAAAAAAGGAGCCGGCTAGTGGTAATGGAAAGCTATGCTGTAATATAAAAGGATCTGCAATAAGAAAGAATATTTATCACATTCGCTCAAATTCATATACCACTCTATTTTTTTAATTATTTCATTTGACAATTTTATAAATGTGAGTGTTATTAAATGATTTAGAAACAATTTCTTTAATAATTTATTGATAATTTAATATCAATAATTGTCCATTTCTATTGAAAATTACTATTTCTGTATCTGATGTAATACTAAAGTAAGACGAATGATGTCTGTTAAAACCCACTCAAACAGACTCAAATCAATCCCCCTCTTCTGAAGCACAATGCTTTTTCATGCACATTTGTACACATTGCAGCAGGGTAAAATCACAGGTGAAACTATTCACATTAATTTACATTTACTTCCGCGGACACTTCAGTCACGCAGAGCTGTGATTGGTGGGATGAGGTGCACCTGATCTTCCATCTTAGTCAAAATGCCTGCTGTTAAAAAGATCTAAAAAGAGCCATTTGAGTAGTTTGCAACTGTCTGACCAAATAGTCCGTCAAGAAATGTCCACAAAATTATTTAATAATCATATTAATAAATAATAATCATCATCATACTACTGCAAATATTTAATTCTGTTGAAGAGGGTCACGTGATTATCCAGCAGAAGAGCCTCATCTGTTACACAACAACCTCCTCTAAAACCCATAATAATATGTTGCCCTGAGCATTACGTCAAGGAGCAGGGCATGCATTTCATTATTCACCTAGAATATTAATCATATCCCAGGGGCTACATTTTGGTTATCATTAGGGCATAATGGTGATTCAATTGTATATGTAGCTTGACAGAAGTTGCCAACACCTTCAATCAAACAATGACAAAAAAACCCCAATAATGATCCAACTTCTATCTGTATTTGTTTTCCTATTTGTCAAATGTTTCTACTTCTCCTCAGTCTACAACCATGTACATATTTGTATGGTGTATGCTGACAAACAGGAGCAGGATATACACTGGTCACTTAAGGACACCTGCGTTTTCTTTCCTCCAACTTCCCTAAAGCCGTCTGTGTCTTCGTAATATCCTCTATCATTTTTGACAGGTGCGAGATTGTAAAAAAACGAGTAGGTCGAAGGTACCACAAACAAACATGGTGTGAGTGTATCAAAACAGCCATTAAAACTGACCTTCTACGCAGTTATGGAGGCTCGAGCTAATGCTTGATAGCAGCAAAAATATTTAAAGCTAAGCGTGGGATATAAAGATAACGTTACACCTATGTCGCTTTGAAGTCACTGCCACAAATGAGCAGGTGCTACAGAGATCATTTGGAATAAAAAAAACATTATTTCTACTTTATCGTCACTGGGCTGCAGAACACACAGATTCCCTACACCAGAAAATAGACTGAGACATAAGCTAACTATAGCTCGTAACGTAGCTAACACTTGGGATGATAAAATACGAGACCTTTTCGACGCAGTTAGCGCTCTAACATTACGACGAACCTCAACGCATTCGTTTCTCCGTGGAAATATGTGACAAAAATGGCTATTTGTGTTAATGTATTAATATTTAAGTTGTTTCAAACCAAAACGGGTGCCGTTTATTAACAGGTAGTGAAACTGCTTTTGAGCTAACTTTACTCCAGCACAGCGGCGCGCTAAACCAACTCGCGTTAGCTAGGTACCACTTTAGCTAGCTAGCTAGCTTTCGATTAGCTTCTGCGGCCTTAGCTAGCGCAGCAGCTTTTCATTCCCGGTTCAACTTACCGGTGCCGTTCCCGGGACGGTCGAGCTTGAGGATGTCCCGGAGATGCTGAGTCGCACCCTCGATATCTATGTTAGAATTGGACGCCATGTGTGAGGGAAAGGGGAGGCTGGGTTAATTTTGGGGGAGAAAATGATTTCTTGTTTGATGGGATGCTGTCAATGTTCCCTTCGTTCACCCAGAGCAACCGTCTAAACTTCCGTTGTGTCCGCGCCGTAGCCTCCGAGTCGCCTCTGTGTCAGGTCATTGGTTCCTACCTCAACTTGTACGGAGGCTCAATATGGGTTCAGACACTAGGACGCATAATGTCGCCCTCCACCGTCAGAAACATTGTTAGGTATTTTTCTCCCTTTATCCTTTTTTGTATACTTTTGCTCCTTGGTCATTTTACCAGTCGCTCTATTTCTTCTATTTTCTCTATGTTGTATATGACAAACCAGACCACGTCAGACCGAACCCTTGATGTGCAATTTAACAATTGATTAGCACATTTTATGAATGGAAAATGGCCAGCATTAAATCAATTACATCATGACAATTTACATAAATAAATCCCAATATAGTCATACATGAAGCAAAAAAGAAACAATAAAAATTGAACTCAGTCAAATGTGACAGTGAAATTACAGTTAATCATACATATTGTCATGATAACCTCAAAACAGAAGCAAAGTGTTTTACACAAGTTCAGCTCCTATTTGTTGTATTCATTGTGATTGCATTAAGGCCGCTCACTGAGGCCTCCTGTTGGTACAGTGTTTTGATATCACATCCAGGATGCATGTTTGAAGAAATTCAGACCCACGGCCTCGAACTGTCTATCACCAAGCACTGAACAACTTGAATAGAAAGTGTATCATTTTCCTTTACCAGTCATTCTGGTTGCTGCTTCTGAAGGTATAAATAAAATTTTTTGTTATATTCCTGATTTTTTTTATATTCCTGTGCAAATGACATGATAGTGATAATTATAGAAATGTTAGTGGTGACAACTATTTCAATTCATAATCTCAAGGCAATGAAGATCCTCAAGAAATTGAAATCCACTTATACTTTTTTAGTATATAAAGTGAAAGTTACCATTTCACTTAATAACATCGTTTCAATCCAGATTCAAATAATTCATTTTGCCATTTTTCATAATCAACCTATTAATATGAAACACTGGAATATTATTTATTCAGAGGTCACACTCCAGACTCTATATTTAGGTTATGACTCATGAGCATCAGGTGACTGGCTCCTGCAGACCTGCGTCAGTATGCTGTCCTTCAATTATTGACTCACTAAAATTGTACAAATGTAACTGATGCAATCAACATGGAGAAGTAGGTGTGCTATATCAGCAAAGTAATATGGCACCTAAGGTAATTGGTCCTGTATGAAATAAATCACAACACATGAACTTCTTTAAGGGTTGTGTAACATTTCTGCCCTATACAACAAGGCTTTGCCTCTGCTACACAAAAATCCTGCAGAGTAGAACATTTACATTGGTAAAATGTTGATGACAGAACTGAAGAGGCCTCTTGGATGACAGGTGAAACACGTCCACTTCCCTATGATACAGCACTTACATTGGTTACCTTTTACAATATTTGGTTACAGCTATGGCTGACTGGGAATTCACTGATCCAACTTTCTCTTCTGATATTTTGATGACACTGAGAGCAGATCCTTAGTCAGCGCCCTCTTCTTCCCAAGTTTAAAATCTGTCTACCACATTGCCTGGCATTCATTAGCCTCCTTTATATGTGAGGTGACATAATGTCAGGGATTGCCGTGGCGCTAAAAACCAAGTCAGCAACTGGTCATGACCTACTGACTGCAATTCATATAGTGGAAATACTGGATCTTATAACTTGACAACTTCATTTAAAGTGGATCCGTCACTTCTGGCCAATACACACAACCCACTTAATAAGGTCAGTATCCGCTAGATTACAATCCTGAGGACCTATGGCTGGCATTTATTTGACCATTTTCTCCCACTGATGTTTTGTTATAAGGTCACCCAAACCGATGATTTTGCAAACAGCAAAAATAATATGCACTTGAAGACACACAAAACTTGTATGAAACTATGAAGAGGCAAGCCATGGAGAATAATATGGAGAGACAAGGCAACACCATTAAGAAAAAATCCAGGTTTTATTGTCTATCGTGGCTGTAGTCCATGGTTTCTGCCAAACGTGTGAGAGCGGGAGAGAGAGAGACTGAGAGAGAGAGAGAGAGAGGAGAGAGAGAGAGAGAACAGAGAGAGAGAGAATGTAGAATCAAAGCCAATCACATAGCAGGGTCAAACTTCATTTCAAAACTTTCAAAACCTGGCATGAGAGAGCGACTCATGGCAAAGTTAACAATTATTTAAAGGAAGATAAAACTTAGTTAAACACACTAAGGCAACACACAAGTGGCATCTAAAACAACTTACAATGAAAGACGTCGGAGCAGAAGAAGGCGACTCTGAACCTGAACGTGGATCTACAGATCAGTCAACGACAGTGCTAACAGAACTCAGTTGACAGCAATGGAATCAACAGTAGAGTAGAATGGGTTAAAAATTAAGTAAAGAATGGTGACAAGCAGAGTTATGAGTTAATGGCATTGGTCAGCTGTTTGTCTTTCTGGTGGTTTGAGTGTAGATATTGTAATAGGAGGATCCCAGCGTCATGCAGAGTGGCAGACAGGGGGCATCTGATTGGTCGGCCGGCTCGCAGCAAAGAAACACGTTGCAGTTCTACTGGTTGGGGTGGTCTTAAAAAACCCACCTGGATGAGGTTCAGTGATTGACATCTAGAATCCGGTGTTTGCTTGTTTGTCATATGAGACAGCAGGAGGGAGGGTTGAACGTTCTCTCTTCTCTCCATCTTCGACTCCTCCCTGCCCTCCCTCCATACTTCCATCACAAAGTGCTCTTCACTATGGCCGCCCCTGCCCACCAGAGTGGGGACGGGGGTTAGCCAAAGTTGTGAATGGCCAGCCTGAACATGTCATTGGTGCACACCCATGCATCGTTAATGTTCTTCAGGAGGAAACTCTGATGAAAACCCATTATGGGGTCATCATCTGCCTGTGAACACACACAAACAGAAATAGAAGGGGTTCAGAAAGAAGTCAGCACTGTAGTCATTTCATTTATCAGTTGTACATAAAAGCGAGTATGCTGGTTGTGGGGACTGTCCAGCCATTGTAAACAGCTATGTAATCCCTTGTGTGCCACGTCTGGGAAGGAATGCCAATAACAGCACCCAGGAGTGAGAGTTGGAGCCAACAAATCTGTACCAAAGAGCTGGCAGCTCCAATCAAGATTACGAATAATTAGTTACAAGGTTTACAAGAAAACTTTTAGCCTTTTCACACTGCATATTCTTAGCCCAGGCCTAAGTGTAACCGGACAGTTGACCCTGAGATAACTTATTCAGCCCCTATTCACCCCAGAGGTCATGTTGACCAATTGGTTTCCAAATTTGACTTAATTTTTTTTACAATGACAGTAAAAATCTGACGGCTGTCATTTTGTCTGATTAAGACCCTGAAGGTGATATGCAGTAATATTAGTAATTCACACGCAACACTGTCAATAACCACATGAAAACCACCTGTAGACGAACCCCCTCACTAGCGTGTTGAAGAGATATGGACTGGAGGTCTTGGCAGGAGTCTGTGACCGCAAAGGGTCACAGAGGAATAACACCTGTGCAACCAGCGCAAAGACTGCATGCTGCGATTTCCTCCAAGTGAAGCGAGTGCTTGCAGGATCAACTTCAAAACTCTGGCCTAAGTGGTGCTGTTAGTCTCCAGTGAGGTAGCAGAAGGCAGGTTCATAACAGAATTTCAACAAGCACAGAAAGTCGTTTGTCCAAGGCATAGACGCAATTATGACAATCCCCTCAGCAGCAATCTCACATTATGCATTTGATTACGCTCAAGCGAGCACCCAGTTTAAGTCCATGTGGACCAGAGGGAAGGTTTGAGTTTAGGCTAGGTTACAGCAGGTTAATTGAGTTCAATTTCATTTCTTGTTAATGGTTTCTTCCTATTTAAATTGGAATTGTCTTATTCCGAAAAATTGCTCACGTTTTGTTTGTTTTGTTCACATTTTCCTGTTTTGGCACAATAACCATTTTCTAGTGTCCCCCGCTGTTATGGTCATAAAAAAATAATAATCAAATAAATAATTCATCTGTTTCATGTGTTGACACGAAAAGTGACTGTACACTCAGTGTCTCTGTTCACCTTTTCTCTCCATGCCCTTAATAATGCAAAATGTTTATGTTTCTTGTGCATTAGATTGTGGTCAAGATGATTTTGAAAATGAAATGCTATTAAATAGGCTATGACTTATTATCATTAAAAAACTAAAATTAAAATGATGGGTAATAATCAATTATGACAGAATTTTACAGTCCTGTCTATCAAAATGACAGACAACAAGAAAGTCAAGACAACCTCTGATTCACACACGTCGTTATCCCAGGGTTAAACAATACATGTCAAATAGATGATTAGGTGATTTGATAGTATAGTAACAGAATTTATTTGAATCACAGGAACATTCATGAATAACCATATCAACTGTAGAATTGAATGTGTGATGACTCTGCTGCCAAACAAATGACACAGTCTAAAATAAGGTGTGAATGCTACTTACTCTTAGCTGTCCTACAACCATACTCAAGATGCAGCAGTCTGGAGTTGGCTGATGGTCCTGCGCTGTTATATTATGTGCTATTTTTGAGAAGGGGAGACTCTGGCACACACAAACAGGAAACACACAACGGGCAGATTAATACAGGTATATCAGACATTGAAAGAAAGCAAAAACTCAAAACATTCACCTAAGATTAGTGTTATATTGTAGGCAAGTGGACCAGTTGTGTATGATATAGCTGACCTGGATGACTGACAATCTTCAACTTCACCTACAGTAAGATTCTTCTAATTTATCTGGGCTATTTCCATTACACCTTGAGAAATAAGAATTATGTAAATAGTTTGTCTGACTCCCTATGTAACCAGATTTATAATGTTAACCCTGGTTCTTGTGTGCATGTAAACACACTGACTGACATTGCCTGTGTGTTTCCTATTTTACATGTTACAACTCTGTACATAGCAATAAGTTACCAGATAAACTCACCTTAAGTTTGTCAACAATTGCTGTTTTTCCCTGGTACTGTTGTCCTTCCCACGTAAGGCATGACGAGTCGATCTGTGTGGAGCGAGACAGAGAGAAAAAGGTTGGAGGAAAAGATTAATTGTATAGGATGCCATTTGCAGATGTAAGGTTAATCAAAAAGCCACACCACATTATTCAAATGATGCTAGTTCTAATCAAGCAGATTGACAAAGTGAGAAGTTTTAAACTGAGCGTCTGTTGGTGCGTGACAACCTACTGACACAGAAGTAAAGGCTTAATATAAAGGGAGCAACAGGAAACATAGGTCACGGTTCTGTACATAACTCGATTGGGGATCACTGTTTGGTAAAACAGAAGAAAGCAACAAAATACTCCCACGGGCATAACGCTTTGTCCTTTTTCATTCATTTTTCAACAGACAGCTCTCCAACATTTACCCGCACAGCTGATTTGAGCGAAGCAGGCCGGTTCTCTGGATCCAGCGTCTCATTTCAACTTGCCATAGTGTACAGTGAGTCAGTAGCCCTTTTCACACAGAGACTCTGCTTTATCTCTGCAGCGGAGGTTCACCAATTCTCCGCCTTTGTTTGTTCACACAGAACCAAGCAGCTCTGACGTAAAGCCGCACCAGTCTGTCAATTCATACAGCACGCCAGCGCTGCGGATCCAAAAGAGGCGGCATGACATTACACGTCATGATGATGACGTCTGTGTGTTTTTTTCCAACGTGTTTCCCCCAGTGTCCACCTGTTAATCTAAACATGTACTGCTGACTGTTTAGAATCATATGGATGCTGTTATAATGTATTGTGATTGAGATCCTGACCCACCGTACATCCTGGAAAGTGACAAAGTTACGTTTTTCGCTGTAAACCGGACCCTGACTGACTTTCTCACTCATGGGGAGGGTTGCTGTTTTCTGGGGAAAAGTTCACTGAAGTCTCGACAAAGACAAACACTTGGTGAGTTAAAGTTTTTTGCCGGAGACAGACGCTGTTTTTCGGGCAGAAATGTGACGAAGAGTTGGTAGGACAGACAGGATGACAGACACTTCTCCACGTATTACTGCAATATTTTTTTTCTCACATAAGTTGCCAAAGACACGACCAGTTACTACATTACTGTTGTTTGGTCCTGTAACGTAGCTCTGTAGGACATATCTTTATTTTGTTGAGTAAAGGATCTGTTTAGTTATCAGACTGTGAACACCATCAGATCGGCACACCCCGACTCCGCACCACCGGCTTATCCATTCACACAGACGCTGGTTCACCTCTGCTGCACCTCTGATACTACCTCTGGAGGCGCATCAGAGCCGCAGCGAAATTTCATCCCTCACCGCATCTGAAACTTTCCCACAGAGGAGGATGCGGAGAATTGGTGCAGGATCCCCGCACTCAAAGGGCAGCGTGAATGGGGCTAGCGTCTTCTTCTTTGTCTTGTTTTATTGCATCTTCTTCTTCTACTTTTGTTGCTTTTTGAAAGTGTGAGAGTCAGATGTATTCTACGTATGACAGCATGCACCGAACCATGTCTGTACCAGACAGTTCAGGAGAAATACATGCACCATTACATCCCTACTAAATATACATTTCCCTGAAGTAGATGATAAGTTACTAGCATGGCCTAGACATTAGACTGTCACCTCACAGCAAGACAGTCCTGGGATTCATTTGCAGCTTTCTGTGTGGAGTTTGCATGTTCTCCCTGTGCTTACATGGTTTCCCCACCCTTCAGTTACCTATACACACAGCAAGTGCAGCAGGTACAAGTGATCTTGTTTGCTTTGTATTGCATTCATTAAAACTAGAGACCATCTTGCGATCACACCAGCTGCTGTGCCTGTCAACATGTTCACACTCTGACCTATGACTATTCCTTAGTGATTAGTACAGCGAGTGCATGATACCACACCAATCTTCAAACTCAGCCATCATATTGATCTCAACTACACACCTGTCAAGTGTGGGTAGACTGATTATCGGCCGGGGCCAATATTCAGCATTTTCTGATTGTCGGTATCTGTGATTTTAATGGTTGATTTAAATGGTTGCATCCTGCACAGTTGTGACATTATCTGGCTGACATACTCTGTCCACAGATGACAGACGCATATAAACAAAGTGAAAACATTACCAGCCCGACCGGTGCACCTGAGAAATGTATTAAGGTGCAGCCAAGTCCTGTGATAAGTTATGTCGTAACTGAAGGAGATCACAGTTCTGTCACACTCACATATATGGCTCCCAGGTTTTCTCTCTCAGAGTCAAATACAGCATAGTAGTGCTGCACAAAGCTGGATCCTATCTGCTCCCACAGAGGCTGGTCCACCATCCTGTCTCACCCTGCAACACACACTGGGAAGATGGAAAGGTGGGTCAGAAAGACAGGATGAAAACACTGATACGTTGGTGAAAAATGCAAATAAAAACAAAATAAAACAAATAACAGCTCATTCATTTCAAGTGTGTACCTAGTTGGTTGTCTAAAAGAAAATGATATGAATTATTTTCTGTGACCTTCAGTCACCAGATCTCAACCCAGCTGAACACTGGGAGATCTGTTAAGTGTTTCTAATAATGTGTCCATCTCATTTACAAACAGGTTCACTTTCTAAAGCAGTTTTGAAAATAATTGAACTTTATATCCTTCATGACGATAATATAATAATATTAAACAGTATATGTACTCATATGTACGTATATGGAGCAATATGGAGATGAAAGCAATAGCTAAATCCAGTGTGTATCCCGGTGATGTATAGACCACGACAACTGTCAAAGTGGCCAAAATATACACTATCCGAATCACAGTTTTCTATTCACTTTAAACAAACAGGAACTCACTTATTTCACTTAACTTTCACAAAAACAAAAAACAAACAAAACAAAAAAACACGTCCTTCATGCTGACCACAATTTAAAAAACAAAAACAACAACAACACAAAGTGTCATGGCTGGCGGTGCATTAAATACCACCACACTGAGGGAAAAAACATTTAAAATACTTCAACTAAAATGGCCCGGAGGAGTTAAGCTGGACACACCGCTCTCCGCTTGGGTGACACTGACAGCACAGGTCATGTGCTTCCACATAACGATACACTGTTGTTACTGGAACAATCTGAGAGCTCTGAACATTAGCGGAGAAGTCGGGACAACGTACCATGAATACCAACGGGACGTAAAAAGACCAGCTTGAACACAGATACGGCTAGCGGGAGGGCAAAATCAGCTGTTTTCCTATGCAATGTTAATAATAGAAACGCTCATATATGGCTAGTTTACAGAAGCTAACTAGCCGCTACTAGCCAGTGAGCCGCCTTGTTTGCTAACATTGACTTAGCCTGTCATAGCAAGAACAGTCCACACACCTAGCATGCCTCCCCGCCAGCTAATGTGGGACGTCAGATAAATTATATTTCCCGGAGTTAGCCAACTGGCTGGCTGGCTTTGGCCCTTTCACAGGTTGCTAAAAATACCTCGTCTCCTCCAAGTGTTGCTGGCTCCTCCGGGCCCGCGCAACACAGCTCTGGAACCCCACAGCAGCTAACTACATAGGCGTGCCCAACGTTTGCCCTAAACCCGGCAGGAGCAGCCAATTGAACTACTTATATCACCTTATACTTGTTCAAATGTCAGGCTAAACTAGCGCTTTTCGTTTTCGCACATGTTTTCATTCACTATTTCACGACAGGATTTCCTAAAAAGAAGTAATAACAACTTACCGCTATCCAACGCCGAGGCCGGCTGCACGATCGCACAGTGCAGTGTCTGTTACTCTACGAGGGCACGCACTCAAACTGTACAGGCCCCGTTGGACTGTGGGAACTGTAGTCTTAATGTGCGACAGTCGTTTAAATTGTAGGGGGTCGCAAGTGGAGTTTAATTGAACATCAGTTTGATTATGTTACGGCCTATACAGTTTGGATAGTATTGTGATATGAATATATACATATTTAAAAAACATTGACCAATCAAGGCTGGACTTATCTGCTCACAGGCTCAGGGTTAAAGTGAGCCCCTCAGGGTGCCCTAACTGAAGTTGGTAGGTGATAAATATTTAAGAATATGCACTATATACTGTAAGACGGACATTAAATGAAATGATATAGGTAGAAAAGCTTGGTTGTCATTTACATTGGGGACGCTGTCCCCACCACCTTTTGTTTTGCTCTACCGTTTACATGGCTGCCGAAATGGACACGCGCAGGTCATGCCTGCTATGTAGTCTGTGAAGCAATGTAATTTAGTTAATCCCAGTCATTATTCAAATAATCAGTTTAGCTACGAGCCAGTATTCAAGTAAGTTTATGCAGTTTACCTACCAGCCATTATTCAAGTAATGCAGTTTAGCCACCAGCCATTATTCAAGTAATGCAGTTTAGCCACCAGCCATTATTCAAGTAATGCAGTTTAGCTACCAGCCATTAGTGAAGCAATTAAAATCATCAGCCTAACCTTAAAAAAAAAGTTCATTGTATTGTTCATTGTACCATAGACACGATCAGCACATGCGTAATCCATCCAAACAGCACTTATCCACTCTGACCACATACCATCTCCCCATTATATTGCTTTAAACTTCATATGTTGAAGACCGTTTTTTAACACTTTTCATCTCAGTTGTTATGTCCGCACCACTTTCCAACACAAAGTGACGCCCTTAGATTTCAACACTGGGCCTCTAAACAAGGTAGGGCTGTAAGAGCAGGTAAAAATACAGGAGCCACCACAATGCATAACATTTCAGTTTATAATGTTTTTTAGTTTATATACTGTATATTATCAACGAATGTGCCATAAATCAAATCATTTTCATAATATTAAAGCATTTGGGGCTCCATGGATGTCGACCACATTGCCCAGCAGGTAATCCAGCTTTATAATTATGATGTTATCATTTCAACCATATTGCCTCATATGAAGCCCTTAACATACAATGTTGGTTATTGGTTCTTATAAATTAACATTTTAAGCCTCAGAAGACTCACATGACTTACATCACATTACATAACCTGCAGTCAACTTATTACAGTGTATTTGAGGATGAAGTAGCAAAGAGAGGGCGCTACTTACTCCATAAGTACTTTTATATTCACTCCATTGATCTGAGATGTAATTAATATTTACTTGCCAATACGAAGTTATCAGTTAAGCAATATTTTACATAAAAAACATAGGATAAACATAGGATAACTTAAATACAGCACAATGCTAAGATTACAGTTGTGTCAAAATATCTGGTAGGTCACCCCTTAGTAAAAACTGTTGGTTGGGGCCATTTGCCACATTTGAGTTGTCTCTAAGTCTTGAGCAGTTCCACCAAAAAAAAGTTTCCCTTAAACTTCTCAGATGGGTTCATTCCAATAATTGCATATTGCAGAAAGATGTCGAATTCGTCTAATTTTACATAATAATGCACAATTTGAGAAAAGTCCAAAAAGTGAATACAAATTTATGCAGCACAACTTTGTTTTTCCTTCTTATATGACCTCACAATCCCTCAGGTGACCCTTTGGAGGAAGTCTGAACCCTACGTTGGGAAAAAAAAACTCATAAGTGACGGGATCTAAAATTAGCTACAACAGTAAAATGATGCTTACACACAGGGGTTAAATTGAGCCGTGGGCTCAGCCCTGGCTAACACATAGCAGCAACAACTCAACCCTATTCCTGCCCAACAGCTCCACAATTTTTCTGTCACACATTGATCCAGCTATAAGTAAAACTGTAAAAATGTATCCTCTAAAACATGTCCAAAGTCCCGCTGGCACAAGGCCATATTTCAAATGGCCCATGGCTTACTTCTTATAATGTATAATTTGCAGCTTGAAGTTGCCTTGGCCTCCCAGCAGCGACTCGGCAAGGGCTCCTGAGTCAAATGAAAACAAAAGCAAGCTATGAAGTGGCCATATTAATTGCCAAAAATGGCAAATCTTTCACAGAGGGTAAGTTTATATAAGACTGTGTCATAAAAATAGTGGATGACATTTGCCCCCAGAAGCAAGAGTTTGCACATGTTTTTGTAATAATGTTGGCCCGGAGAATAGATGAAATATCAATTGAGTGACAGGGGAGGTATTTTTGTTTATTTCTCATTAGCCTATGATGAAAGCACAGATACATCTGACACTGCTGATGAAGACATGTACGTAACAGTAGAGTTGCTTGACCTCCATAGTCCCAAAGGCTATACTGTACAAGAGCAGTGGGCTGATTTGACTCTGTCTGCTCAGCTACTAGTGAAAAAAAACTACCAGGGAGTAAAATAAGCGGAATGGTTACCAATGACCATGCCCATCATGGCTGGTGAATGAAGAGCTATCCACACTGAAATGTAACAAAGTCAGTGAACAAGTTCTCTGTGCCAAATGTCTGAAATGTGATCATGATGTGAAGCAGGTGGTAAAGACTTAACTTAATTCGCTCCAAAGCTCTGCACCACCGCCAATTTATAGGGTTACTGCTCCACATCGAGCTGGATTATGGACATAGTACCTATCCTAATGACATGCAGGGCTTATTTCTGCAGTGTTCTTCCTCTCAGGGGGAAATTCTGCCATTTTCAGCTGAAAAGGGAACACCTATACAAGAACTGTTCAAAGCATTTGGATGGATGAAACAGTATTGGTGTGCAACAGGTAGGTCAACAGCAGCCTTTGCATCTCTCTCTGCAGGGTTCAACAGGTGATTTTGCTGCTGTTGAAAAGGACACGTTGCTTTTCTTCCGTTCCTTCTCCAAGATCCCTGGTGATGTGTCACATCAGTTGCAGTTTGAGCTGCAGTGCAACGATGGCTTGCGCAGTCCATATCAGCAGATTCCCGTAATGAGACCATTTGCAAACAAAAGGCTGAGCTTGTTTGACTCACATATTTCTGTAAAGGTCCAGAGTAAAATTAACCCATATATTTCTCAGCTTCCTGGTCCATTTCCTTACCTCTTCTTCCTTGTGTTATAGGACTCTCAAGATGTGAACAAAAGGCTGAATTGTTTTGTAGCCTATAAAGCAGTTCACACCTGAGTGGGTCACATTTAGTTTCACTGCCATTTGAATAAGACAATTGTTATTGCACTCAGAATAAAATTGTTACAATTCGGTGCACCTAATGTGATTTTATTGCGGTAGAAAAGTACTACAGTATTTTCAAATTTTTAAATCTGGCCTCCTTTAAAAAACCCTAAATCTGCTCCATAACATCTGTGAGCTCATTCTTTGTATCTTACATGTAATTTATTATTCTTTCTCAAACCTACATTTGATTTAAATATAAGATAAAATGATAAACCTTCACAAATGAATGTGTACTACATGCTGATTTGTTACTAGCCAATACCACCCCTGTAATTCTGTGTTGAAATGAATTTGGAAACATTTATATGTTAAGAGGATTTAAGTTGTAATTGCCTCACTTCAACCAGAAAAATGAAAAATGAAAAATTAAAAAAAATGAATTCTCCCTCCAGGATTCCTGCACTCATGTTAATTGGACAAAGAGACGTTTTATCTAAACTGTGTCCTCAAAGAGGACAGTAAGAGCATGAATAAAGCACTCCGCCCTCACCTCGAGTTGCGTCCCTGCAAACTGCCCAAACAGGTCCTTGATTCAACGTCTACGCCAACTTCACACCTCACTCACAGATTTTTTGTGTGTGTGGGATGTGGTTCATGCCACTGGGAGTCCTGGATGAGAGTCTAAATCTTCTGTAAATTTCATTTTCTCATCCAGCAGTGAGCATGCAGTCCATCAGAGAGTGCTGCTATAATGATATTTACTGGGAGAGTTTGAGCTGCTGCATTCTGTTCACTACAGAAGACATTGGAGAACAGAAGAGGTGACCATTTTCTTATCATCTTGTCTTTTTTTTTTTTAGCTCTTATCACTTACTGGACTTGAATGGTCCTCTTTTCCATTGGGCACTGAAATGTATTATCACTTTAGCTCATTCAGCTTCTATCCAAAGTGACTTATAATAAGTGTATTCAACCATGTGGACAGAACGCAACAATTGAAATCATCAAATTTGATCAAATACAGTATGGTTAATTGCTTCAAGTACTACACTATGAACAATAAGAAATAAGAGAAAAGGTCATTTATACTTTTCCTGTTCATAAACAAACATTTGGGTTTCATTATGTAAGTTTTTTTCTCTTAATTTCCAGTTTTTTATCAGTATATTCACTGACTGATTAGTTAAACCCTCTGTGAGATGAATTACAGGACCCTCCTTCTTCCTAGACTGTTGTCAGTGTCACAAGTGATTTTCTGGCAAATGGCTTTAAAACAATGTACCAAAGCATCAAAAATAAATGGACAATAGTACGGTACAAGCTTGCTCTAATTAATCAAGAGAAAGAAACTGCTCATATGCATTGAAGCGAGACATGTCAGGAACACCCAAGTCTAGCATTTAAAGTGCCAGCACCTGGACTTGACATTAAACACAAAAACAACATAATGTATGTAGAAAACTCAAAATCCTTTATCATGTTTAGCGAGGTTCTGGCAAACTGACAGAGCAACTTTAAAAGAAAAAGGACTGGTGGCAATTTTCCAACATGACATCAACATGTTCAGTCAGACTGGCATTTACAGATTACTGTCCATGTCAGAAAGGAGCTCTGGGGTGGTCTGTTATCATTAACAGCACATTCATTAATCTCGTTCTCCAGACCATGTAGTTCAAAGGCACTGAGGCCGGCTGCTGTCCTGACCCTTTCTACTTGCAGACACAGTTCAAACACTTGATTTTAATGAAAAATGATTTCTAGTTGTAATGAATGAATACACATACTAATAAAAAGCCATCTGATTGATCAGTATACATTTATAGTGATTTATTTATGTTTTGATACAGTGCATTTGGCAGGATGCTATCAACCTATTGTAGAAGGCACACATGGTAGTTGTAATAATGTCACAGAACTCCCATCAGAATGCAGGTGTAGGGCATTGTTTTATGTGTAACTGTAAGTGTGATAGCAGACCATCATAATCTAATATTACTGTACAATTTGTTGCTATTTAGATCAGCAGCTGCTCAAAACTTTTTTCCTGAAGTTCCTGAAACTATTTTTTCTTACATGTTCTTGCTGTCAAGTTAGCCTACCTTCTTAATTATCAATTGATAAAATGAGTACTACTGCACGATCACTCGCTGGCTGGAAGGTGATCTGATGCAGCATTTTCTTCTGATTCGTCGAGAGCTGCAGGTAAGGCTGCCACACTGGATTCTGCAAGCTGTTGGAGCATTAAAGACAGAAAAATTATTTTAAAGTGCTTTACTAAGTTGGCAAGTTAGGGTCACATATGGTGAATAACAAAAATGTCTTCTTAAAAAGACAGTGAAACCTCTGCTGGAACTCACCGGGCAGTGGAGTCTCTGAGAGGAGATGGCATCATTGCTGCTGTCTGGTTCGCTTTGAGCCGAGGCCATAAGTTCATCATTTTCCTGAACTGACTTCAGAGGGAACGCTGTCCTCAGGGCCGCCCTGTAGGTTCATACACAAAAGACTCTTTTATGACAGAGAAAAACAGAGACAGCCAGCGAGAACAAAAATGTTTTTATTGGTGAAGTTTTTCCTTATCTGAACCGAGAGGCTTAGGGCGGAGGGTGGCAAGGTTGTGATTTTAGGATATATATGATTAAAACTGTATTGATTTGTAAACAATCATCTGTGTGCTTTTCTTTTTATCACCTAAACTCCTGGACAGTGTGTGCGCTGCTTTCAGGGGCATCAGAGTCATTTGGCACTTTTAGATGGCTGGACTGAATCTGGCTTTGCCCCTGGGACACACTGTCATCCATCTGTAAAACAACAAAACAACAGCTTTTTAAAGGGATAGCTCAATGTTTGGGGAAAAATACTCATTCACCTTTTTTGCCAAGACTTATATGAGAAGATTGACGCAACTCGTGTGTTTGTCAGTTCAATATGAAGCAGCAGCAAGGAGACGGTTAGATTAGCTTAGCATAAGTACTGGAAACTGAGGGAAACAGCTAGCTCTGTCCAAAGTAAGCACCTTATTATGTTTAGTTTTGTTTTATCTTTTTTACCCAATCGTAAAAAATGTTAAGACCCTCCGTAGAACAACCACTTATCATTTTTACACCTTGATTTTTGTGTAATGAGTCAATTGGTGAACTGTAGGTGCTGGTAAGTGTATTTTGGATAACCTTTGGACAGAGCCACACTAGCTGTTTCCCTGTCTCCTGTCTTTATGCTAAGATGAGCTCCAACTTCATATTTAACATGCAGACAAGACAATGGTATCATTCTTCTCATATAATTCTTGGCAAGCAATCAAAAAATTGCCTTACCCCAAATGATTCCTTTATACGAGGTAGGTACAACTAATCAAAACATATCACTTCTCTTTTTACATGTGCAATACGTAAGAATTCACACTCCAGACAAATAGGGGGCAGCACATTACCAGAGAGACCGCTAACTGCGGCCAACTGCAGCTGTTGTTAGCAAGTTAGCTTAGTTAGCCATGCAGCTAGCAGTCCTATAATAGATACTGTATATACTCTGCCTATACTGTGAGCTCTGCAAGGGGAATGTTGCTGTTGTTTACACCACCCTCACAGGGGATTTAGGCTGCTGGTGGGGGGGAAGGTTTTCAGGCTCGTGAGACTGTAGAGGTCTTTGACATAACGTCAAAACTGTTATTTCTTCCCATTCTTTTGTTAATTTTGAATATTTTAAAATTCTTACATATTACACCTTTAAGGTAAAATGCTAACAAACGTATTAGCCTAATAGCATATAAAGTGACACACATTTACACACCATCACCTGTACCGTACAATTTTAAGACACAACATCACAACATACTCTGCCCTCTCTTGATCCCATGGTTATTTTAATTTACCTGCACAGTGATGTGGTCATGTGCCTCCTTCTGCATGCTGTCCCATTTGTGGAGCTCCAGCAGGGTGTCATACTCACTCTTCAACTGATCAAAGTCACCCTGCAGAGTCTTCAACTGGACACCACAAAAATATAAAAACGAGACTGTGAAGGTGAGGACAGCTAAAGAGGTCATATTATGCTTTTTTTCAGGTTCATACTTTAATTTGGGGGTCCTGGTAGAACAGGTTTACATACTTTAATTTGAAGGTCCTGGTAGAACAGGTTTACATACTTTAATTTGAAGGTCCTGGTAGAACAGGTTTACATACTTTAATTTGAAGGTCCTGGTAGAACAGGTTTACATACTTTAATTTTCAAAAAACACATTATTTTTCTCATATGGTGCATTGCTGCGTCACTTTTCACACTGTGTCTTGAATGCTCCTTTTTAGCTACGGAGTGAGACATCTCACCTCTGGTCAATCTTTGGTGAGAGTTGCACATGCACATTACTTAATGGGCAGGACATAGCCAATCAGAGGCAGAGTAGGGTGGGTCATGCAGAGCAAGGTATTGTGATCCAAAATAACGCTGCTACAGCAGTAGCAACTGTATGTCTTCTGACTGACTGGAGTGTATATATTTTATAATATATATATATTTGTATAACGCCTGTTACATAGTGACACACATAAGTTAAGTAAGGGCTCGACTCCAAACAGGCAGTGCAGGAGCAGTGTTTTCTGTGGGAGAGAATAACTCCCTTTGGCTTGGACTTTGGGATTTTTCACTTTGCAGACCTTTGACATGCACTAAAACGCTCCATAACACAATAAAGGAAAGGCAAAAATCTAAAAAGCATAATATGAACTTTTTAAGATTTTAATGCATTTCAATGCGTTCCGTGTGTACATGCACGTGTGCAGTATATGTGTCTATATGAGCCACCTGCAGGATGGTCTGTTTGTGTGTTTGTTCCAGGTTGTCCCAATTACGTCGTGGCACCACATCCCAGTACTCTGCCTTCATCCTGTTGAGCTCCTCCTGGGCTTTAGTCAGGTCTGCCCGACACACCTTCAGAGCCAGCTGCTGCGCCACTTGGTCCTTATCCTCTTCTTTTAAAGTGGAAACAAATTTCAGAACAACATATGCTTAATTTAGTAAATGTATTCACTGTAAGTATTCGGCTGAAACTTTATTTATAAATTCTATAAATTTCAGCCTTTTTTGCATATATTTAGATGAAAAGCTTGATACCACTCTTATGTGTGGATGGTTATTATGAAGCTACAACCAGGCCACCATTTCTTGGCAGGGTCAGTTACTTCAGGTCATAATGTAATCCAGCACATGACCCCCTGACAACCACAACTTTTCTTATTTCAACCTCAGTTTCTGTATGGATAAAACAATCTTGATCAAATCTGTTAATTACTGAGCTTTAAGACCCTTACACACCAGGCCAGCAGTCAGCAGTTTTATCAGACATATTCTCACTTTGGAGTAGCTATATTAGCTAGAGTGGCGTAAAAGCTGCTTTCCCATAATATGAGTTTGTATATCGACAGAGATTTATTTCCTCCCGCGCAGGCGCAGAACGTACGAGCTTGTGGTCCGCCAGCTGCCGTCTTTGTGGTGTGTCCAACTGCAGATTTTTGGTTGAGCCTTCAACTTAGCTAGTTATTTGATGTGAGTTTGGCTTGTCAGTGCCTTTACAGATCAGGACTAAGCCAGTCTATTTGTTCCCCCCTGTTTATGCTAAGCTAGGCTAAATGGCTTCTGGCTGTAGCTTCGTATTTTATGGACAGATTTGAGAGTGGTATCCATTGTCTCATCTAACTGTCTGAAAGAAAGTGAGTATTTAACTTTTCCTTTTAAGAAAGGCCAACTTTTTTTATGACCCATTATTAGGCAGGCTTTGTTGGGGCCTTAACCTGAAATTATGAGTCAGTGGGCAAAGTTTTGAAGAAATGCAATACCGTAATTTTTTAACAGTTTCTGCTGCAACTAATAATAATTTTCATCTTTGATTAATCTGTCTGATTAATTGATTTACTGATTAACCATTTGGCCTATAACCTGTTACGGAACAGCCAATTGCATCACATTGAAAAGCCTGAGGTGATATCTTCAAAAGAAGAAAGAAAAATTACTCCAAAATTTTCACTATCAACTAATCGCTTGTCTGAATAATCTATTAACAGTTGCTGCTCTACCTGTACGTTGATCTGCAGAACGCTCCTCCTTCCCAGGGCCTCTTGTTAGGTCACTGAGCTGCCAGATCAGCATCTTGCGGGCATCACGCTCCTCCCGGTACTGCAGATACTGGTTGGAGAGTTCAGACTGCAGACGGTCCACCTGGAGAGGAATAGAAGATAGTGGGTTGCTCAAACAAGGACTGTGATAATCTACGGCTGTCCTTGCTATCTGAGCTGAATCTCAAGCAGAACATTTTTTTCTGTGACTTTTTATACACGTTTGAGATAAGGACAGCGCATAAAATAAACATTCAACAGGAAGGAATTCATCTGGAATTTAACCATATCAGCTTACAAAAAACTCACATGAATGAATACATAAATAGTGGTTGGACAGCCACTTTACAAGTATGTCATGTACCACTGCCTGCTTGGCCTTTTCTCTCTCCCTCATGGCCTCAATGTCCTTCTGCAGTTGCTGCTTCTCCCTTTTCAAGGCTCCGATCTCAGCATGCTCCTCTGCACAGCGAGCTTGAATCTTCCTGTCACATTCCTCTGTCACCAGTCTCAGATGGGATCGCAGTGGCTCCAGTTCTCGGATTTGATCCTGCTGATGTGCTGAACAGATGTAAAATGCATTCAAATCATCTCCAAGAAACTATGGGGCTGAAACAATTATTGGATTAAATGCAAAGAAATTGATGATAATTTTGATAAATTATTACAAAAGTCCTTTAATAAGCTTCTCACAATTAAAGATCTGCTTGTGTCTCTTCATTTCATATCGGTCAATTCAATCTCTCTGGGTTTTTCAACCGCCTGATAAAATAAGCAATTTCAAAGATATCAATCACTTCAGGATCTGAGAATTTGTCATTATGTTAAACATTTTAGTAGCTAAATGACTAATAGATACACTAAAAAGATGACAACTAGATGAATCACCAATAAAAATAATTCTATGTGAAACATGATGAAAACATGAATCAGCAGTTTTTAATCAGCATGCATGCATTTGGTAACAACCTTTTAAAAAAACAACAGCTGTTTCTAAAGTATGTCCTGCTTGTGCACATAGTTAACTTCTCACTTTAGAATACTGTTAGTTTACAGCACCATTGCTCGGTGTTTTTGGTTCTAGTTTGTAGACAGTTACCAATCACCGAACTCACTGAACTCACTGAACTTCCACTGAAAATAATTGGCAAGGTAAAATTAAAAGAATGGCATTTTTGAATATTTTCTGCCATTGTCTCATCAGTCACTTTTTATTTTGATGCAGATTAAAAACGATGTTGTATTATTAAAAATAATAAATTAGAAGATTGTGTTACCTTGGCGTTCTAGCTGATTAATCAATCAGTTGATTGAAGGAAAATTAGTTGCCAGTTAGTTTGATAATCAGTTAATTGTTTCAGTCATTTGTCAAGCAAAAATGTTAAACATTTGCCGGTTCCACCTTCTTATATGTAAGGATTTGTTGTTTTTCTTTGTCATTTATGATAGTAAATGAAGAGTCTTTGGGTTTTGGTCTGTTGATTGGACAAAAGAAGCAATTTGAAGACGACACTTTGGGGTTTGAGAAATTATTTTATACAGTTGACAATCATTGGATTGTATAAATAATCAGCAGGCAGGTTAACTCATGCAGCTACTGACCTAAAGTGGTTTCATACTCCTTTTTGATGGCAGAAAGAAGGGGTTGGTAGGTTTTGAACTCTCTGATGAAACAACCAAAGACATCACGGTAGACCTGTGTCCAAAGCAGATTAAGATATGTGAGTACTCTCTCTGCCAGGATAGGGTGTGGATGGTACAACACAAAAAGCAAAAACATAGCACCTGTAGTTTCAGTTCCTGGAAATTTGGCTCGTGGGAGCTGATAGTATGAAGCTCCTTATTCACATAGCTCTCCATGTGCATCAGGAGTTGGGGCTTCCTCCCTGGACCTGCGTAGATGTAACTGCTACCCTTCCAGCACATCTATAGGATCACACACACACACATAGAGAGAGAGAGAGAGAGAGAGAGAGAGAGAGAGTGCTTTGACAGTGACTAATTTGCTTGAGTGGAAGATGGAGACAGCAATTGGCTATGTAATGCTATGTTTTTGATAAATCAAATTTACAGCAATCAAAATCCTTGATGGACTTTTTTTGAATGAGTGAATTCCTGCCAGGTTTGCTGAACCTGTACCTGGTTTGCTGAACCTGTACC
Source organism: Pagrus pagrus (assembly GCF_965226575.1). Lineage (NCBI taxonomy): Eukaryota > Metazoa > Chordata > Actinopteri > Spariformes > Sparidae > Pagrus > Pagrus pagrus. Next base: position 28,940,790 of record NC_140194.1, read on the forward strand.
TGGTTTGCTTACCTTTCTTGCTGCAGGTTGGACAGAAACTGGATTTTGTCCTTCTTGCCCTTCCCCTGTTGTCTGGGCAGGGTCATTTTGTAAAGTACGATCACATGTAAGTCTAAAACAAAAAAGGAACAGTTACGTTGTTTAAAATTGTAATTTAGTTATGTAGAGTAACTCAATGTCATAGTTGTGACGTTAATAACACAATAATTGACGGTATAACATTTTCGCTGTCTTATTTGAATCACTTGCCTTTGTTTCTGTGACGGCGTTAAAGGTGGAAATTTAATGTCTTTGTGTGGCGACATCTCTAACGACTAACAGAAGGCCGGATGATAGCAGAACAAACTCCTGTTCTACATGAATTGATGAGGGCGCTCCGGTTAGCTCGTAGCTGGCTTTAGCATCACAGATCACGGCGTTGTAGCACGGTTTCCATGGTTACGAGGACGGAGTACGCAGCAGGACCCATAGAGGAGACCGCGGCGCGCCTAACTAGTTTTCAAGTTGTGTAAGGAAAACTTTGTTCATAAATAGCGAACACACTTTTTAAAGACGGGAGACTCCAGCTGTGTAAAAGCAAGTGCGTAAGCCATCAACTCTGACTAGTGACGATGACAGATATAAACCAATAAACAATGTAGCATGTGTCATTCGTAAATATCACATAAAAACCGCAACTTCTTATAATAATTACATATTAATAGAAGGGATGGAATAGAAGATGATGACATCAGCATGCTAAATTCACCTGAATAGAGAGGGTGTTTTTAGGAGGAGGCATGTTTTGCTAAATTTACACTTTGTTTTCGTTGTGGAAATGACAGTGCTATTAATGCTGTTTATGAAATGATCGTCCAGCTAGCAAATATTTTTTTATTCCACTTTCTTTCATGTGTGTGCAACGTATGGATAAAATATGAAATGAATATTGTAAAATTATATAATGTTCGAAAAAACTACCACTAAATTATACAGCTTAAAAACTACATTTCCTAGCTACCTTTCTCAGTGAAGCCCCGAACCAGAGTAACAGCAGTGGAGCTGTGTAGTCGTTTCCAGAGAAATTATCATAAAAGCGAGCGTGCGGCTGAACTACAGTACCCAAACGGCACCGCACGAGCCTACAGTACATTCTGCTGCTTATCCGGGGATGTCACACCACTGCTATTTTCTCCCCTCAGTCCCTCTCACTCTCAGCCTACAGCTCCAGCGGACTGACACGGGGCTTTGGATAGAAAGAAACGAACAATAAGATACAAAACAGAGGCCAAAAATGGCAGAGCTTGGAGCGGGAAGTCTGCCGTTAGGGGATCCTGCTTTTAATTACCAGGAGCACGAGCTGAACGAGCGTCTGAAACGGCTCTACCCGGCTGTGAACGAGGAAGAGACCCCTTTACCCCGATCCTGGAGCCCCAAGGATAAATACAGCTACATTGGGCTGTCACAGAACAACCTGCGGGTCCATTACAAAGGTTAGAGGGCTGGCTCATCCCTGATGGTCTGAACATGTAGTCACACAGCAAAGGGTCTCAGCTCTAATCTGTCACTGTGTTGTTGCGGAGGGGGGTCTCTCTGTCTCTCCCACTCGCACACACACAGTCACACACACACACACAGTATGCGATTATGTTGATTGTGTATGTGTGTGTGTGCACTCCTGGTAAATCTAGTCTGAGCTGCCTCTCCTGTCCTGTAACCTTGCTTTGTTTCACAGAGGAATTCCCAAATGGGTGACAGTGAACTCTCTCACCCTGACAGTTGGTCTTATTACCACCACACTGAAATTCACCTTCAACAACACGGCTCTCTCCTTTGTTTATTTACCGTTTATGACGTTATTTGTTCGCAGTAAACTGACGTGTATCTGACGTTCTCCATAGTTTGAACTGGAAGGTGGCATTGGCACGAATAACGACGCATAGACAGGGCTCTGCCTTTAAGCTAACTAATGGTATTTAACAAACAGGAGCTAGCTTACAGCAAGCTATCTCTTAAGCAAATACAGTAGCTAGCTTTGTGGCTAACTAGCTAATGTTAGCTAACCTAGCTGCTCCCTTGGACTTATATTTGTCATGAAAACGACTGGATAAGCTGGCTACAAGATGGAGCCGAGCCAAACTTGTTGTTAGCCTTTTACAATGTAGTATTGAGGGTGTACTGCAATTGTTTAGTTTTTGACTACAACAAGCACCAAAATAGAATAAAAATGGCATTGTTGTGTTTTCTCGCGTGAGTTCAGTGGCAGTGTTCTGGAAGTCTTTTTCAGAAATCGTAAATCATTTTTTCCAGCCTAGAAGCAACCGGTCCAACTCCATTCAGATCTGTATGTGCCCTGAGCACAACAGTCTCATGTCCAACCTCCAGCAGGCAGCCAGCTCGTTTTCAACAGCTGCTGTGAGGGAGGAGGCCTCTGCGCATTACATTAGGCCAAATGTACCGATCTTGTTATAAATCTGTATTATCGACAGACTGGCCTTATCACAATAACAGCAACTTTGCTCGCCAGACGGTGCAGTCAATCACTTATTCGGATGGGTCAGTACGGGCTGCCAGGCCTGTCAGCTCGATTATTTTAACGCCATACATCCAGCTCCTAAATCAAAACAAGGTGACATCTGCGTGAAGTCCTGTTCTCAGTCTTTTGCCTGCTCTGTTATTTTTCGTCAGGCGACACGTCAGGACAGCCCCCCTGTAGCAGGCGAGCTAGTCCTGCATCTCAGCCTGTGAAAATCTCCACAGAGGCATCGCAAGGCCACTTTGGGCCCTGTTGGCTGTTTACATCAGTGAAACACGCAGAGGATGAGAGGATGCAGGCAGGCTCTGTAACCCATTTTGAGAGGCTTATTTGGCACATACGTAGTTGTGGTCCTGCTGTTTGTGAATAGCAGGGAATGCCTATTATTTGTTCAAATTAAGACTCTGAGGCAGATAGCCAGATATAACCCACAGATTATTCAATGCATAATTGATCAGGTCCCTGCTGTTGATATGAACAGTGGTAAAACTCAATATAAGCCGATTCTATTTATCAGTGGTGCAGATGCACAACATGCATTGTTTTTTTCAGGATGCTGCTGTGCTCCCTGTTTTCTGTTAATGATGCGAAAAAGGTTTTTCACATCTTGACATCCATTTTAATCTGTGTTAATGAGATCCTTGCATTCTGTCTCGAATTACCCACTGACATGTGACGGCGGCAAAAAATGATGAATGGCCTCATGTATGTCATGAGATAAGTCATGTCATTTCATCATGGTGTTATGTAGGGCATTGAGTCTTTTGGTCTATGAAAAGTGCACAGATTAAGTGACACTGCACAATTGTTCAGGGATGACATATAAATAGGTCTATTCTGCAGTGTGCAGGATAATTTTCCTCCTCCTGGTTGTTTTAGCTCCTGCTCTGTTCCCTCACCCTTGTGGTTTGAATGCTATTTTGACCAGTGTGCCAATTTTCTCTGTTCAAGGCCACACTGTGTCTACCTAGTGCTGTTGAGCACAGACACAGATTAACGTACCCAGTCTCAACAGATGGATACATAAATAAACACTGTAAAACATACAAACATACATATTGACTTAGTGCCTTTATGAATACACCAAACAACTGATGTTTTTTTGTTTATTTTTTACAAACACTACAGCACTCTGGTGTATGAAGGATTTCTGTTTTGTTCTGGTGCGGAGAAGATTTCCTGGTTGTTTTTATAGGCCTTAAGGATCAATAAATTGATTGACAAATACAGTTGGTCAATAGCTAGGGCATCATTCATATAGGGAGTGACTCATTGTGAAGCTAGAGGTAATGTACTGTAGCATACCCTGAAGTGTTGTCTGTGTATGTATGAGTTAATATATATATATATATAGCTGATAAAAATAGAATGGTCAGCATTCAATGCATCCTCTGGTCGTCCTCCAGGATGACTAAGATGTTTACAGACTTTATCAGAATGAAAAATTATAAAGCCACTATCATATGAATCAGCTATTTTTAATAGTAATCATCCAGTTATCCATATCTATATTCTAAGTAAATAAAGATTTATGTATATAGCACATATCAAAACAAAAGTTACAAAGTGCTTCAAAATATTTAAGCACAAAACATGCTTCTTTAACAACTTTATCTAACTCTGTCTCTGTATTACCACCTTAAGTATCTGATTGATCTGTGAGTGACTGAATTATGTAGTTCAGTTACTGTACAGTAAATGCCTGGATGAATGACTGTCAAGGGGCTGAAGTGGCATTAAAGGAAAAGTTTGACATTTTAGGAAACAGCTTTAATTAGTTTAATTCAGACAATAACCGAGTTATGAGAATGACACATTTTGGTATATGTTGCCTGACTATTTCTTAGCTTGGCACATTAACTTTTCAGACTGCTGCTGCTATCTCCACTGTTTCCAAGGTATACCCTTCAGCCACGCCACAAAGGTAGGTGGCAGCAACAGCAGCAAAGAGAAAAAGGGGCTGCCATCCTTACATGCAGCTGTTTGCCACTGCTGTCTGAGTAGATGATGGTTGATCTTTGAATTGAACTTTTTCAACTTACCACCAACGCTTGCCATGTGACCATAGCAACCACAGAAAACACAGAGGAAAATGATGTGGGAGCTAATTTTACTAGTGTCTAAATTCCCTGAATTATACACCTCTTCACCAGCAGTGAATATTATTAAGAAAAACTGTCTTGGAGCAACTTCAGAGTTTATCTTTTTTCTTTTAATCTATTCAGGGCCAATAAATAGCTAATGATATCAGCTAACCTTGTTAATCATGCAATGTTAACCATTTCATCTAGTTAAGGATAAAACTTACTCTATTAATCTATGTGATGAAATTAGATTTGATAGATAGTGGCAACCTGGCTTTGGTCGGAATCCAATGTTAATCTGAACACAAACACAGACACACACACCCTTGATGCCTGCTGTTGCTTGCAACCTTAAGGCCCTGACACACACGCAGACTGACATCGGCCCATTGGGCATTGTAGGCTGTCAGTGAGCGTCCGTGGCTCTACTCGGTGCGGTGTCTCCTGCACCATTGGCACTATATGGCCCTTGTTGGTGGCTTTTTGGCTGATTGAGCATGTGCAGTTGGCGGTGGCTCGTCTGTGAGTGAAATCACTCTGATTAGCTGTTCAGGTAAGCGGCTCAGTCTAGAAAAGAGAAATGGAAAAAGAAAGCGAGAGCCCCCTTGTCACTGTAGTATACAGTTCACCCATTTGCCACTCTTCCTTATTTTGTTCTCTGCCTGTTAACCAGTGCTTTTTGCAACTTTTTATCAGACATATTCTTGATTAGAAGCAGCTGTATTAGCGAGAGTCATGTCAAAACATGATGCTTAATTCTAATAACTGTGTTTATATCAGCAGACAGGTATTTCCTTTCACGCAGGCACAGTACATACAAGCTTGTTGGCCGTCTGCTCTAGTCTTTGCAGTGTGTTTCAATGCAGCTTTTTGGATGGGACACAGGAGGCATGAGGCGACGCAATAGTTGGCTTTTGATGCAGCTAGTTCTTTGATCTAAGTTTGGTGTGTCAGGGCCTTCACAGCTATTGCACAGTAAGGTATTCTGGCTAAGGTATTCAAATAAACCTGCAGTCAAACATGAACGCAAATGATCTTGTGATCCACTAACTCATTAGGTTTTTGTTTTTTTTTGTTAGCCTTAGCTTGCTTGGTAGCTAACTGCTGCGGTAACCAGGCTTCATTCGGCTCGCTTCAGCTCCGTCCATGCACCACCTCTTTGCTAATTTTTGATTAGCTGGGAGTGACGTAGAGTCGGGCACTGCCAAGATGGCGACCACCCAGTTTGAGCGTCATTCTGGCTCTTCAGAAACCTATGGATGATGTCACCGTGGCTTTATTTTTACAATCAGTGGAAACCACTTGCTGTCTAAAAGCAGGGTGAGCCCAGACAGGCTGTGAAGGAAACTCACTTCATCAGCTAGTTCCCTTGATCCTATTCTTATAGTCAGTCTCCGAAGCTCTTGGCCAGGTTTTGATTCAACTGTTGGTAGAATGCTTTGTTATACCTTTTTTGTGCCTTCATCAACAATAAAATCTCTGACAGACTCCACTGTATCCCATCTGCCCAGCACCAAACGGCTAACAGACAAAGTTAGCGACCGACTGGTTAACAGACGAGTATTCAGCAGCTAAAGAGCCGGATATTTTTTTTCAGGAGTCACACTAAAACAGATCTAAAGAGACAACTCTGTCTGCTGGGTTTGGATAAAAAATTGTCTTCAGACACATTCGCCATAACAACTGTTTCAGTCAAAATTGTGCAAATGTTGAGTTAAAAACTTGTTGCACTGCCCCCAAATGGCCAATAAATCAATAATGCACCTTTAAGCTTCTGTACCTTTGGCAGCTTTTCACTACAAATCCACTTGGGATAGTTCACCTTCTCCTGAATTGAACCGCTGACCCTCATCCAAACCACTTCACACTCCGCTGCAACCCCCCCCCCCCCAGAAGTGATGTAGGTCACAGCGTGACAAAGCATCATCTGAAAAAAATCTAACATGCAATCCTCAGGTCACCGAAGAGGACTGGACACCCTCCAATTCTTGGCTGTGCCTTAAACTTCTGTCCTTGAAAATCACAAACAGAATAGATGACGAAGCACAATGGTGCCCATCATCTATTGAGAAGGCACTGGAAAAAGTGCAAACTGCCAAGGATGATGACAGAGCTTTTGGTCCAGTTACACAAGGACCTAATTGCTCACAATAACAGGCCCAGGGCCCGTAATCCCACAGCTGCCCCTTGACTAGTCCAAGTCCATTGATCCATCGCACTACTACTTTACGAAGTCAAAGAGAAAGGTACTGCAGAATAAAAGCAACTTATTGGAGTTAGAAATCTTAGCCATGTGCTCATCAATGTTATAGCTTACCAGTCTTTCCCGGTTGCTTGTGGCTTGATCGCAATTTTGCCCACGACACGGAAGATCCGGGTGTTTTTATCAATGTGAACTTGCTGAAGTCGAGCCATTTTGGCTTCATCTGCCACTGAGTAGCTGTAATAGGAATGAATGGGGCTCTGACTTCAAGGCAGCATTCAGATTTTAATGTTATGTCCTTGGTGTAAACACCAACACCTCTCCGGGGCTTCAGGCTCCCAGTCAAGACTGCTAGCTGCATGGCTAACTGAGCCAACCAGCTAACAGCAGCTACAGTTGGCAAAAGTTAGTGGTTACTTTGATCTGCTGCCCCCTTTTTGTCTCGAGCATGAGTTCAACAGGTGGCCAATTCTTACATATTGCACCGTTTTTAAAAGAAGCATAGAATAGGGCTGGGACCAATGTAAATAGATGCATTACATTTTTTTTAAACCATCTACTCTATTGTCAGGCTAATGTCATTGTTTGACATTTGCTTCTGAATTGTCCCCTCCATCTCCTGTCCTACTTCAAACTTCTTAAAAAACATTTTTGGAGTGCAGTTTGAACCTCTGACAGTTACAGTTTCAAAAGGCCTCACACATTGACACAGGTGTTCACTTATCTTGGCTGATTAGACAGGCTGAAGTTGGACAGATTTCATGGGCATTATTTGAGGTCTCTAAACCTCGTTTACTACTAACGTTTGTAGCTCGGGGGGGGAAGTGGGTTGTACAGTGCCAATGAAAAATATTCACCCCCTTAATTGTTTTCTCCTTTTACTGCTTTTATAAACTGAAAAAAACTCTTTAATGTCAAAGTCAAAACAGATTCCTTCAAAGTAATGTCATTTACTTAAAAATATATAATGTAAAATAAGTACATGATAAATGATTGCATAAGTATTCCCCCCTTTAAAGTGACTGACCTTGTTCAACAGAAGTCCAGTTAATTGGTGCTAGCAGTCTCACAATTAGTGAAATCGAGATCACCTGAGTGCAGTAAACGTGTCTCAAGTTGTAGTATAAGACACCTGTGTTTGAATGTCCAGTCACTGGTTAATCAGTATTCCTGGCTACAATTACACCATGAAGACAAAAGAACACCCCAAGCAACTCTGTGAAAAGATTATTGAGAAGTATAAGTCAGGGGATGGATACAAAAACATTTCCAAGTCACTGAACATCCCCCAGAGTTCAGTTTAATCCATCATTAAGAAATTGAAGGAATATGGCACATGTGAAAATCTTCTGTAGAGCAGGCCATCCCCACTAACTGAGTGACTGTGCAAGAAGGAAACTAGTGAGGGAGACCACCAAGACACCTGTGACTACTCTGAAAGAGTTAAATGCTTCAGCTGAGGTTGGAGAGACTCTGCATACACAACTGTTGCCCAGGTTCTTCACCAGTCAAAGCTTTATGGGAGAGTGGCAAAGAGAAAGCACTGTTGAAGAAAGCTCATATAAGCTCCAAAGGCATATGGGAGACTCCTAGGTCAACTGGAAGAAGGTTCTTTGGTCTGATGAGACCAAAATGAAGCTTTTTGGCCATCAGGCTAGACGCTATGTTTGGCGCCAAACACTGCACATCACCACAAACACACCAATCCCCTGAAGCTTGGTGGTGGCAGCACCATGCTGTGGGGATGCTTCTCAGCAGCAGGCCCTGGAAGGCTTGTAAAGATAGAGGGTAAAATGAATGCAGAAAAATATTGGGAAATCCTGGAGGACAACCTGATTCAGTCTGCAAGAGAACTACGAGAGAGAGTAGATTTATTTTCCAGCAAGACAATGACCTAAAGCATACAGCGAAAGCTACACAGAAATGGTTTAAAGACAACAAGGTGAATGTTCTGGAGTGGCCGGGTCAAAGCCCAGACCTCAGTCCAATACAGAATTTGTGGCTGGACTTGAAAAGGGCTGTTCACGCCTGATCCCTGCACAACTTGACAGAGATTGAGCAGTTTTGCAAAGAAGAATTGAGTAAAATTGCAGCGTCCAGATGTGCAAACCTGATTGGGACCTATCCACACAGACTCAGTGCTGTGATTGAGGCCAAAGGTGCATCTACCAAATTCTGACTTGAAGGGGGTGAACACTTATGCAATCACTTATGTGACATTACTTCGCAGAGATCTGTTTACAATTTGACATTAAAGAGGTTATTTGTTTTGTACATTTTTTGTTTTGTATATTTTTTGTATATTGACCATGATCCCATTTATAAAAGGGGAAAACAATCAAGGGGGAATAATTTTTATAGGCACTGTATATTACTATATTAGAATGGATGGTTCAATCCCCAGCTATAGCCTGTCCTTTGACAGTATCCTTGAGCAAGACCCTGAACCTCAATGACTCCAAGGCACCACTGGCGTTTGCTTACGATTGTGGCACACTGCATAGCAAGGTGCTTTATAAACCTTTTGTCTTGTGTTGTTGGTAGTTGCATCTCTGACGAAAATGTTAAACGTTCCGCATGTTTTTGCAACAGTGACGCCAATAAAACCACTGGAAAGCCTATCTCTAAAGTTCTCAGAGGTTTGCATTACATTTTAAAGTAAAAGATTAATTGTTGACATGTGGCCTTCACCTTTTGCTGCATTCACTCAGTGTCGGCAGAATGGGAAGAAATTTATTCAGACTTGAGAGTGTTAACACATTATTGCTAGATGGTTACCTTTGGTTAGCTAAATATAATGTGTTAAGTATTAGTACTAAATGTCAACAAGTGAAACCAGACACAAACACACTGTATAGCTAGTTTTGAATCTGCTTAATCGACTTAATTTGTGCTAATATTGGATTAGTTTTTCCATGCAGCTGCCAGTGATGTAGGCTTTGCAGCCATTTTGTCACTGGTCTGTTGGCATTTTTGTATTTCTGTTCACCAAGTATGACACATAGCAGCTGTAGTGTCGGAAATTCTTGGAATTACAAAAAGTGAGGCTGATGTGAATGGTTTTTCCAACTCTGTTGCTGGTGTTTACAGTCTGAACAATACGGCGTGCATGTGGCTTTAACCTTGACTAAACTAGGCCATTAAATCTGTTGGGGTTACAGTGTTTAGGTGTTGCAGTGTAGCATGGCCTGTCTCATTGAGGAGTATTGGGCAGAGCACCAAATCTTTTTCTTGATGTTGATTATTTGTCAGTTGTATAAAATCAGTACTTGCCTTTTTGTTTGACATAGCTAGTGCATTGGGGGCTAAATAATTCTTGAGAACTTTACCTGTGACAGGCAATATGTAACCTTGCAAAAGTGTAGTGATTCTCTTTGTCAAGACATATTAATGTTTTGTACATCTTCTGTGGTAGCATTCTGTGCCCACTGTGGTAATGTCTCTTCTTCATTGGTGACATTGTACTATTCATTCTTCTTCTGCTGCTGCTGCTGCTGCTGAAGTGACGAGGCATATGACAACGTGGAGCTGCGGCCTTTATTGGACTTTCTGTTATTGAACTGATAGATTTTGTACTTTCCCCTGCTCATGGTCAAGGATAGAACCTGGGGTGTGTTCGCTGCTTTCCGAGTAAGCAACTGAGTCCTCAATGTGCTGTGGGATAGAAAAAGTACATTAACCTTTGACCCCTGACCTCTGGTGGAGAGGTTTGATGTCACAGAGCAGCTGAAGAATGTTTCTCAAAGGACAGTTTTGTCTCAGTATTGCAGTTAGATAACAAGCTGATAATGGGAAAAATATTTTACATGATGAAAACATTTTGGCCCTTTGTTTCGTAAAGGCATACTTTTAAATTTAGGTTTGTTATTTAGGGGGTTGTAGTTGTTGTTAAAAGTAGTGGCCATTTCTCTTACCCATCTATGCAGTTGTAAAGAGACCTGTTGGCCTACTGTCGAGTCGTTTTCACGAGGAGCAGCTAAAAATAGATGCCACGAATGTTGCAGCAACCATTGGACCAGACAGTCACACCACACACACACACACACACACGCACGCACGCACGCACATGCACATGCACGGGCGTGCTGGTCACATGAATAAATGTGCAGTAATAACATGCCTCTGTACCACAGTAGATATGTTGAGTCGTAGAACTGGCAGAACTGAGTGAAGCTAATGTGCTTTAATTCAATATCATTGTGATGACAGTATGCATTACATTTATCTCCTGTACATGGTGTGATGATGATGTCATGAAAAAATCACCATGAGCTTAAATTACATTGAAGCATATCATCAATTAAATAGAGACCAGAATAATACGCTAAGTTTCATTCACTTAGCAATTTTGATCATTACTGTTGTCATGTTCAGTACGTACCCAGCTGGCTGTATGTTAGTAGCTGGAGTTTCCATGCTCTGTCTGTCTCTAACACATGCACACACACACACACACACACACACACACACACACACACACACACACACACACATAAACTCACACACACACACACACACACACACACACACACACACACACTGCAACAGCCTCAAGGTGTCTTCTGACAGCCAGCTGCTTCGTTTAAGGTTACAGCCTATCTACATTTCATACATGCACACACACACACTGACATATGCACAAACACACACACAAGGAGCTCCCGATGACTTTAACACAACAGGTGAACTCAGTCAATGGTGTGATTACATGTAACAGAAAGATGCACATGTTTACTGTACAGCCCAGATAGCAGTTACACAACACACCTCTCTCTCTCTCTCATGACCCGAGGGATTGCATAAGCAGCCATCTGAATATAGAATGACAGTCAGTAACGACTGTTGTGCCTGAATCTAATTAGTCCAGACACTTTACATGAGCCCTGTGACCCTGTTGTTTACATCTTTATCATTGACTGTATATAAGTAGGGGATTATCTTTACACACACAGACAAATCAAAATATTGATAGAAAACATTGCCTTAACAAAAGTTTGGATTATTGGGAGAAAATCAGTCCTAGCTGAGCTAAACCTGTGCGTGACTGATGCGTGAAGATTTGTTTCTGTGTCCCAGTACATCAAGTTAAACAGTTAGATGTGACTATCTGATATATGTTGTCCTAGAAAATTAAGTAAGACAGAGAGGAACTTGCTCATCAAGCACAGTCTTAAAAAAAACTCAAAGCTCATGAAAGTATATTAATCTAACAAATAAGCAATTAGTTGATTTTTAGTCAGGTTTAGCTTTTTCTTATATAATAGACCTGCAATTTTGAATATTATATTTTGAATATCCTAAACATTTAGTTGGTGTTAACAAAATACACTGATAGAAGTCTGTGTCATATCATCAGAGTTGGCAAAAGTTCACACATTCTTTACTCAAGTAGAAGAAGGCAAGTACAGGTTCTGAAATGTACTCATAGTATAAAAAAGTGTCACTCTGAAGGACATTTCTACTGGCCATTTCTGTCCAAAGCTAACTGAACCTCATGCCATATTAATATTATGAAGAACTAAGACTATTAAACTTAAAGGTAGAATCGGTAGGATTTGTCTTAATTGTTCATAAAGGCACCAGAAAGATAGTTGATTGTTGAGTCTCATTCCCAGGATGTCAAATATCAACATTTTGGGTTGGTAAAGCGTCTCAAGCACAGCAACAAACTGAGAACATAAGAGAATCCAGGCAGAGGGGCTGCAGGATCTCTGCTGTATCATATCATACACTGTACAACATAGTGAAACTGGTACTTTGCATTTAACCCATCCCGAGGGAGCAGTGGGCAGCGGACATGTCCGGGGACCAACTCCAGATCTGAGCCAGTGCCTTAGTCAAGGTCATTGACTGGAGAATTAACCTAGTGTGCATGTTTTGATGGTGGGGGAAACCGGAGTACCCTGAGGAACCCCACACAAGAACAGGGAGAACATGCACACTCTGCACAGAAAGGCCCTGCCCCAGCTGTGAGGCAACAGTGCTAACCACTGCGGCACCATGCTGATAGGTTGAAATTAAGATAAAATGCATTAGAACTAAAGTGACAAGCCTGTTTTGAAAATATGTACTGTATATCTGAAAAATCTACTTAAGTACAGTAACAAAGTATTTGTACTTTGTTATTTCCCGCCTCTGCACCCTTTAGATAATTATGTACACAGTCTTGTACCTTTACCTTTTTTGCTGTTTTGCACTTTTTTTTGTTCCCTATCAAATATTTTATGGTTATCCTTCTCCTCGTAATTGGTTGCCTTGGGTCCAGGCTTAAAACTTAATTGACGACTTCTGAAATGTCAATTGAGTGAAAGAATGGGAACTTTATCTCCGAAATCGGATCCATTCAAAAAGTGTGCGATCACTGTTGAACTCTATAACTTAAGGCCACCATAAACCTTGACGATGTATTATCCAGAACACTTTACCACTTACATGCCATATTGTTCATTAACACTTCATATTTCTCCTATTGTAGGTCATGGTAAGAACCACAAGGACGCAGCATCAGTGAGAGCCACACACCCAATCCCTGCTGCCTGTGGGATCTACTACTTCGAAGTCAAGATTGTCAGCAAAGGTCGCGATGGGTAAGTAGAAACAACACTGTTCGATCTTAATTTCATGTGTTCGATATTATTATGGTAACTTTTACAGCCTCATACCATTTTCATCGTCACCAGTATTGCTGACCGTTCAGTTGTATTTTTATCATCACTGCGATATAAACATTACAAAGCATGATTCTCGGAATGAATGAGCAATAACTAAGAAAATTCACACTCCGCATCAGATTGAGCCATGCATTCATACCATCTGGTCATTCAGATGAACCCTAAGATAGCCATCAGCTACACACAGATGAATTGGTGTCATTTTGGTGGGGCTAGCTGGCATGTTGGCTGAGGAAGAAAAGAAGCGCTTCAATATTTGTTTATTTACCACAAGTCACATCATCATCGCAGTGTTGAACAGTGTTATCAAACATCCCTGATTTCCTTATATCGTGCAGGCCAGGTGCCAAAGTTCTCGTCAAGCACGGTCGTACCTTTGTATTGTTAAATATTAAAAAGCTCCATCCAGAAGTTACTCTGAAAAAACGTGATGTCATTTATGTGTACTGTATGTACCAAACTTTTACCATTATCAACAAACATGAAGTCATTATCACCCAGCAATAATTGGACAGAGTTTAATTCATCTTATTATTCAAACTAAATAGGCTGAATCTTGGGATAGAAATAAAGGTTTGTCTTGTCTTGTCTTGATAAATATTTGAAGACAGAAATTCAGGCTCCGCAGAGGATGGATGACAATTTTTAGCCAACAGCAACACTTGACCAGAACTTCCACTCATGACAGGGTATTTCTGTACAAAATAATTTCTGAATTCATGGAGGCCTCAACTGTGTTTTGAGAATACTGTCTACATAGCACACTACCATGCCAATGTCAGGTTAGATATCAATGTTGTTAGAAGCTAAATGTTAGCTAAAGTGAAAAATATTAACGTGATAAATATAAGGACTTAAAATGTTACAGTTATCATGCTCATGGTATGCACATCAACCTAGTGACAAAATAACCATTAGATGCTAAATGATACCATGTTAACACACCCGCTTTAACATTACCATGCTGTCAATCTAATAATTTAAACCCTACATACTTTTTTTAATTTTAGTTTGCTAGATCTTACTTTTATTAGCAAGCATATTTGTGTTTCCGGTGAAGTATGGCATTATAGCAGTTAATCTAAAAGGTCTAGTGTATCCTGTGAAATTGTCAGCGCCAATAAAAATAAATTAATTTCATGTGTAGTCTATATTTTCAGACTAGTTTGGCATGTCTGTAGTTCTATGGTTGTATTTTTTTCTCCATAATGTGTCAAATATCTGTGGATTTGAGTTTACTTTCTTTGTTCATCCTCGTTTTCTAGTGGTTGTTTTGCTAAGATCACACTTCCCTGTGTCAGTGTGGTGGCTTGTGAATCTGTGAACTTGCTTCAAGCAGCATATCCTCACCATGAGTCTGCATAAAAACAGCAATCTTGATATGACTATTCAAGTTCATTGCCAAATACAACAGTCCCTCCAAATATGTCACTCGTGACCTCCGTTGGAGTCATCTTGTTGCCAATATCTGCATCAGCTGCTCTCCAAATGTTTCAGTGACAAAACAGAAAGTTGCATCAACAGTGTTAGACATTTAAACTTGAGTGCATCTGCTGTGACAGTGAAAATGAGGACGTTTGAACCCAAAAATGGCAGCTTAAGCAACAACCTGACTCGTCAAATCTGAGGGCCAAAACCTGACTGTCGAGATTCTATGTAGCTGAAAAGTCAAATCTTTCATCTAAGCTGCACCAGAATTATCTCAATGTGACATTTGGCCCAATTATTGAACGGGAAAGGGACGGTACGAATGTGCATAAAAAAGGTCATTCAACAGAGATGCAAGGTAGAATAACCTTTTCTACCCTGTGATATGCAATGATGTGATACATTTTAAGTATCAGAGAAATTGTATTTGTTGGTAGATTATAACGCCTTTATTCTACAGTCACTAGTGCAAAATATTGGTTATCCATATCCAGTTTCACAGTTTTATCCTGCTTGGATTGGTATGTTGACTAACTGAGTAACCAAGATGGCTCCAGAATAGGTGACACTATTCATGAAGTAGTCACCAAATGTTACTGAGTGAACTCTGCTGGGGTTGTTGACACTGCTTCTCCAGGTGCTTGGATGTCCTGGCTTTCAAAAAAGTCATAAAAGCCTCAAGTTTGCACAATATACTGTTAACTGTCCCCAGTTCCAGTTGAACAGCTCGGTGCAAACAGAACAAAACTGTAGTGTCAAAGACAACTGCAATGTGGGAGTGTCTGTGTGTGAAACTACTACCTAATGTGAAAGACTTCCAAATCAACCAAGCTGCTTGTATACACCAGACAGCATTGTGATTGTATGGAGTGATTGTCTGGTTCAGGGCATCACAAACACTGCTAAATTGACATAACATGCACTGCATGTATAAATCCCTGTTATGATATTGGCTCCTGACATGGGACAAAAACACAAATGTCAATACTATGGCCTCAGTTCCCAGGCTTCTTCTTTGTCACAGTTTTTGGACATATGTGTGTGGAAACAGTCTGAAAGCTTCAAGCCCCTGGGTGGGCATGTTCATTATCAGCTATTAAATTACATTTACAATATTCAACATTTCAACCAAATACACATTTTAGAAAAGGGGGGTGTCTAATTGGTATCAGCTGTCTCTCTTTCATGGGGCAAGATGTGATAATGGCAAAAAACTCAAAACAACAAACTTGTGATATAAATCACAACACAAGAGTATCTTTTGGCTTATCGTATGTAGGAATGTACGTGCGGTATAAATGGATACAAATTTAAATTTGCCCATTTTGGCAAAGAGAGGAGGTTTGAGGATGTATACGCTTCGAATGGAACCTTTGCTATTTCCACTTCAGAGAGTAGGTTAACGACTGATATATTTTTTTTGACACGTTTTGGCATTTGTTCATCAGAAGTCATATGGCGTAGATATGTTGTGTTTTATTGTGTTTCTCCATGCGTCTCCCATAGACTTCAGTGCAGCTGTCCCACAGTCACCAATGCAAGATTTGGTGACATAAAGAGCCTTCCTTCTTTATTAGGCTGCTTCGCTCATGTCTAGGAGTAGGGCGTCCAGATTCTAGTCCAGAGGAGTAGGGTAAAGTGTTAGGGCTGCTTTGCCCTCCAAACAGATGTTGCTCAGAGACACACCTCAAACTGAGGTTTATGAGAACTCTATCATTTTTAATGTCTTATGGTCCTTTTCTTTATGACAAGCGTAACACAACTAGAACAATTAGCTAACTAGTTTTTGTTACATTGTTATTGCTGATTTGTGCATGACAGTCCCACATTTCGACGTATTTCAATGTTGCAGCATATTGTCTGTTCACATAAATGCTGTTGCTGACTTGTGATGACGTATGAGGGTCTGAAGGGTTTGTCCCATTTCACAGGGGGAGATTTCAACCATTACCACTTGTAACTCTGATCTGAGCAACTGGAAATGGGATTGAGCCTTTGTCTCCTTATTTTTAATTGCAAACTGAGTGATTAAATTTCCCCTTGATGAACAGTTGCTGGAAAAATAATATTGACTTCATCCTGTGGTTCTGCCTCATTCTTGTCCCACTCTTAGTTCAAAATCAGCTTCCAGTTGACTGATGTGACAGTGTCTTTCCATCCTCTCACAGCCTTGATGTCATTGAGCAAAAAGCATGAAACTTGTGAATAAGGCCATCCGTTCAGCTCAGACAAGATGTAATTTATTGTTGGGATTTGAGTGATGACATCAGAGTGTGCCAAAGCATGCTGAGACGATGCCAAACGCATTCAACTGAATATTGATGGCTCGTTCAATCGAGCAAAAAGGTTTTTTGCTGGGCTTTCGTAAGCTTTCTTACATGAGAAGGATGCGGGCCAAGTGCTTATCCTCGTGTGACGGACTTATGATGTCACTGTTGACTCCTAAGCTTCAACTCTCACTGACACTTTTGATGTTATGACTTTACCTCGGAGGCAGTTGACTCTGCCTTAACCACTCCACACATTTGGGATGTGAAAGGAGATCAAACACAGAATGTTCAAAGTTACCTCTGCCTGATACTCTTTGATATGTGATCCAAAGCTTTATTTGAGAATTTTTCAAAGTTAACCTGAGAAAACCCCCCAAAAGTTGATACTTTGAGCGATTAGAGGTGTGTTTCAAGGGGATTGCATGTTATATACTGTGTAAAATCTTCTACAGTTTAATTTTTTCTTCTCTTGTTGTTTACAGGTACATGGGCATCGGCCTGTCTGCTCAGGGGGTCAACATGAACAGACTGCCTGGTGAGTAACTGAATGATATAAGCATAAAATAACTAGTGAGTGGGAAGATAGATGGACAGATAAGCATGTGTTTAATTTAAATAAATGAATTGATGTTACAATGGGTGTGGTTACAATGGGAGTCTGCCTTTGAGCAATCAGCGAGATGGGGTGAAATAAGGACTCCCAAGGTTAGTCATCATGAACAGAGTGTATGGCGAGTACTTCATCATGCCAACATCCAGGAATAACATTGGCTTGCTGGGCCGGAGCCAGAATTTCAAACACTTAGCAGCAGTCGGATCGGACCAGTGCTTTGGCAAGAAGAAAACCACCCTGCAGTGCTCTCTTCTTTTGTTCAGTTGTGGTTACACACAGGACAGTCTGCACAGTACAATTAATCAGCCTGGATGGGCCGGCCAAGACCTTGACCCTAAACTTTTCTAATTACTTATTGGCCCACGGCTCCAGCCCTCTGACCCCTATTGACTCAGATTACAATCAAGCATTGACAGTGCTGTGTTGTTGGTTTTCTTCTAGTCAAATACATCACAGAATAAAGATGTTCTTATTCAACAATGTAAACACTGGAAAGAGATTGACCATAAGCACTTAGTCATTGTTTTCACTCAGGCAGGAGATATTTTTGGTGCTGCAGCAGTGTGGAGAGATGGATGATATTTTCATGTGTGGAGTTTGTGGAGGCAAGATATGAATGTAGATGAAAGGAAAGAAGAAAGTGACAAGAAATGGATTTTGTGGATAAGTGAAAGTAGCTGGAGAAGTGCCAACATTTATGAGATTTGGGGATGAAAGCAGGAGAAGATGAGGATGTGTGGCGTTGCTATAGTAATCGGATGTGGTTTGTGGATTCGGTAGGAACAGTCTGACAGCTGCAGAAAGAACATGTCAGGACATGTCACTGAGCAGTCATATGGATCAGTGACTGATGATGTTGACTCCGGCTTGCGGTTTGACCTCAGTATAATCTGACTCAGGACAAACATTGTTTCTCACTTTGTAATGACAGATTGCTCAAACACTATTTTACACGGCGCATGGTTTTGGGCCTGAGCCTAAGCCAAGACAACATTAAATGAATGGAATATGCAATTTTGAATACTGGACATTTTTGTGAATGTGTTTCTCACATACCTAAGCTGTCATCGTGAGCAATTGTACAAAACAATCTTTGCCAAAAATAACCTGTTTGTGTAAACTTGTACTCAATTCTGTTTGAGTTATAAATTACAGTGTGTAATTTCTCATAAAAACCAACTATAAAATCTACTGGATTATGATGAATGAAGTTGTGTTAACACATTAAGCCCCAAAAAGGCAGAAATATTGTAAGATTTGAAAACATACTCAAGTAATTTTGAATTTTATTTTTATATAGTTGGGGGACTTAAAAATAAATGTTCAGAATCAATCCATCAGAGGCAAAGATGTCCTGATTTGTAGGCCCTAGTGTTGATTAAAGGTATGCTGTGGAGTTTTCTTGTAAACATATAAAAGTAATGTTTGTATTCAGTGTTGCTCACCATAATGCATTGTGTGTATCCCTGAGGTCTGCCAAGGTGTTTAACGCTTTTTTTTTTCATAAAACATTTGAAAAGCCAATTTTAGCCAATATAAATTAAATTTAAATATATTTTTTGAGCAGTGCACTGTTCACACAACGGTTAATGTCAAAAGGTTAACCACTGAGAATATTTCTGACCAGTTACCGTACATGCATGTCTAGCTATAGGTTAAAGGATAAGTTCACGCGAAAATGAAAATTTCATAGTCCACAAAAGATTTCTTGGAGCAAAACAGCGCTGCAGCATTCTCTTTAACAACTGACATAGATGGGGACTTACTTTAAATTGTAAAAGAGAAAAAACAACTGAAACACAAACAAACATAAAATGCCTTCATACAGCTTGCCCTCAAAATCCAAGCTCCTGAAGCCACGAGATTCCAAATTAATTTGAAAAGACAATATTCACATAATTTTAAGCAGAAATATTGCAAAGCTAAAAGTGTTAGCTCACACAGCTTCTGAAGTGGATGTGTGTTGAGGGTGTAAATAACGTACTAGAGACTCACACACTGGATGAGCTGTATGGAGCCATTTTGTTTGTTTTATTTACATTTTAAAACAAGTCCCTATCTACTTCAGTTGTTAAGGAGAATGCTACAACCCTGTTTTGCTGTAAAGATAATTAATTTTTGGGTAAACTTATCCTTTAAGTTGCTTGGACACAAACTGTCTGCTAATGGCTTTGCTCTAACAGCCTGGGGCTTTAAAAGAAGCTCATTGTGGGGACATTTCCTCCAGAGAGACAACAAAGTAACACTGAAGTTAAATGTGTGAGGCTCCTCTTCAGTTCTGTGGTAGTAGCACTACGCAGCCAAACATCACATCGCTGCTGGCCAGGGAAGAAAGTGTGATGCGCTGGTCCAAGGTTTTACGCTGCCAATCAGTGTGGTAGAGGCTAAGGGATTCAAAGACCTAGTTTGGTTCCTCGTGCCCGAGCATGTTATGACATTGACAGCTACTGTGACTAAACACGGGCAAAATCACTTTGAGACGAAGGATAAGCTAAAAGTCAAGCTAGCCAGAGCAGACAAGCTAACGTTAGCTCTGACAAACGACTGGAAACCTCTCACAAATGAAAGCTAACTTCAACAGTGCTGACTGGGAGATGCAGTCCGGTGTTACAGCAATGTAACAAGCAAAGTGTGGAAATAGGGCTAGCTTAGTGAGACTGTTGTGCTCTTCACTCAGAAAAACTAATTTTGTGTTTTATTATCCTTAATAATTAACCTGTAAGTTACTTGTTAATGGGTGTTGGGCAATTGAAAGCAAAATTAACCAAAATGACATTCGTAGGTCACACTCATGTTTGCTAGCTAGCTTTCTGCTTCATTGCCTTTGCCTGTGTACTGCTAGGTTTGTTGGTGCGTTACAGCCACCAACTATTCCATCAATGGACCAGTGTGTAAATGCCAGCAGAAATGCGTATTGGGATGCCTACGTGCCCACATGCCGGCATGTTATCAAGAAACCAGATGCCCATATGCAAAATTACAGCAAATTAGCACTGCTAGTGGTCAAAAACTTCACAGTGTACCTTTTTAAGTCCCATAAACGCTGGTTCAATCATTCCTCACTTGCCATAATGCGACTCAATAGCGTCTCAGGACCTTCCTTTGTGGTAATCTTCAAAATGCAGTGTGTATCTCAGTCTTCCTTGTATTAATGTGCACAAACTGAGATAACCCAGATGACGTCAAGGTGACATCATGAGGGTTGGTTTATCTAATACGACAAAGCATTCTTCTGACTATGGTCAGAAGTAATTTATCTTAAATGCTGTTGTGCTTAACACACAGAACACAAGCCATCTTATATTTATCTTTTAATAAAAGATGTTTCACTGGTATTGAATATGGATAGTTTTCAAGGTATTGTATCTTAAGTTAGAAATTCCAGTATCGCAACAACACTACTGAGTAGCACTCATCATGATGAGTAAACTGACTCTGATATGTAAAATCAGTGGAATCAGTGTTTTGTATTGTTTTTTCAGAATTCAGTTCAAAATAAAAAAAATAAAATAAAATCAGTCTAAACCAAGGTCTTAGTTCCCAAAATAAAGGAAAAATGAACTGTGTTGAATCACAGTTGGGTTACAGAGCAGCTGACTTTGTTAACGTGTGAATAAAGTTGGAACCCGCCCATGGTCACTGTGTCTACTGCCAGGATTCAGAGAACAAAGGTGCTACTATCAAGATTTATTAAGGAAACAGGAAAGTGTGACAACAATCACCAAGCCTTTGTCCACTGACACATGAATATTTGTACTCTCAGTAAGTTGTATGCCAACAAAATGGCAGTGCACATTGTCACATGATTACGTCATTCATCAACGTGAGTTGAAATGAATTCTGAAAAAGAGTTCAGAGCCAGAGGAGATATATCTTTGTTTTCTTTGTTGACTACCACTTTCCCCCTGTGTATGTTCTTGTTTTTTTCTGTTTTGGCTTTATCTTTCTTCTCGTGCCCTCAGCCTCCTGCCCGCCATGTCTCCAAACACTCAACAAACACAAACACACTCTCACACACATACAATGACATCCGTGAATGGCCCAGTGATCTCTAATGACGTAAGAGGAAGCGTAGTAGCCATATAGCAGCCGAGAGCCTGAATAAAGCCCCTTGCATCTCCCAACCAATCAGACCCCTCCTCTGCTCTGGCCAATCACGTTCTGGGGCTTCCAGCCCTCACTGGGGCCATTTGACCTGCTTATTGACCAGTCAAGATCTGTCCGGTGGCCGAGGCTTGTGGAATGCTGTGGACATCAGGGCAGCCAGTTCAGCAGACTACACACACACACACACACACACACACACACACACACACACACACACAAAGATCATTCATTCTCCTCTCTTCTTGATTCACATGTGTCAAATGTCACACAAAGGCTGGAATAGCGTGGAACAGCATTGCGTGGATGGGCGCGTTTTCCCAACCCGCTCACACTTTAGTTATGAAAATATTTCTGGTTGCTAGGTTTCCACTACAGATGGTCTGTAGCCCTGGTAGACAGATTACTGTTGATTGCCTTAACTCCGACTGACTCAGTGTGTTTGTGTGCCAGCGTGTGTGTGTTTGTCCCAAACTCTGCGGATTTATCCGTGTGTGTCCTGGACCGACTGATTGCGTCTCTAAGTCGACTTGTTTGTGTTCGTCCCCACTCGCCTGTGCATCTGTGCGTGTTTTGTATACACTTTTATATCCATCTGCATGATTTTGTTATGTGCTGGGCCCTCATGTATTCATCTGTCTTCATATACGTGTGTGTGTGTCCGTTAATAGTACAGTGTTCTCCACTGCTGACCTCTGTGTCTGATCCTGCTGTGGAGGCCTGCCCATTTCATTAGCATGTTGGAGCAGTGAGCCTGGCTTTAGAGGCAATATCCCTGTCAGCAGATTAATCTAATACCTCCCTCCCTCACACACACATGCACACACAGAAGTATATACACATATGCAGTAAAGAACGCTTGTAGAGGCAGAACAGTTTGCACACGACTTCAGAAGAAGCACACCAATGCACGTGACGTAAACACAAAGACAAACACATTTGCTCAGCTTAGTAGTTTATATCATGCTCACAAATACTCATATACACATATACGAGTACGCATCTAATATCTCAGCTCACCCACGACCTACTTTCACTAACCCCGCTTTGCTTTTTGGCAACGAGAGACAAGCTGTGATTGAGGAGAGACACTGACAGAGCAGCAGCGAGCTGAAGCTGAACGCTGTCGGGTTCAGGTCCCTTTTTCAGTGCGATCAGGTCAGGAGGAGGAATTCCTTCAAAACTGGATTAGTGCATAACAAGCTTGTCAACCACATACTGTAGCCGCAAGTGAATCTCTGATGTTAGCAGATGTAGTTGTGTCCTCTCGCTGTGGAAGAATCATGCTGTAGAATGCTGCCTTTGTTGCACTGAAATCACAGTGATATGATCTTTGTGGATCCAATCTGTATGTTCTACTAGACATTAGTCAGCTGCTTTAGATTCACTGGACCAGAGTGGCTGGGATCTGTCTTGTTTTCTCTGTTAGAGATGTTTCATTCAAAGAGACACAGAAAGTCACGTCTGCTTTTCTCTAACATGCCGATCACGAGGTTGTACTTTAGCTGTGGGAAGCATACAGCATCAACATCTGTCTTCAGTCGGATCAATGGGAGGTGTCAGTATATTTCTCTGAGACATGCAGAATACTAGACATATGTAACTCTGTACAGATAGCCGCCCCTTAAGCGTGGTATATAAATACATAGAGGTTGTTTGAGGTCAGACTACACGTTGGCTATACTGCATGTGCATCTTGCCATTGCGAGCAACATAAAGCTTCTTTCTCTTTTTGAATGCTTATTTGAGGTCTTATCAACTGAAAAGAATGACATGGTTACACACACTGACAGAGCAGACCTGAGAACGTGAGAGCCTCCTCATCTTTGAATCCCAACCTTATCTACAGATTCAAGCATCATGCTGATGTTAATGCAGTGATTTAGTAGACTCGGGGACTCCTGTTGTACATGTAAAGGAATGTTTAAATATATACTTCAAAATAAATATTTGTGTTGATAACGATTCATAAACACATTTCAGAGTTCTGGAAATTTCCTAGTAGGTGGGTGGTAACAACCGAGCAACAACATTTAAATTTCTTTCAATTAACCCTGAAGTTACCACAATGTTTACCCCACAATATGTTTAAAATCGCCCCAATATTATTTTAAAACAGTAAGCACTTAATATGAGCTGGTTTCTTTTAAAGGGGCACTGTGTAGTTTGGGCAAGAAATTCAAACTCAGAAATATTTATCTTTTCCATAACTGAATAAACAAACTGTTCTCAGAGGACAATAAGGTCCACAGAACACTGTGAGAAACTGGAAAGGTGGCAGGGTCCGCCAAGCCAGTATGATATTGTGTTGTCCTTCAAGGTCAGTTTGTTTATTCAGTTTATTCAGTCATGAAAACAAACAGAGTTTGTTTACTTAGTTTGTTTAGACATAAAAAAAAATCAGTCAATGAAGATTTTTCTCTTCTGATTAAAATTTCTTCCCCAGAAATACATAATGCACCTTTTAACGCATTCCCCGAAAACTTCGTCCTGGTTTCTGCTTAAGGTCTGCTTGCTCCTGTCTAACTTCCCCTAAGCAGGCTACTTAATTGAAGTGAGTTGTTGCAGCTGAGTTTCCTACTAGTTTATGACTAACTGTGACTGAATAAATGTGACTAACATGTCACCTTCATGTTTGATCCATTAATAGATAGTATATTCTCCTTATACTGTGTGTGTTGAATTGTATGCTTGTATGTAGACAAAGGAATATTGTATGTTAAGCTGAGCTTCTGTGCACTGATTCTCTAGGTCTGTGGTTTTCAACCTGCAGGTTGAGATGCACACTGTAGGGGTCACAGATGGTTAAAGGAATAATTTCCATTTTTGGAAAATTAGCTTATGCTCTCTTGCTGACAGTTACAGCCCCAATATGATACTGTGTAAAACATAAATAAAATAGAATGTAATAATTTTCTAATCCTCTTTGACATATGCTCATTTGAAAAGCTCAAATGGCTCAGTCCTTCACAAGGAGAGATGGGGTGAGGTTCATCACTTTGTCAAACACATGATTATATAAGGGATATTACTACAGGCACTACAAATGATTCTGTTTTTATTTACATTTTACACAGCTTCACATCTTTTTTGGAATCAGGATTGTAGATGAGGAGGGGAAAACGATTACCCTCGCTCTCCTAAAGGAAAAAGGAAAAGAAACATCTGCCTATTAGCAGCTCTAAAACTCACTAATTACCACGTTAAATGTGATTTTATTTATTTTTAATCCAGAATGTGAAAAACATTAATAGTTTTACAAGGATTACATCCTGTTACTACCTCTTGGCCGGACTTGTCATCCTGAGGTCCATGAAAGTGGTGTTGATCTTCTTATCCAACTCAGCATGACAGAAAGTGTATTTCCCAAAATGATAAACTATTTCTTAAAGAGATGAGAACTGTTGATTTCTTTTCCTGACTTTTTTTAAGTGGCATTTTGTCCTTTTAAAATATTTGCTACTTTAACCTCTTTAGACGGGTAAAAATCGGTCAAATGAAACAATAAATGAAGAAAAAAGACTCACTCTCATGTCTTCACAGGGGTCACAAACACATTCTGCTTCATTCATTAAACACTACACTGTCTCTCTGTTCCCTATAATTTGTATTAAATGACGTAGTGCTTTCCAGAAAACTTCCCTGGAAATTCTAAGGATACCACAAGCTTGAATAAAGCGTTACCATATGCAGTACACTTAGCACTATACTGATTAGTGAGATCTTTGCTCTACAGTCTGGCTGCATAAAGAAGTCACAGCTACATACACATGCATCAGTGCCAGCAGGAACAAGAAATTAGGGAGTTTAATGAGCGAATCATGATCATGATCCTCCTCTGCTGCTGAGTCTCCTGGTTCAGCCTCCTGTGCTGCTGTTCCTGTTGGCAGTGACTCACCAGTTTCTTACATAGACGGGATCCTCCTGCTGGTCATCCACAGCACTGCAGAACATGCCAAACAGTCAGAAAGTGTGTGTGTAAATTTTCATGAGACGCCCTGCAGGCAGTGGTAGTCAGATGGGAAAATCTGAGCAGCGGAAGTCAATGAGTAACTGTCTCCTCTCCGTCAGCAGCAACTACCGTTAAGAGTGACCTCGAGCAAGTCACTCCACCTCAGATGCTCCTGTGGGTTCAGAGACTGTGTGCTCGGCGGCAGCAGCCACTTGATGTGCGCTGTACTAAACTGAACTGGAAGCAGACAGCATGCACGCTGATCAACCTTTTCCACTGTTGTTTGGCTAACAACACATTTTTCATAAGAGGTCAAGTATAAAATGAACAAACTAATCCTAATCCTCGTCCTATTTTAGGATGGGACAAGCACTCATACGGTTACCATGGAGATGACGGCCACTCCTTCTGCTCCTCCGGGACTGGCCAACCGTACGGCCCAACATTCACAACAGGGGACGTGATTGGCTGCTGCGTTAACCTCATCAACAACACTTGCTTTTACACCAAAAATGGCATCAGTTTAGGTCAGTGAACATGCTGTGTGTTATATTAGATTCTGATTGTGTGATGTAGTAAAAGTTTGTCACTTAGTGCTTAGTTTAAAGCTTGAAATTATCATATAAACTTTAACTTAAAGTGTTTGTCCTTTTATCCATCAGGTGTAGCCTTCACAGACCTCCCTGTAAGTATTCTTAAACGTGCATCACATCCTTGCAGCATCAATTTCAAGATATACAAACTAAACTCTACCAGGTTTTTTTTTTCTTGTCAACTTTTTTATTGCTGTACATTCATTGACATACCTCTTTTAGTTGCCTCCATCACTGCCTCAGCTTTGATTGTGTACAGCCCAATCACTAGAACAAATGGTAGCAACGTACATTTCTGCAAATCACAGATATGTTGAAACTTTACATTTCTTTAGGTTCAAATTTCAATGTTATGTTGTGACAACGCTCTGGTTTGGTTTAGCCATAAAAAACACTTGGTTAGGGTTAGGAAAAGTTCATGTTTTTGGCTTAAAATACCTGTTTTGGTCACAAACACTGCTGGAGATGTCCTGACTTCTTGTCAAAAATATTGTTTGCCTTTTAAAATATACTGTGGTGTCATGCTTTCAAAGGTTGAAACACTGTGGTCCCTCGTCAAAAATATCCAGTGGTTTCTTACTCATAAATATTCAATTGCTGTCTCGAACAAACTAGACCTTCTCACCTGTAACTCTACCACCATCCCCTCCCCATCCCCTCCTCCTGATATGAAAGTGAGGTCATAAACATGTAATGTGAACGTGATATGACACGCTCTGCAGAAATGTCAATATGGTACGTGGCCTATGGCACGTACAGATGTAAACGCATCAGTGGTTTGCAGAAACGTT
Organism: Pagrus pagrus; assembly: GCF_965226575.1. Classification (NCBI taxonomy): domain Eukaryota; kingdom Metazoa; phylum Chordata; class Actinopteri; order Spariformes; family Sparidae; genus Pagrus; species Pagrus pagrus. The sequence goes on from NC_140194.1 coordinate 28,968,014, forward strand.
AACATTTTATCCTGGCGACTGGGCTGTCCTGTAACTTGGCAGCCAATGAAATACTCCAATTTGTCCTTGTTTATCTTCGGAGGGAAAGTTACAAAATGTACCTAAACAAATATCAGATGTCATACTTTTCCCTACACATTAAGCTAATATTATGATACCAAACCCATATAAACCGTATCATACCACTCCACTTACTAGTGACGAACTATATAATAATATACAACTGGATTTGGACCATGCGGGTCTATATCTAATTTAAGATGATGTTGGCAGTTGGATCGGAAACAGACCTTTTTTTGTCCAGTCACCGCAGTAAATGGAACATTCCCCTGAATAAAAACAGCCACTTTAACGGTTTTACCCACCAAATAGGTTTTAAGAATAGAACAGGAACTCAAAATCACAGCTGGCTGCTGGCCACAGTGGCTGTAAGAGCAGATGGAGGCACCAACCACTGTCAAACCTAAACAGCATTCAGCTGGGTGTTGGTGTTAATTTCACACCCTGTTGGTGGTTTTGTGCATTTACCAAAAGACCAAAGTCTAACTGAAGCCTGTAATCTAATAACAGCTTAGTAAAAAACAGCTTGCAGTTTGTGCTGTTTGCCAGTCTGTTTATGCGATGACAGTTTGACATTACAGGAACTTAACAAGCCGTTACCTGAGGCTTTCCATAACCAGCATTTTTTAAGAACATTTGAACATGTTCTGATAAGCATTTGGATCTGACTGCACTGTTTAGTGTCCCAGTTTGACAGGCTGCAGATAGACTCACAAGCTTGCTGCCACCATTAACTAATAACCAGCATGCAGATTATCATTGTTTTAAGATTATGCAACTGTGATGCAATTGTATTACTAAATAACTGGTCTAATAGACAACTCTATTCAGAATTTTAAAATGTTTTAAAATGCTATAAACAGTGCAGAAACTGACTGTTTTAACCTGAATTGTTTTTGATTCTTAATCTCTTCCAGCCCAACCTGTACCCCACTGTGGGGCTTCAAACTCCAGGCGAGATCGTAGACGCTAACTTCGGCCAGCAACCGTTTGTCTTCGACATCGAGGACTACATGAGTGAATGGCGGGCCAAGATTCATGGCATGATCGCTCGCTTCCCTATAGGAGAGAGGCTGGGGGAGTGGCAGGCCGTCCTGCAGAAGTAAGATTCAGTCCACACACCACCACAAACACACACACATACCTGTCACTATGAGAGCACACTGTTTCAAGTGATGCTACGGCAATATAGCCTCATCTCAAAGCTGAGATATGCAAGTATGTAGCAGCTGAACAGAAATAATTTAAATGATATGCAGCAAGAGCTGACAGTGTTGCATAGGACAAGGGTAAATAATACACTGTTGTGAATGACCACCGTCTGCAGGCTTCTATAGTGAGTGCAGATGGTGGAGGATGTGAGACAGCTAAAACCAACCAACGTATGAAGACATAATTCATCACATGCAATTATTCAAAAACAGATCTTGCTACATAAATTGTATTGTAACATGTAATTAATTTTAAAATTAATAACAATGAATAATATGTTTGACCGTCTCATCACTTGAAGCAGGGATTCCCAAAAGGATTACTTGAGAGAATTTTTTTATGGATACATCCATAATACACACATAATGAATCAGCTAGCAGTACATTTTGGTGTTTAAGGGCGCCTTAATTGTCTTGATTAAGAGTGCTTAAAAGCTCATTAGCAAGTGAGAAAAAGGATCAAATAGTTACCTAAAAGTAATGGATAAATACTTGAAATAATTAGCTACAAGTAATGAATAAATCGTTAAAAATAGATAACTAAAATAATGGATAAATCCACTCTTACATACACTTTTAATTGATTAAAAGCTAAATAACAACCAATTTGAAATGAATTGACGAGAATGGCACTCAGTAGAGCGCGCACCTCTGCCAAGGCCCAACAGTCCCCTTTTGTACTCACTCAAAGACACTAGCCACCTAAACACACCTGATTTTTTCCATTAGTCCATGCATTATTCCCTGAGAAATAAATGAAAATGTCGAAAAACAAACAATCTTGCAATGTTTATGAAAGTGACAACAAATTCCTGGATCCGTCCTTTTATCCAGACCAGTACCAGAAGTAAATGTGGTCTACTCTGGGCCGAGACCCATCCTCCATCCAAGTTTCGTGGAGATCCGTTCAGTAGCTTTTGTGCAATCCTGTTGACAAATCACCCACCCATGAAATGGACAGGGGTGAAAACACAACCTCATTGGTGGAGGTGACAAACACAACCAACATAACGGGTGGTATTGATTAAGGGGTACTTGAGTTCATCAGTGTGGGCTTTGAGGGTATATCTTACAAAAACACTGACGTAACGGATGAGGCTCCTGATATTCTATATTTGTCTTATCTCAACAACCAAAAGCAACAGAATCACTACTAAGTATTTTTCTGTGTATCTGAAGCCTGATAAAGCTTATTCCGTGGTGCGGTGAGCCACTTTAGTTGCACATTGTTAGATGACATGTTCCTTCATATCATGAGTCAACATACATTGTCCTGATGCTGGGAACCCTACTAGAGCACAAAATGTGCATTAATCTGCTTCTGAAAAAGTCCCCAATGAATACACTGTTTACTCCAGTGTGAGTAACGTTTGCTAAAAACTACAGTGCCCAGCTGTTTTACGAAATGTTTTAATTTTTAAAATAATATATCTATATAATATATATTTCTACAGATTTATACAGATGTATGTCTGAACCCATGGACCTTGGGCTTAGAGCTCACACTGTCTTAGGAAGTCAGAAAGTATTAGAAACTGACTAAGTTATTGTTGGTTTTGGGCCTCTCATGGGATTTGTCTTCTGTATGAATGTAGAGTATCGCCACACTCATCCTTTAAGAAAGTCAACCCTTTTTCATGTTTTGTCTCCAGTATGGTTTCCAGCTACCTGGTGCATCATGGGTACTGTGCCACCGCAACAGCCTTCGCCAGAGCCACAGAGACCATGATACAAGAGGACCAGACATCTATAAAGAACAGACAGAGTGAGTGAACAAACCAACACGTTTTTATTTCACCAATGGCAAATAATACATACGGGTCATATAATGGCATCAAAGAATGTTCTGGGCTGGGTGTTGTTGAAGTTTTTGTCCTAAACTAGCCAAATATTAGATATGGACTAAATGTATGTAAAGTATCCCATTCATTTGAAACAAAAGACAGTCCAGAATTAGATGCTGTGGCTTTTGTTTGTCCCTAATGACCCGTGGCTTCAGTGAATGATGGACTGTCCTCTTCTTAATGTTCGTTGTCAAAGCGAGGTTCCTCTCGATCAATATACGGTAAATAACAGCCTGTTTCTTTGTCTAATAGGAATACAGAAGCTGGTGCTGGCAGGACGGGTGGGTGAAGCCATAGAAGCTACTCAGCAGCTTTATCCCGGCCTGTTAGACCACAACCCCAACCTACTATTCATGTTGAAGTAAGTCAAGATAATGATCGAATGCAGGGCAAAGGTGCCGCTACAATAATTTAAAACAGTTTGTTTACCTTCGCCGATGCTGCCTTGCTTTTTTAGGTGTCGTCAGTTCGTGGAGATGGTGAACGGTACAGACAGTGAGGTTTGCTGCTTGACCATTCGCTCGCCCAAGTCCCAGGACAGTTACCCTGGCTCACCCAGCCTCAGCCCCCGCCACGGAGCCAGCAACACACACCTGCACACTGGAGGTACGAACGCTCACCTATGCTGAATATTTGTCCTCTCTTAAGAGCAAGACATTGACACAGATGGGAATGCCTGAAATCATCCAACAAAAAGAATCATTTTCCCACTCACTTTGAGAAATCAAACGTGTTTCCCTTTTACCCGTCACCCAGGAGCAGACAGCCCGACCTGCAGTAACGGGGTGACTCCCACCAACAAGTCAAAGAGCCACAGTGGCACCGGCAGCGGCAAATACCCCAGTGTGTCCTCTTCAGCCTCCTCCTCCACCTCCTCCTCCCCTTCCTCCGTCAACTACTCAGAGTCCAACTCCTCTGACTCCACCAAGAGCCAGCCACACAGCGCCAACAGCAACCAGGAAACCAGGTAGGAAGGACCGTCGGTGGTGTTATCTCCACAGCTTATATAAAACAGGTATGGTGCGGGGTAAAGGTGTCAGATGTGGCAGACGACCTCAATATATAGTTACAAATAAATACAGATTGAGGTTGTGCTGTAGTTTGGTTCAGTATTCTCATTTTTTCTGTTGACTGTGATTCATCAAAGCAGCCACATGGGATGGTTTAACATCAATAAATCATCACCACAGACATTAATATTTAATCACTGCAAGCAAATAAAAACACCACCAAGGAACATTGGCAGCATCTGTGATCCTGACACATTTCACTTTGCGTGCCACTGGATAATTCATAGAAGGAAATCAGTTTAATTGCTCGATGTCAAAACAGCAGCCATTTTACTTCTATTCCAGTTTGATCTCTTGCCAAGTTTAATGTACATGTGGTCTGTGATAGGCATCAGAAAACCTTTTATCTCAACTGACAACAGTGAGTGATATGGCCGTCTGTGTCTGTTTGAAATGGGCGGGGCTCAGTTGGAAAAAAGGTGACGTCACATCTTCCCGTGGGACAATCAGACTAAGGAACATTTGAAGTGGAATCTGGTGACAGTTGTGGCTTTATAACCAGCCATTTTCAATCAGATCAGATCAAACCACACCCACACAGTCTGATAAAGCAGATGGTGTAAAACTCAGAATGTTTTATCTGAACTTTAACTTTGATCATGAATATTTAATCTCTAGAAATCCAATTTTCAAATGACCAAACCTTTGTTGGATATTGTATTGAGTTGTGTACTCACATTATCCCAAATGTTTCCTACTGTTTAAACCCAGAACAGAGATATCCTCGTTTTTCCTCAAGGTTACAATGCATTTCATTTTGTTGACCGTTGCTTGAGGGGAAACATCAGGTGATGCTTCAGAGAGCGAGGAAGGAAGTCGGTGATCATGCCTTAAAATAACGTGGTTATGGTTTTTTTTACAACTCTGGTTTTTATGTCTCTGGCCATCATTCTGCAGGTGATGATAACATTTTGCTCCTCGACTTAAATGCTGAAACAAGTTGATGCAGCTGCTGTGCTAATAACAGCTTAACAGTGTACAAGTAAAATTAGGGACCAGACTGGGTTTTAGCTAATCTTCTGTTTAACCATACTGTCTAAATTACATATCTGGAAATGAAGAAAAGGAAATGGGGCTAAGAAAACAGTTTACTGTAAATATCCACAAGTTTTTGCAGAGCACTGACTTCCTTTCGTTAAAGTAATTGTGCTGTGCTACATGGGACACAGTTTTGCTGTGCAGGAGACTGTAATAAGGAACATTTACTAGTAGATTAGTAGTGTAGATAAAATGTGAAAACTGGAGACATGTCTAAACATGTCTGGGACATGTCTGGCTGGTTTCTTAAATTCTTGGCATTGTCTTGCTTTAATGGACTTCTGTTCTCAGGGTGTGTGTGGTGACATCATCGTGTCACCAGGTTTCCAGTGTTATTATGCCCTACCTTTAAAGATGGGCTACATTACCTCTGTCCAGTGCTACTTTGAGTCATAGTTAGATTTCCAAAAGAAACGTAAGATATTATTGTTGAAATATTACATTTTTAAAGGTGAAAGTCATCATAGGAATATTACTTAAGTATACGTCTTAAAGTATCAGATATTAAATGTACTTAAGTATCAAAAAGTTATTTCTGGCAATAACTATACTTAGTAAATGTGTGTGTGTGTGTGTGTGTGTGTGTGTAGTGACAGTGAGATGGAGATCGAAGCAGAGCACTATACCAACGGTGTTGTTGAGGGCTCCTCTGCGCGGATCATGAACGGCACATACAAACATGAAGAGATCCTTCAGCCGGACGACAACAGCATTGGCAATGGGGTCACAGGTACATGCATGCACGCACGCACACACACACACACACACACACACACACACACACACAGACCTCATTTGTTTAACTTCTCTCGTTCTTTATGTGCCTTTTGCCTGTTGTTTTTTTTCTTTTTCTCTCTCTTTTTTACATCCGACTTGACATTCAAACTTGTGTGTTCTTGAACTGTGTGTGTGTGCACGTGTGTTTCTGTTGCCAGCAGATGACGGCTGTAGTAATGGCAGACAACTTTGCGGAGGGAACCAGGCAGCCACAGAGAGGATGATCCAGTTTGGGCGGGAGCTGCAGGCGCTCAATGAACAGCTGTGCCGCGAGTATGGCAAGAACGCCACACATAAGAAGATGTTACAGGTACGCGCACACAACCGCACGTGCACACACTCTGGATTCCAACAAGCAGCTGTTGCTACAACAGATTAAAGTGATGCCAAAACCGGGCTGAAGAGATTTTTTCTGCTGGCACCAGTTAAAATCCTGGTCGCAGCATTCTGTACACGCTGATGTTTGATTTAGGATGTGCTGTAATAATGCAGATAGTCTCGACTGTCGTACAACCAGTGGCTTCAGTTCTGCACACGAGAGGGCTGAAATGACTTTGTACTGAAAGCTGTGTCCTCTGATTCATAAGCAGCCGCTCTGAGAACAAAAGAGTCTCTGGAAAAACAGAAACCTCATGGGAATGATAACGGTTTAGCCAAGAAGCCTGTCTGTAGTTGTTGTTTGTTTAAAGCAGGCCATTTTCTCAAGAATTTTGTACTAATTCCATTTCAACAAAGTCCCCTTAGAAATGGACACATTTCAAAGATGGACATTTACTTTGAATCACCTTCTCTGGAAGTGTTTCCTGTTGCATTATGTCATTTTAACCACCAGAGGTCAGAAAGACCAAGCACCAAAACCAAGTGATAGAAACAGTCCTGACATACTGTACTTACAGCTTATCAGGTTGTTACCCGAAAACAGCTGCCAATGGTTTTATATTGTAGATTCCACATGTAGGATTCAGACACGCTGTCTATTCATACATGAGAACCAGAACTGGGATCTGAAAGAGGCTAAAATAGGCAGAAAACTACAGTAATGGGTGTTAATACTCAGTGAGTTCAACACTACGAGCAACAGACATGTTTTATTTATTGTTGCTTTAATTACATGTAGCCTGTCGCATAATAAAAAACCCTCTCCTGCAAAGTCAGTCAGTCTGTTGTTTGTCGAGACGCTACGATGTACTAAAGGCGGTCAACACATAACCCTGACAGATTTTCTGAACTAAGTAAGTATCTGTGGGTCCCGTTACCTGACTGAGGCTGAAGTTATACTGTAGTTTGTCTCATAATGATGGAAACAAAATGTCAATCATACTGAAATTGCAAGAAATATATTTTGAAATGGCAGCATTTATTTGAGAAGCACTCCCCTCATGGCTACGTATCTAAATTACACCAATCAATAATGTGGAGTAATTTATCGATCCTTGTTTCACTTTGCCCTCATGAATGAATGGATACATGTAAGGAAGATCAATTAAGGGTGTCATGACCTGGCTTGTGAGCTGTGACAAAAGAGAGGAGACACGCGGTTTCAATGGAAAGGTTAAATAAACAAGTGTGTGTGAGTGTGATTAGTAGGAACTTAATCTACTAACTATGCTGAACCCCATTAAACAAGACCATGGCGCCGGAGGGATGAGGATGAGAGAGATCGTGTCGGATGTGAGTACTAGTCATCAACAACTGGGAGACTGGACGGGTGCTCCCTGTTGTCTTAATTAACCCCGCCTACAGTCCAGGAGACCATCACTAGGGCCAAATGACACATTAAAAGCCCAACCTAGAGAGCTGTAGAGTGTATGCTCTGCTCAGTTGTATTCATATGGGTCCCTCTCTTTGTCTGTCTGTCTGTCTGTCTGTGTAGGATGCATTCAGCCTGCTAGCATACTCAGACCCGTGGAACTGCCCCGTGGGCCAGCAGTTAGACCCTACGCAGAGAGAATCACTCTGCTCCGCACTCAACAGCGCCATACTGGGTAAAGAGCAGACGCAGACACATACTGTGTGTTATCCTGTATATGTTGCCCTAATTATACATACAATATAATTATTTTGTGTTATTAGTTTATACATGATATTTTGTCATTTTTAAAATATTTGACCTTAAACCATGTTCGATATCAACTGTCTTTCTTGATATGGATTAAACAATACAATATGTATGATTACAAGTTACATAGACGATTAGGACAAACCTCAGCATCGCTGTTGTCCCCTAAGTGTAGAAGAAAAAGACAAAAATAAGTAGAGTTGTATCTTTTGATATTAAAGTTCAGACAGACACTCTCCTGCTCAGACACACCATTTGATGCACTGTGACTTGTGTGTTGAACCCCTGCCTGACTGTGTTTTCCCCCTTCAGAGTCCCAAAATCTGCCTAAGCAGCCTCCGCTGATGTTAGCGCTCGGCCAGGCCACAGAGTGTGTTCAGCTCATGGCCCGAGTCCGGTCTGGTTCCTGCTCCTTTGCCAGAGTAGACAACTTTTTGCACTAGCCCAGGTCCAGGTGAGTAAAAACTGAGTAAAAGGTATTAATACCATGGCCACACACAGTACTGGTACTCTACACAATGGTCTTGGTTGTTAAAACCAAAGAAAATCACATTGTACTTCAGTCAAGATATTTCTCAAAACTGTTGTTGTTCTGACTATGGTTCTTGAAATCATTCATGGCAAGTGGTGCAAACCTCCTACAACTTTCCATATAGACCTACATTTTACATAAATCATTTCAAACACTTACCACATAGGTAAACTCAGATGTGAGCCATCTGGATTAGCTATGGTAGCTGACTGATCAGGGATTTACAAAAATAACACTTGTTACTTACTTTGCATTGCTTTTCTATGGGTTTCTTTTTGTTTGTTTTTGTTTTTCTAGCTCATGAGCTACAAAACTCCAAAAAACTGACAAACTGGTGTGCAGCTAGCTTGGTTAGCCAGCTTGATCAGCCAGGAAGTAGATCTCTATGCAGTTGGCTAAAAAGGCTAATCCAGGGGTCTTATTTCTTTATTTACTTTCTGTCAGACTTGCAGACAAGCGTTTGAAAAGATTTATGTAAAATGTGAGTGTTGTTTTTGACAGCTTAAGGAGGCTTAAGGAGGCTTTTCCTGTTTTTCCAAGTGTGAGGTTGGTACGACACATAGTCAGAATGGCCCAATTTTGTAGAATAAGAGCCAGATTGAAAAGTCTCAGAGTTTCACTTAATAATTTAGAATGATGATACTTATTGATTGATATACACTGATCATACAGTATATTAATTCAGAGGCAGAACAATTACTCCAAACCATAACAGGATATTATATCTAGGCTGTGCGTGAATATAAAAGCCATCTGTTTAAATCATGCCACATACATACATGATGATCATAGATGATTTACCCGTCTCTCCACAGGTTAATGTTAAGTAGCACTGAGAGAAGGCATGTCCAGCAGGTAGTTGTCATGGCGACGGAGGAAAGAGCATGCGTGTGATTGGTGTGTTTGGCTGTCCATCAGACCGAGCCAGCGGCACAGACAGAGGAGCGGAGGAGAGCGCGAGAGAAGAAAGCTTCCTTTTAATTTAGTATTATCAAATAAAGAAATGTGTGACACTATTTAAAGATAATTAATTATTATTCTGTTTATCTAGCCATTTTTATAGTTCTTTTTTGTCAGTTTGATGTGCTCATCCCGGACAGAACAAATTGTAACTCCCCTTTTTATTTTCTCTTCTGTTGTAATGGGTGGATTTTGATTCCTTACGATCAGTATTTTACTCACATTGTTGTTGTTCACCATATCACCGACCACAAAACCCACATCTGGTTACCACAGTGACCCTCCCGCGGCTATAGGTCAATTTAACTAAACCTGAGGTTTCTTTACAGCATCTTTAATAAGAAAAAGGACAGGCTCTGGGTCCTTTATCCTCCCAAATTATCCACTTGCAAGTTGATCCATGTCCTGAAATACATTCAGGAGGGCAAGCAGACCTCAGCATGAAGAACACCTCTGATTGTGAGAAGCAGATCATTAGCTGTGGTAAAGGCTAATACCATACAGTAATGAACAAATGTAAAAATGTAGTGCCCCATGTCACAGTAATGTTTCAAGGATTTGAGTTAACAAATTAGAAGCCAAAGAATGGGACACACGCTGAAAGAAAAACCTCACCCATGTAAAAAGAAAAAAGAAAAAAGAAAAGATAATTGAAGGGCCCCTGAAGAGGCGCACACTGCCAGTAACAAGGTGGTGAAGGTAATACAAGGGGACTCAATTGGTTTATCAGAGGTGTTGGAGCCTTGATTTTACTGTAGCAACCTCAGTATTGACCAATCAGTGTTGTTGTTGCAGGTGGGAGAGCTCAGCCCCAGCTGAAGCTACAACACCCGCTCTGGGGACCCAACCTAACACTATTATCATGGCCACCTTGATGCCAGCATTGAGAAAGTCTGTATCAAAGGCAGACTAACAAGCACAGTGTGTGTACGGCTAAAAGTCAAGTCACCCCAGGGGATTTCATTACTGGAGTCTGTTTTTTTAGCATGGTCCACAGCCTGATCTGTTCTGTGCTTGTGCAATTAAAGTCTCAAATTAAGAGGTGAAATCAACTGCCAAGGAGGAGGAGGCTTTTAATTTGAGGGTGCACTTTGTGATAATTGAATTACAGTTTTTATTTCATTTTGGGCATTCAATTCCAAACCACTTAAAGGTGTGAAAACAAGTTGTGGATGATTTGACTTGACTATGTCCTGCCCATAATTGGACAAGAGGACATCAATTTAGTGTATCTGATATCACTGTGTTGGGGTTTTTCCTTGAATATCATAATTAATGTTGTTGCAGGACCATCATTGCAAGAGACCAATCACACTTTTGTGATGTCATAGCTTTGCAACAGCTGCTGGTGTTGTTTCTAGATCATCACAATTAATGTGCTCCAAGACCAATCAAGGCTGCATTTTGAGCAAGCCGTTGTGGCTCCATGGATTGTGTACAGGACTCTCACTCAGGAGACTGGGGTTTGTATACTGCTTGGAAAATATTATGATACTCTTCACTTATAATTTAGTTTGCCTATTATTTTTCTGTTTTCTTTCAGTTTCCTATCGCTGTTTGGTTAGGTTCTGACAACAAAGATATCTGGTATTTTTGGCAACAGAATTACATGGTCAGATTTAGGCATCAAAAGTACCTGGTTAGATTTAAGCAACAACACTACATAGTTAGGTTTAGGCAACAAAACTATCTGGTTAGGTTTAGGCAACAAAACTATCTGGTTAGGTTTAGGCAACGAAACTATCTGGTTAGGTTTAGGCAACGAAACTATCTGGTTAGGTTAAGGCAACAAAATTACATAGTTAGGTGTAGGCAACCATATTAACCGGCTGGGTATAGGCAACAAAGATATCCAGCCAGGTTTAGGCAACAAAAATACTTAGTTAAGATTAGGCAACAATATTACCTGGTTAGGTTTAGGCAACAAAAATACCTAACTTTGATACAATAAGTTGAAAAATAGAGCTTTGTGATATCATGTTCGATAACACTTGTAAAGATTGACACGACATTGAGCATTGGGCATAAAATTTCAGATTTTTATTAGAAGATGAATATGACAAGGCTTGTGTACTGTGGGTCAAAAACAACAGGATCCAGATTAATTACTTGGGAGGAGACAGGGCTATGCACCAGGTGCATTTGTTGCTCCTGTAGAGGAAAGCAAAAAATGCAGCTGGTACCGGTGTATCAATAGTGCAAAAAGTGAGTATTGAAAACATTTCAAATATTCTGAATTGATAAGTGTAGATTTATCAATATTTTTGACAACACTGAAACAATCCCTTCGACAACATGTAACAAAGGATATGTTTTTTTTTCCAGTCTTTTTGTGCCATTCTCAAAGCTGTGACATCACTGTAACCTTATTGGTCAATGTTGGTCCTAGAGCAGCATTAATGTGATGTTTTAGGAACACCAACATGGTGGTATCTGATCGTGCTGGTAAACATGCAGCCCCAAACCTCACCTTTGTTTCAGAGTGTTGCTCAGTGTGTGCAATAACTGAAAAAGATGGAAAGGAAGGGTCTTTATATTGTATAGGTTTGCTGCTGGCTAACATAAGATTTACAAAGTAGCCCCCTTTTTCTCCCTCTTATGGAGACAAATCAGTAGTAACAAAAATCTACCAATTCAAGTAGCCAGCCACTTTGTATGCAGTGTGCAAGCATTCGATATCAAATAAACAAAAAAGACATTATGACATGAGTAATTGTATCGGACACAACTGTATTCTATTTCCATGCGCATCAACAATTGGATTTCAATTACACTTGTTTTGTTCCGTCCCTTTGCTTTATCTCAAACAGTTTAATTTTTTGTATTTACACTTGTTTTCTACCCAATAGCACTGACTGAATATTGTCTGACTCGTGTGAAGCTGTCGCTCCGGCTGCTTTGTTGTAACCTGGCTAATGGCTTGTGGATCCACCCTGAAGTGTATATTTCCATTTATAAGAGCATCTATGGTAGAGACATATGGAATAATGTAATACTGGAGATGTGTGTATGCACTGTGGGGTTTACTACAGGGTATGTGGTCACATTTTTACCGAGCTGGTTTTTATAAAGACCTTCTGCTATAATGGTAACTATTCTAATAACACGTACAGTACACTCACAACATCTGCTTCTACAGCTTTAAAGGACTTCTGTTACACACTTCTACACACACACACACACACTTCTACGTGAAAGAACAACCTCTGTTGCATACCTGTAGGGAACGAGTCTCCCAGCTGTCCTTTGTGTTTGAGCCTGGGCTGCGTCTCAGCACTGTTACCACGCACCCTTCCTCTTATCCCTGCATAGACATAGCCACTGATGTGATCAGTGATTGTTTTAAGGAAAGGAGGGATGTGAACAGTTTTTGGAAATGGGCCTGAGGCCTCTGAAGCCACATGGACTTCTTTGAGAAGAGGCCAGAGAAATGGATTTGGGCGTCGCTGTGCACAATTGACTTCTATCATAATTTTAATTTCATATTTTGACTTTTGAGTTTTAGCAAAAAAAAAAAATGAAAAAAAAAATTGTGAATTGAGTTACCCTCTACTTAGCATGACTTTTAAAACCTTTAAAATGATATAAAAAAGGAAAAATGATAATTGAAAAAAATACCTATGTACTGGAAACATGTTAAAAAAGAAATATTGTATTCTGTTTAATTTTGACAGAATTATTTTTATTAAAATACATCCATAAGCATACGATTGTTCTCCTGTTTTTATTTGTGTGTGTTCTCATTTATTTAATCATTTTTCCTCTTACAAGGCGAATGTGAACTGCAGACTGTAAACTGCAAAGTGGTGAATAAGTGACTTGTCCCTCATGTTTCAAGGATATCCACCCAATGCATGTTTATAAGGAAACATACTGCATAAGATTTATTATCTTATTCATCTCCAGTACATCAGTTTGAAGGTACAATCAAGTATCAGCTAGGGCTGGACAATATATCAATATTACATCATTATCATATGTGACTGATTGTCTTACATTTTGGATATTGTTATACGATGTAAGCTTTACAGTAAAGTGATGTAATTTTTGCACTTACCAGACTATTCTATGTGATCTAATACTTTCCTTTACCTTTCCTTACACCCATTATATCCACATCACTCATGATTATTTATCCGAAAAGTCTCATTGCATTGAAGGTGCAATATGTAAGAATTGACCACCTGTTGAATCCATTCACAAAACAGAGGGGCCATCACCAGAGTAACTGCTAATTGCTGCTAACTGTAGCTGCTGTTGGCTAGTTAGCTCAGTTAAACGTGCAGCTAGCAGTCCAAACTGTGGGAGTGTTGGTGCTTACACTGCCAGAACGTGAGCTTCGCACTGGGACACGCTGGGCTAGCTGGTTAGCATGCTAACATGGATGGGGATCATCCCTATGTTCCCCAGGTCCTATGTTCCCCGCTGTTAGGTTGGGTTAGGGTTAGATTTCCCCGATGAGGGAACATATGACCTGGGGAACATAGGGTAAATTTAGACATCCAGTAGCAGCGTAAAACTTACAACAAACATGACATGAAACGTCTGTCACATCTATCATCTAACAAACCTGTTGCGGTAAAACCACAAGCACTGAATTTAGGTTGTGCAAATGAAACGGGTTGAAACAAATTGAAAAATGAGTCCATGAACAGAGGAAACAAGTCTGTGCAAAACTTGTTCATGTAAACTGGCATTAAGGGTTCAAGTTCAAAAAAGCATCTGTCTGTCTGTCTGTCTGTCTGTTCCCCCCTGCCATAACTGAGAGTTGTTGTACAAGCTAATGGCCAGGGGGACGAAAGAGTAAATCCATATGGAGAGCAGTTTGTCTGTCACCAAGCTCCAGCTCTGTGCCCACCACAGAGCCAGCCCTGCTCACCAGTCTGTCCAGTACACCACAGCATAGAAAAGGACACTGGCCACCACAGACTGGAAGAAGTAGACAGATATCACAATACATAGACGTCATGATGACAAAGCTGTTATTTCTTCACATTCTGTGGATAATTTTAGTTAATCTTTTAATGTTTTCAACTAAAGGTTCTTACATATTGCACCTTTAATATTTTGTGAAAATACCAACAGTCATTCCCAAGATATTGTCACAGTATCAATATTGAGGTATTTGGTCAAAAATATTGTGATATCTGATTTTGTCGCCAAATCCTAGCATTTATGAAGTGCTTTTGAGGAGATTTAAAAATATTGTGGATCACTAATATAGCTTAAAAATATTGCATTATTATTTGAAGGCCGTATTGCTGAGCTCCAGTATCAACAACTCAAAAGCATCAACAACACTCACCATGTAGCCGGAACAGAAAAAAAACACTTGGTAAGAAAAGTCTTTTTGCCACAAAATGAGAATTAACTCAAAAGTCATAATGTTAAAATTGGTGACGAGAGCAAGTAACTGCTATTAGTCTTGAGCCATGGCCTATTAATGTACAACTTGTAAGTGTGAGAGTGAAAAGACTCTCCTCAACCTCACACTGGTTTGGATGAGGCCATTATAAGCTTAAGAAGGTTTTTTTTAAATTATAAATATAGGTGTTTCTGTGCAGGCTCCTTGATCGTCAGGTTAATGAATTGAAACACTGAATAATAAAACTGTTAATACTTCTTCTGTAGACACCACTGGTAAGATGTAAGTAAGATGGATATGATCAGTGTTACTCTTGTTGTTAACTACCACACACGATTCACTGCTGACAGCTTTAATTATACGGAATTGTACAGATGTGATAATTGTGATATTTCCAGTGAAAAAGGTGTAATCTTGGCAAAATGTCTAAATAAATAAATAAGCATGGAAATGAACAGTTCTGTCACTAACTCAAAGTACTGCCTCTTGGCATGTTTCCTGTCTCTATACCCTGGTCTCTTGGCCTCACCAGCCTGGACTTGAACTGTGGGGGCGTCGCACCAGGCGCAAAGGCCACAACAGACTAGAAATAGGATTTTTTTTTAAAAAGACAGATCTCATTTAAAAACATGACTTTAATAATCAGCCTCCAGCAGGTTGGAGGCTTGCTGACAACCTCAATTGTCTGAAATAAAGTGTTTTTAAAAGACTTTATCTGCTACAACTATCTATACTGCCTGTCAGATGTGAGGTCCTCGTCAATAATGCATGGATCCTCCTCCCCTGGAGGCTGATTTGTGTGTCATTGTTGATGATGTGTACTGTGTTATTTTGACCAGTGCTTAAAGGGTAACTCCACCAATTGTACACATTATAGTGTGTTTACAGGTCTTGGGGAGTATTGCTTCATATGTGGTAAATGTAGTATAAAGCCTTTTGTGGCTCCAGAAGAAGCTGCATGTGATCTGATAAATTGCCTCCAGTCATGTCACTCAGTGGCTAGGTTGCATTATGGGTAATGTTGGCACCAGATTTTGAAAATCAGTCCACTGCACTGAACTACTATATCACTGTTGGACTCATTATGGACAGTTTAAAAACACATGACCGACCCACCAACCAACCTACTAGATGGTAGGTCACCTGATGACAGACCTCTGAATCACTGCTGATTATTTTAGTGATTCAAATTGTGGGAATAAAAACAAATCGCAACTCAGTATCATCATGAGGCGAATTAAGCTCACTATGTTATGTAATGTTCATCAATTGACTATGATAAATTGCAGACATGACTGTGCTCTATGGCACTTACTGTAATGGAGCACTTTCTGAGGTATAATATATGTATCAAGGAACATATGGAGTAAAGTGCCTCCTGAATCATATTGTAGTCCATAAGTGTGACGGCAGACTCAGATCATTTGCATCCCATTGCGTTACACTTAACTGTAATACAATGTTGTCACAGGCCTGCTGTTGTGTAGATGTTTGTGTGCCTGCCTCGTGGCAAAGAGACGTCACTGTATGGAAATAAAGTTAAGTTGATGTTAGCTGTGCTGGCACACACAGTCTATCATCTGGCATTTTGTTTTATGATTCCACACAGAGCTCACAGCAGATTGCTTTATACAGGACACACATATTGTAAGTAAGTCATCCATTATTGCTTCTATATGTTACCTTTCTGTTTTACAGTAGTTAGACAGCAGAGGGCAGAAGGAGATTGGAGAATACATACCCATCAGCACTGAGAGGCTTCCTCAGATGAGATTTAACTTTTCTCTATCATTTTACTGTTCATCACCACATTTTTAGATAAAGAATTTGCATACAGTAGTGTACTGGATATTAGACCCCAGGTCCTCTTTAGAAAGCTTCTTCCTGTCACTCTTGATTTTGATGATTTACACATTTACTCTATGTTATATCTCACAGATGATTTCTTGATCAAGAGAAAAAAATGCCTGTTTTATGTTCAGGTTTGTATGTTAAACATGTAGAAACAGTAAACTTATTATGCCGTATTTCTTCTGGGAAGCATGGATCTTGCAGAGACAGAAGTCAAATAAAGAAACCCTCTGGAAAAATAATCTGCAGAATGGCAGGCCAGGGAAAATCAAGCGATAAAAATAGAGATAGTGTCACATCACTGCAATTAAGTGTGAATTTGATTTTTACACCTCATCAGCTGTGACTCCCATGTGTTTTTAGCTCAAAATTCTACCTTTATACCTGTTTCACTGAACACTTAAATACTTATTTAAGTATTTACGTCTTATTGTTATAAGTATTTCTCTATTCTACAATACTTACTTTCATAGAATAGAGCCACAGTTCTATGTTTATGGTTATACAACAAACACACTCAGGTAAATTTCTTGTATATGAAAAGATTCTTGGCAATACACATGATTCTGACTGTGAGACACAGTGGCACCAAAAGAATAGAAACAACAAAGGACCGAGAATAGAGCCCTGTGGGACACTTTTACATTGTGGGGTCCATGGATCACTGGTGGTCTGTGATAGCCACCTCGTGGTCCGTGAGTAGATAAAATACCAGTTTTTACATTTTTTCAGTTTTAAATTAAGTGTTTCTCAAACTTCATGCGATACTGAGCGACTCCAAAGCCTCGTAGTGAGTAGGATAGATGTGAGGTTTTTAATATGAAATCAACTTGTATGTAAATTCAAACATTATTATTTGAACTGGCTGTTCTGCTATACTGTCAGACTTCAGCAATGTAACTGAATGTCTTGTGACCGTGTTGAGACACTGCCTGCATCACATATTTACAATTTATGTCCAAAATATCAGCCATTGACTGCTATGTGAGACTAAAACTCTCCAGTCTGGAGCAAGACATGGCTACACTCATGTCTTCACTCTTCCCATCAAGACGACGGAGACAATGATGAGTGAGTAGGCGAGGCCATTTTACCAGACTGTCTTCTTGTGAGGTTATTATTTGTAATATACAGTTGAAGTAGGCCGATTGTTCTTGGGGATATTGGGAAGTTAACATTAGGTGGTCCATGAGGTTTTTTTGTTTGAGTTTGAGAAACACTGCTGTAGATTGAGACTGTCCATGCAGAAAGGTTGACATAATGAGCCGTTTCAGCAAGTGACCTATCAACATACGCTTACAGTCAAGTGACAAAACCCTCTACTGGCTGCGGTAGTTATGATGGGAGCAGAGGAGGAAGAAGGGTGATGTTGTGGAGCGACCAAGCTGAGGTGGATCGCTGGGTCAACAACATCCGAGGCAGTTGTTTGCTTCTCATTTCCAATGACAGTTAATGTTGTTTTGATTATTCTTTTAAAGCATGACCACGACCGTTTCCTCAGCTTAACCACATGGTTATTATTGTTACCATGACGACAAAGGTCCCCAAACACGAACAAAGAAGTCATTTTAATGCAAACCACGATGTTTCCCCAATCTTAAGTGAGTGCTTATTTTATTCCAAACCATGGTCTTTCCCTAAAACTAACCACGTTCTTTTTGTGCCTAAACATAAGAGATCCTCAGCCAAGCACTGTCACTTTGTAAAATGGATTATTATTTGTAACTGCTCTGGAAGGCATACACAAACAATGTCATTCTAAATCTGTAAGTCCAGACCATATGGCAGGGATTCGTTTTATTTGATGGATTTATTGGTCTATCTGGCAGCTTCAGTATGTTATCTGTCAATGTGCGATGGCTTCATTACTAAGTAGCAGCCCTGTCAATAATTATTTCAGTCTTAAGGCGATGCTCTGAGGTAATAGGCTCTCACTCAGAGCCCGCTGCTGCTCTCCTAAGACACTGTCGCTCATGGATATCCCACACCTGGGTATTGGCTTCCTATCCTGGATCAGAACAGATGTGTTGTTCCAGCTATCTTTGACAACTTAATCGCAACACATGCTGGTCTGTCTCCTCTGAAGCTGGAGAGCCAACATGACGCCCTCAACGGCCAGCTGCTGATCTTAACAGCTTTGACCGAGCTTCTGGGGCAGGGAAACATCTAAAACATGCAGGACAGACGCCCCCCCAGGAACAGGATTGAAAAACACTGCCATAAGGCATTGTTATGTATGCATGTTATCTTATTAAGACTGAACTCAATGAGCTTCACATTAAAATGGATACAGTGAGTGTAATTTCTTCAGGTGGAGTCTTATTTCACAGATATAAGATTATTCTTGATATAAAAACGGCAATTTAGGGCCCGTCGAGGCTTCTAAATCTTCAAGAATTCAATACAGTTATTGAATGTGTTTGTCACTGGACCTGGCTATTTGTGTTCAAGGCTGGTAAAAGAGGAGAGGAGTGGATGCATGTACTCCACAGTGTAGAGGCCTGTCCTTGTAACAAAATAGGGAACAGAATGGAATAGAAACATGTGAACGAGTGCATTTTATTGCGGTTCACTCAACCACTTTGACCACACTGACTTGCAGCCAAGCCGAACAATATGAACGACTTTTGCCTGAGTTTTGCACGAAACATCACCATGACATGTCATGAAGCCTTGGCACAAGCTGATACATAATATATTTGATTGTGATTTGAATGTTGGACGGAGTGAATGAGATTTTTTCCAACCTAGAAGCTGCTTAAATGGATTTAAAAGGCACAAGCTGGATGTCGTGAGGTTTGAAACAGGCAATAAAAAATAAATGCCTCATCACAGATTAAAAAGGCCCCTGACCATTTTGGCTGTGCACCCCCACGTGTGTGGCTCATATAAACACCGCTGTACAACTCCCAGTTGAGTGACACAGAAGTACAAGCCGGTCATCCGGAGGTTACTTGCTCCCACAGCCTTGTTAAAATTTCCTTTCTTGTGCATACTGAGCACTGAGCCTGTGATTATGCCCGAGGTGAGAGTGGTGGGCCGCCTCTGTCAGCACTGCGGCCAGTGAATTTTCTTCATCATGCATTACGCCCTCGAGGCCTGTAGACATCCTCAGAGCGCTGCGAGACCTCTGGCCTGTGGAACTGGGACGGAACATTCAGCGTGGTTGCTATGGTACACGTTAGTCACCATGACAACCTGCTACAGCGTTCTCATCGAGGGGGGTGGGGGGGTAAATAATGCAACACCCACTCTTATTGCCCAATCGTTGTGATGCATATTCATAGTCACATGCGAGTCATTAGGGACATTTTTTATTAGTCTACCCACCCATCTATCTATCCATCCATCCATCTACCCATCCTTCCATCCTTCTATTCCTTTTGGCTTGACTAAATAGTAATTACTCTGGGGCCAGTTAAAGGATGCAGCCCCCGCCTGCTCTCAGCTAGATTGTAATGGGTTCATAAGCGCTGCTGATTGAATTGATTGCCACAGTTGGAGTCTGGCTGAGATGTACAATGGGGTGGAATATGCAAAGCGCAGAACATTAATCAGCTCACACGAACAGGCTACAGGCTCTCATTTTTATTTCAGGTACAGTTGAAAATACGTACACTACAAGTCATATGAAAGAAGTGACAGCGAGATCATTTTTCTTTTTTTTCTCCATTAAGTTTGTCAGATGTTTCGCAGCGTTCCGCTTCAGTTCTGTCGCATTCACATGCGCATAAACAATTGTTTTATTCATCATTTGCTTCTTAAATGTGCAGTTATACTCTCTTTACATTCTTAATGTATGCTATTCTGGCAGTAACATATAAAAAGCAAAAACACGTGTTCAGAGGCAGGCTACAGTATATATACAAAGTTTATAGTACTTACCTTAGCAAGAACATGATGTCCAACAAAAAGACAGGGTATTTTAGGGGTAAGGGGTCAAGATTAAATTGGAAAGGGGGTGCGACACATTGTTGAGATGACCTATGTTTGTTAAAGATTTTTGTGCTATCAAACCCAGTTTAAACCCAATTACTGTTTGTAATGTATTCCATTATAACCATTAAATGTGTTTACACTCTTTCCATTTACTGTAGTAGCTTGAGTTGTCAGTGGTGGAGTCCACCGTTCCGCCGGATTTGAGTGATGTTCAACTTTGAAAGAGGGAACATATTTCCATATGGAACAAGTAAGGCTACAGTGACAGCGTGTCTTCTTCTGTGGTATTTCCAACAGAGCAGCTGCTCCAGGTGAGTTTCATGCCGCCATTGATGGAAAAAATGTGTAATTTGGAAAAAGGATTCTGTGGCGTGTTTTTAAGTCGTAAAACAGCACATGTGTAGCTCAATCAACCAGAACTGAAATCTCAAAGGAAAAGTTCACCTAAAAATGAAAATTCATTTTGTTCATTTGTTTTAAAAAGGCTCCAAACAACTCCGGCTTAATCCAAGTCTCCAGGGATCCCAAAATGATTTGAACAGACGTTATTTACACCCTTTTTTAGATGAAATCTTCAGTGTACAGTAGCTGCTAAGCTAAAAGCGTTAGCGTGCAACTCATCTGAAGGACTCGACTCGAGCTTGACAGCGTGTCATGGGTGCAAATAATGTCTTTTCTAATCAATTTGGGATCTCTGGGCTTCCAGAGACTTGGATTATGTCAGACAAGCTCTATGGATCTATTTTATTATATTTTTTCTGCATGTTTCAAAACAAGTCCCCATCTACTTCAGTTGTTTAGGAGAATGCTGTTTTGCTGTGAAGCTCCATCGGCATGGCGGTGAGTCGATAATGAGTGAATTTTCACTTTTGGGTGAACTGTTCCTTTAAGGATTATAACTAATATTTTCTCAGTTTCTCATTCAGGCTTTAATAAAGTAAATGAATTTATTTCAGATGAGGTGTAAAAGTACAGTGTGGGTTCTGCTTGTGACCGTTTGGTTTGCAGGAGCAAGTGGAGATCCAGGGGCGCTGGTTATGAGCTGCAGGTTACAGGTAAGAGATGAGGACGGATGTGCGGGCGTGACTCACTGAGGCAGACTGTGACTTGTTGTCAAGAACGTAAATGTACAACAACAAAATCACTAGTCTTCCACAACGCGTCACACTATCCCGACAGGCTCGGCTCAGTGTGGTGGCCTCTGATTATCTGAAAACAGGAGCATCTGTGTGACCTCAAACATGGAGGATGTTCCTGATTAATATAGGGTTTATCTGCCTGTGAAAAAGGTGCATTGTTAATAATAGTCACAAATGAAATACTCAATAAAAGACTACTGAAAGAGAGAAATGTCATAACATAAACATCCAGGATCATATACTAAACAGAGGAAGTTATTAATACAGTGTTTTAAGGCTAATCACATGAAAATATTATACAAGCGATGTCACAACACATTTAGCACTTGATAATGACTACCCTAAATGTGTTTGCACTTTGTGATACATTACATTAATCACAATTCATTCATGACGCATGATGTAAACATCGAGGGACGTTAAGGCACTTTGCATGTGTAATGCAAACAGGAGCGCGAGGAAACAACGCACAGTGGGAGAGACAATGCTTGATGAATTCATTTATGAGTGTCTGTGCTGCCTGGGAGCTGGTAATAATGCACTGACAACACAACACACACAGGCACACACACATAATCTCAAGTCTCACCGCTGTCATTTCACTGTGGATCCCACTCTGCTATGGTATAGGCTGGATGAGAGTGTGGAGAGACAACACACACACACGCACACACACACACACACACACGGAAAGCTGTGCAGTTGTGACAGAGCAGCTGTTTTAATAACAGAAGAGTAAAAGGACACAAGTTTAATCTCCTAATATTGGTTCTATAAAGCTCTGCCAATAAAGCTGGATCTCTGCAAGATAAGGACAGGGAGAGCAGAGGAGAGAAGAGAAGAGGCAAGAAGAGGAAACAACAGGAAAGTTAAAGAGAAAGGGAAGAGAAGAAACAGCAAAGGAAAGGAAAGGAAAAGGGAGACTAAAGGTAAACTGTAAGATAAGGGAATAGGGGGAGAGGCACAAAATTAATACGAAAGGAAAGAACAGGGAAAGAAAAACAGAGTGAAGGGGAAAATGGACAGGAAAGTTAAGAAAAGGGGGAAGGAAATTAAAAGGAAAAAATGGGGTAGGAGGAGAAAAGGGAACAAAAGAAAAGTGAAGAGAACAGCAGAATGGAGAAAGGAAAGAGGAAAAGAAAGGGAAGGGAAGAAGATAAAAAGAAAAAAGGTTTAAAGAAAGGAAACAACAGAACATTAGAGGAAAGGAAAATTGGGATAGACAGGAAAGGCAGAGATGAGAGGGAGGTAAGGAAAGGAAAGGAAAGGAAAGGAAAGGAAAGGAAAGGAAAGGGGGAAGGAGGGAACCATTACTTTTCCTTTCTTGTTTTTTGAGAGCAAAGAGCAGAAGATGAGAGTAAAGGAAAGGAAACAAGAGGACATTAAAAGAAAGGAAATGGGGAAGGACAGAAAAGGGCAGATGAGAGAGAAGAAATGATAAATGAATTAAAGTGCTGGTGTATGAGAGGAGCAGAGATGAACAGGGAGAAGGAAAGGGAAAACAGGAAAGCAAAGCTCAAATGAGAGAGAATAAAGCAGGGAGATAACTGTTTTCGTGTTCGTCAGCTGTCTGTTATTCAAGTCAAACATCACAACACTGTGGGTGCAGGTTGTGTTGTGAATGACAAATATCCTGTAAATGAATGATAATGGCTTGTTTAGCTGGAGCTCGCCCGCAGCGTCTCTGCTCCATCCTATTTCCTGGTAATATCGCTGGCTTCAGCCTCGCTGACCTCTCTGCCGTTCTTCTATTTCTATTAATCTTTAATGGCGGGTAAACGGCCCCGCGCCACACACTGACCGACACGGCTTTCCCCACCTCATTATTGTCCCAGAGGAGAAAACAAAAGCAGGAGCAACAAAATCATTTGGCTGAAATCTATGGAGGATGTTGATTTTTTATGATGTCTGTAGTGTTTCTCTGTCATCTGGTTTGTCTGCTCTGAGCTGTTTCAAGCCTCGATGAATTCCTGTTTTTTAATTATGGCCAAGATGGTCACAATGTGTCATTTCTTGTCTAATGACGGCCATCTTCCCCAGGCTGATGGGTTTACTGAGACAGACAGGAGAGCTGAGGCACAGCAGAGCTATAAAGTTATCCATTTTTAGTGTTTTTTGTGCTCGTTCTCTCTTCAGGTCAATAATGTGTACTCTAGAGTGTATAGTACACACACATACACACTCAAACACACACACACACACACACACACACACACACACACACTGGGGCCCTGCTTGCTGATCTCAACAGAGGTCTGTGACACTGTGACATTTGGAAGTAGATGAAATGACCGGCAGGGTTGGGGAGTGCTGCGCTCCATGTTTTACTGCATGCGTATAAGAGCTCTTAAGACCTGAAAAGAACACACACACACACACACGCACACACACACACACACACACACACACACACATGCATGCGCGCACACACGCACACACACTTTGAGACTTGCTTCAATACCTTTCTATTCATTCGCCTGCTTTCTGGGTGCTCTCCTCTGCGGAGCTTTTCAGGTCCTTGTTGGGGTTGAGGCACTACAGGACCCAATCAAATCTCACTCTAAAGCCCATTAAATAGACAGAGCCAGGGGCTGTTGAGCTGCTGAATGTATAATTTAAAATTTATATATTTCAATCGCTGGATGAAAACTTCATATCTCAGACAGTTTTTTTTTTTTTTTTTTTTTTTGCAGGAATTTCCTGACAAATTCTTATTCTACCCATGACATGGATGATTGATGTCTGTATTCAGAGAAGAGGATAAATGGATTTCTCTGGTTTGCATATTAAAATATTTTGTAGAGGACTGTTGGAGGCCTGGTATGAAAAGTGAAACACCCAGGCTGGTGTTTCACAGGCTTAAAAGCATGTGATTACTGTAAAATTACAGCTTTTCAAAAGAACAACACTGTTTTCACAACACGTAAAAAGTGGTAAATCAGTGAGTTGCTTTCTGTAATTGATTTTCACATCCTTGGCACTAACTAGCTGAGGCTTCCGCTCCGCACTTCCAGAGATCATTTGTTGGAGAGCGTGAGTCGCACTGCATTATGGAGTTACTATAAGTGGCACTTTTTTGATCTGGCTCTCACTGCCTAATACTGGTGGTGGTCTGTGTTTTTCTTTCAGTCGAATCTTCTGAAAAAAACCAAAACCAGCTACATTCTCAGCTTCATCGCTCCAAAACCAACCAGTAAGTCACACCGTTGCGCTGGTTGACACGTTGCTTCTTTATGAAGAATGTTTACTGTATTTATTTGGTGGCATATTTAGATCTATCTCACATGCACTATCCTGCTTTAAACACTAGCAATAGCACTAAATGTGTATTAATCCCCGGCTGAAAATAGTCCCCCCAAAACAAATTAATTACTCCTGTTTGATTGATGTCTGCTACAACCTACAGTACAATTTATTTATTCATTCATTTTCTGATTTACGGTTATACAATAGACCTGGGCACCTTTTCATTGCTCATGCAGCCTGTTTCTCTGGTATAAAGATGGCATTATTTTGTAATTTGCGTATTTTGTATCTGATGCACACCTGTCTACCAGGTGTGCATCAGACACTTGGAGAAGATGTTAAACATTACATAGCTTAGCTGACATTTACTTGTATGAAAATGCTCCAGGTTACTCCTCTCAATGCCTGATAGAGAGCGGGAATTTTCAACAATAATAAAGCCACTCTGACTTCTATTTATGGATATGTAAAAATATTATTGAACACTCTAAAATAATTACTCAGTGGAGTGACCTGGACGAAGGCGGCAGATCTGAAGGAGCTCAGGAACTTCTGCTGTAATATTATTTGCCTGTCGTTAACGTTGGTTAAACACTACCAACACTCCCAATTTCCACAGGAGTCTGCCTATTTCTCAATTGATCATTTGTCCCGTTAATCTCCTCAATCCGTATTGATAAAAATCTAATTGGTGTTTCTCAGTCTCTGTGTGGGATGTGTGTCGTGGTACCTGGCAACCCGACCCAGAGGCAGAGGTGAGCCGGCGCAAAGACCCTGCCTGATGTGTGTCACTTGTCCCTGAAATACATCTCTAAATCTAACTCCACTTGTGTGAGACCTTCCTGACTTTTTTGTATATCTCACATGTTTTTAGATGTATTTTAGTGTGAGTTTCAAATCTAAGACTAATTAAAAGTAACGTTTCGTTCTCATCTTTGTATCGTTTCTATTAATCGTTGGTGTAGGGTTCCATTACCGCAGAACATCTCTCTCATCTCTCCCTCTACTTCACGGCCTAATGTTGGTAGGTACGTTGGTCAGCTGTATGTCTCATTGTCCTTCATATAAGCAACCATTGTCTGAGTCACAAAACACTAGTGTACATATTAATGTGATTATTAACTATATCAAGGAAAGGCCAAAATAAAATATAAAAATGCAGAAAATGAATATATAGACAGCTTAAACTACCCAACGTTTATCCTGAAGACAACTTATAAAACCCTCCACCCTGTCTGAGCTCTAACAGGTCATTTGTGCGCAGTACCTAACTTACTGTTCTCTGAGTTGCCGCAGCTTAAGATATATATTTTTTTACCATCTCACAGTGAACTTGTACAGCCTCCACATTGCACCACGTCCTGTCTGTAGTTTCTCTCTTTACAATGCCCTCATCAGAGTCAGCTGTCAGAGCAAACAATACTCAGAGTGACAGCTGCCTTGGCTGGCCTGCACTGCCACCAAGTTTAAGTTACAGGAGCCATTGATTCTCTATGGGGTGCTGGCTGCCTGGGTTAGCTCACACAATGTCGGGCCAACAATGTGGCTGCATTGTCCAGGTCACAGTGCTGAGCAGGAGAGTGACAGCGTACAGCGGGCTATGAGTTCATTAGACCAGCACTGCTCTCCTGTCTCTCTCTCTCTCTCTCTCTCTCTGTTCTCTAAGTGCTCCTCTCTCTCCCTCTCTCCCTGCCCGGCGAGGTGTGCCCTTCTCAGTACTCATTAACGTCCAATATGAGCCACTGAGTTACAGGTATTAGCCGAGGAACATTGAAGATGGCCACACAAGGACATGCTGCCTGGTTAAACCCATGAACCCCCGCACACACACAGAATGACACATTAGGAATTAGCTCCACATCCAGTCTGCTTTTTAATTTTCACATTCAAAGCATATTAAGAAATAATGGGCTCCCCATAGTTCACATAACTTAGTGGCTCTAGTTATCTCTGTCTCTCTTCCTGTCTCTCTGGAGGACTTAGGTCATACTCAGACTTGTGTGGGAGAAAAGCTCGGAGGGTGAGTTTGGGACTATTATTCTCCCAGCCCTGGTCCAACAATTATGGGGAGCCTGCTGAATAGTTCTATGTCATTAGAGCAGGCTAAATTATGCTCTTTACTTTGGGATGAAGGTCCTTTCACTCAGAGCCAAAGAGAGAAATAACTGAGAGAAGACAGCAGCAGCGTTCACCGCAAAAGCTGACAGACTGTTCAAGGACAGCAGCCTTTCATTCTCTCCTGGTAACGTTCTATATTAGACTAATGTTCAATTAGGTTGTCAAGGCCAGTTGGTGAAATATAATTCTTGTGCAGAGGCAGAGGAAAATCATTTCATCATATTCCATCATATCCAATGGGACTAATTTCCCGTTACATGTATGGTAATCTAATCAAATCATTAACCATTGGCCGATTTTAAATAGGTTGAGATTTCATGTTAATGAGAGTGTCTGAAGTGGCCCGAATCATACGGACAAGGCTCTTAACGTGGCGTTGATAATGAAGTCGTATTGTGCGCAGATGACATGACAGGGGGTGGACAAAATAAGAGGTACACATTTGGATAGAGCGCAGATGACATTCTGGAACTCCCATAAAGAACCTAAATAACAAACTAAATAAACAAACTCTCTTTTTTTTCATGACATAATAAACTGAATAAACAAAGTGACCTTAAAGGACAACACAGTTTATACTGTTTTACTTTGTTTATATGTGGCGGACCCTGCCACCTTTCTAGCTTCAAACAGTGTTCTGGGAGCTTATTTTCCTCTGAGAACAGCTTGTTTATTCACTTATGGGAAAAAAAATATATTTCTGAGTTCGTATTATTACCTCATTAATATTGTAATATTGATTTCTTCTCCAAAACTACATGGTGCCCCTCTAAGAGCTTCACAGGGATGGTTGGATCACATCATATTCTACAGGTGTTTCTGTTATTGCGTGTACATCCTGTGTATTATATTTCAAAGCCACGGGCTTCTCAGCTCTCTCTCCTGCATCAAACAGCTCTCAAACGTATACTCCCTCACATTCCTTCTTTCAAGTTGATGTTTTTTTTCATGTGACATGTGATTTCATTCTACTAAGTGAGTGAGATACTCGGTAGGATTTAATGTTGACCAAAGCATTTCATCAAAATTCTTTTCTTTTTGCTTTTTCAGATAATAATTCATGAAAGTCATGGTGAGTGCAAGGATTTCTTCCAGATTCAGGATTCAGCATGCAGTGTGAACAGTTGAAAGAATTTGCAATTATTCTAACTGAGCTTCTGATACAAAGATTTAACTGTATTTTGGCTTTTACTACTGTCTGAACCAATCGATTAAAGGGATAAAAAAAGCGTCTGTGGCCAACCTTTTCTTCAACGCTCTCCTCTCATGAAGCTCAGGATGGACTCGTGCCTCAACACGGTGCGTTACACGTGACTGGCAGAGCCTTGATGCTTGTTTCTTTTTTCCTTAAGTCTAACTGGCGAGGCTGACCGCTGGCTCCGGGGACTCGTAAACTCAAATGCCACGAGGGCAAACGTGGCAGACATGAGATCCGGTTGAGCAGCTGTTGTTACGCTGTGCTGCGGCAGTAAAACGACACAATCTACAATGAATATAGAAAACATTAGAAAGCACGTCACTTAAATGCATTTTCAGATTTGACAGAAATGAATATAAAAATAGAAATGACACAGATAATCTGTGGATGAAGGGTTCTTGATATTTTGTAACCATGAGAATCCAGAGCATACATCCTCTCCTCTTTCCTTCTCCCCATCTTATTTCCTTTCCTCTCCTCTTCTGTCCTTTCCCTCTCCCTTTCTTCCCTTCCCATAGTTCCCTATTTTCTCTCCTCTCCTTTTATTACCATTCATTTTTCCTCTCCTTTTGTTTCCTCTCCTGTTCTGTCCTTTCCTTTCTCCCTTTCTCCCTTACTATTCTTCCTTTCCCTTTCCTTCCCTCTTCTCCTCATTTTCTTTTACACACCTTTCCTTTTACTCTTCTTTTCCACTCCCTCACTCCTCTCCTTCACTTTCCTCCCCTCTATGTTCTCTCTCCTCTCCTCTGTTCACCTTTCATTTTTTCTTTCCTTTTTCTCTCCCCTCCTCTCTTTCCTCCTCCTGTCCTCCACACTCCTCCCCTCCCTGTAAGCCTCCCCCTCCTCCACCCCTCTCATCTCATCCACAGTTCCTGTCCTCGCACCACCTGCTCCGATCGATTCTGCGATCGCGAATGGCCACTGAGCGGAAGTGAGCAGAGCCGGACGTGGCTACTTCCTGCACAGCATGGCGGTCATTTCATCACCTGAGTCATTTGTCGAACACCCTCACCCCCCTCCCACCACCAACACCAGCGCCACCGCCTCCTCCTCTACCCCCATGGCCTTTTCAACTCAACTCCCCATCCTCTTCTTCGTCTTTTTTTACCTTGCTTCCTGATCTCTCTCATTTTCTCTGAAGCTTCAGGATCTCTCTAAATACCACGCAGGGCTGCAGACAGGAAGATGACAGACCATCAAGGGTCGCTGTAGGCTGATCATTAGCAGTGCCCTGTGGTTGACTTCAATTAGCCTGCAGAGACACTGTGCTGCAGCCGGGCGCTGTGAGATCATGCAGTCAGGTGAGCTTCACGGCTCTCAGATTTACAGTTGGATTTTAGTTCTGGCACATTTAAGATTCACACGGAGTGACTGTAAATGAGACAGGAAGACTGAAAGTTTTCTATCTGACTGGGATTTTTAAAATGAAACGTCACAGAATGATTTACATTATGATAATAATTATAGCTCAGATATAATTGTTGCATTAATACAAGCCCTAATATTCATTATTTTGGTTTTAAGAACCAGTCAGTCAGTCATTGTCTTCCACTTGCATGTTGTGAAGCCGCAAATAATCCTGATTGACCCGCCCGACTCTTTCGACATATTTTGACTGCCATTATTGTAAAAACGAAGTCAGTGAAAATGTCACTGAGCATGGTGATGGCTGATGAGGAGGGGGAGGAGGACGAGGGGGAGGAGGGGGAGCGAAAAAAAAAAAAATCTGTGGAGTGGGTAAAATGGCATGGTGGAGAAATGGAGACAAGAAATCGAGGGCGAGACAGAAAATAAAAAAGAAAACAAGGAGAGCGAATGCGAGAGAGCCAATCTGCTGTGACGCTGAACAGACATCTCTGGGATTATCAACAATGGTGACAGCAAATGATGATTGTTGGTAATGTATGTGTGTGTGTGTGGGGTAGGGGGGTTGGGGGGGCAATTATGTATAACTCCCCCCCTCTCTCGCTACATTCCCCTCTCTCTCTCTACCCCCTACGGCGGCCCTGATGGGACACAACCTTTCATTTGCTCATTGCGGTAATTGGTGTATGTGAGGGGGAGGTACATGTGTTCTGCTCCCCCTCTGCGTCTGTCAGAGAATTAGAAAATGGAATTCTCTGAAGAGCAGCAAGCTTCTGCCTTCCTCATCCAAGATGACACATTTTCATTATTCGCTCTGTGACAGAACAGCTTTCTCTGTCCTCTGGCCACCAGCATACATTATGATTTGCAATTCTGAACATAATTCATATTGTGATTAATTTTGCAAAAGTACGTTTAAACAAATGAATGTTCAATTAATGGGCAGGGCAATTAGGTTGTTTCTTGCTACAGGTCCTCCTCAGCTGGGATGAAAATAATAAAGGATAACATCTCTTTACCACTGCAAACAGTGTTCAGATTGGCTCACAATTTAATTAGCCCTGTTAAATAGACTGCAAGGGAAATACATTTCTAACTCAAGTATCATCAATTCACGCCACCTCTTCCCTCTCACATTAAATCCCATTTTTAACCAAATAGCAGTGTGGCAATATTCATAATCATCATTTATATAATAAGCTGTGTTTTAAGAACATATAGAAAATGTTGGTGCGACTTCAGGTTTCCTATATCATTTGCTAATTTCTAATGCAAAACATACAATATATTACACCTACAGCCTATAAGCCTACAGAAACAAACATGAAATGCTTCCATACAGCTCGGCCGGCGAAAGTCCATAATTGATTTGAAAAGACACAGTCGAGCTCGTGCACCCACTTCAGATGGTATGTGTGCTAACACTTTTAGCTTAGTGGCTACAGTGAAGATTTTGGCTTTATGAAAGGCGTAAATAAAGTCTTTTCAAATCAATTTTGGATTTCAGGGCTTCCACAGACTTGGATTAGAGCTATATGGAGCCATTTCCTGTTTTTAGTCCTCATCTACTCCAGTTGTTAAGGAGAATGCTGCAAAGCTGTTTTGCTGTGAAGCTCCAGAAATCATTTTTGGAGTATACAACTTCACCCGACTTTCCATCGGCATGGGGGTGAGTAGGTAATGAATTTTCATTTTTGGGTGTGCTGTTCCTTTAATTCCAATGTGCCACACATGTCCTGCATACTTCGCAAATGCAGCAATTGCTTGCTTTTACCTATCTGATACCATCATAAATTGAAAACAGTTAATCATACTAACAAAACAATTAAGATTCACGGACGTTTTGTTTGTTCTCTTCTGACGCATTAGCCACAGAAAGGGAGAAACATTGCTGCACCATTTTTGTGCCAGTGCCACATTCAGTGAAATGAGGTCTTCATTTTGAGAAACAGAAGCACTAACAGTGCCACTGGTGTGCTATCATCATGTAGACTTGTTGTTTTGGTAATTATAGTGGCTCACTGTTAATGTGGAACGCGTGTATTCATGTTTAAAAATGCTACAAATCCATGTCAGAATATGAATTACCTCTGTGTCTCTGAGGGGCTCAAACACGCAGACAAATAAGAAAAAACACACAGAGTGTAACTGTCAAATCATCTGAGGGTTACAATGTATCTGTAAAAAGACAATGGACATATAAATAAATATTTAACCCTTTGCCAGCCTATTCAAGAATAAATGAAAGTATGTGTGATCTCCAGTCATGGTTGGAGAATCGCTGAGGGGGAGAACAGAGAAAACAGCCAGACCAGTGACCTCTCACAGAGGAAGCATCCTGTACACGGCGGCCTGAGCCGAGGGCTCGCCACAGGGGGAGAAGCAGACAGAGGCGTGGGGGCGGCAGGCGGAGGGGGGACGGGGGCCTTTGCTGGAAGAGCAGCAGGGAAGGTGAGGAGGAGAGGCGAGGGAAGCTCTCGAGAGGCGAGGTTATTGGGTTAGGTGGAAGGAGCGCAAGCGGTAAGAACAGAGGAGACGGGTGGAGGAGACGAAGAGGAGGAGGAGGAGGAGGAGGAGGAGGAGGAAGAGGAGGAGGGGTGCCTTATTGAGGGAGGAAGAGGTGAGGGAAGTGGTGAAAGGGAGGTGCGAGGTGGAGGAGAGAAATGGGGGAGTGACAGCGAGAGAAAGGAAAGGTGCTATGTGGGGATTACAGCTGAAACGAGCGGCATATGGTAAAGGTGGAAGGGAGACCGAGAGAGGTGGAGAACACGGAGGAAGGAAGCAGGAATGAGGGAGAAATCTTTTATTAAAAGATTACATTTTGTTTCTCACTTCTTCGCTTAAGACCCCCTTACGCACCTGCCGTTGCTACAACCGAATGAAATCGTAATCAAATAGAAGAAAATCAGATCAG
Source organism: Pagrus pagrus (assembly GCF_965226575.1). NCBI lineage: Eukaryota > Metazoa > Chordata > Actinopteri > Spariformes > Sparidae > Pagrus > Pagrus pagrus. The sequence continues at coordinate 29,000,701 of NC_140194.1, forward strand.
CTGCAGGTGTAAATGCACCCGAGGCACAGTGGAGTTCAGCCCCCGTCTGCATGCAGTAATTGTGTATACGGAAATAAACTCACAAACAGGTGGGAGGCAGCTCAGACTCAACCCACTTGTCAACATGGATTTATGAGGATACTTGTCTTGTAGGCTGTACAGCTGACTGAACAAGACCGAGCGCCTCCTGTCAATATTAATTATCTGGTAAATACTCGCAGTGGAGGGAGAGAAACCCAAATTGGAAAATGCTCATACATACAGAGGATGTGTTTTAATGTCAGATGTAGATCTGCTCTGAATCACATGAGACGTATGTTAATGCCAGGTGGTGTGGAGGGGTTTAAGAGGTAAGGGCAATATTTGGGGGAGCTTATGTTTGTCCTTTCAGGTTTATTAGATAGGATATAGTGGAGACGAAGTGGAGGAGGTGTAGCAAAAGCCACGAGTCTGATTGTGGGTATGTGCTTTATCGACAGCAGGGTGCCTCCTGAAGACCTACGGTTAAAGTGGGCGCTGAATGGGAGCTGCATGTGGACGGGGGGGGTGGGGGGGTGGAGAGGGAAGGAGCTGTGGAGAACAGCGGGGTGTGAGGTGAAAGGGTTAGGGTGTCAGCGCCGTCGGCACAGTTGCAGCGGGAGAGCGAGGTGAGCAAAGGGACGGAGGGAGGGAGCAGCGGTGCAAGTCAACGAGCGCTCGGTGGGTTCATGATACAGTCCTTTCTCATCTGGCTGTGGACCTTTTCTCTGGCACTCAAATGTTCTCCATCCTTTCATTTCATTCCCTTTCCTTCTCTTCCTATTGACTACGTCCTCTTCTGAACTCGCATGTTAAAACTGTAGGACTGAGTATCAAGTAGAGGGCATATATTGCAAAGAGCTCTTTGAATGGGAGTCCATTCATCCATTGCTGTGTAGAACACTCAATTTGGATTTCTTTGACATCCTGACTCAAGATTGTGTATCCTGGCAAACTGGACTGAATCTCCAGTGTCTCGATGAGTGGCAGCAGATATCGACTGCAGTTTGATCTTAATATTTCTAAAAAATCAGGCGTCACCACTATCCTTCAATCCCAGTCTTTGTCATAAATTCAATAATAGTTAGATAAATAATAGTCATGTCACCATAAAGATCCTGAGAGCCTTCTTTTTTAACCATCTTCTTACTATGATTGCATCTTACATGTAGATATTTTCTGCTAAGGTTCAAATGAGAGCGTTTGACAGTGGCTCAGTTGGTATAAGATGACATTGTGCATTTCTGTGCACCAATCAGGATTTAGCAATATCTGAATCAGTGAAGTCTGCTTCTGTTTCCAGACCACTGTTAATCAAATCCACTGACACTACCGAGTACTGTTTAGCATTTATAAATAGTTCTATAATGGTGTATTATTTCTTTTTGTGGCTACAGAGAGAAAAGTTGACAGTCTGATTTCAGATATCTGAGAGCGATGAGAGACACGACTGAGTTGCACTATGGGAGGATCTGGTGTTTTTGAAGCTTCACTCATACCATTTTTACACCAGTATTAGCGTGTCTATGTTAGGTTAAAGTGTGGGTGCTTCTGCTTCTTTGTCATCACGCACGCGCTGGAAAAACAGGGAACAGCAGGTCATAAACCTCATTAAATTTGTTTTAAAAAAGTCCTGATCGACGACATTCTGAATTAGACACATTGTTTTTCTTTTCTGGAGCTGATGATGGGGAAAAAAAGGAGTGAGACATCGCGCTTCTTTCTCATCTCTGTTGTGAGCTGCACATGTGCAGTACTGATCAGGTTGTTGGTGAGGCTCAGCTATTAGTGAGACGGACACACGGGCAGTGGTGACAATTGTTACTTCTGAAATATATTATAAAAATATTTCAGAAGAACTAGATACAAGAACACACACACACACACACACACACACATACCAGTTCAGACTGGGACATCAAGACAATGTTTTTGCACTCCTGCTGGTTTTCACTGGCGGCGACAAGCACCTGTGCGTTGTGTGCAACAAAGGTTCCTAGCAACAGTCGTCGAGGAGAGACATCGTCAGGATGCACACCTGTTTGATCTGCCGGGACCCTCTGTGATAAGTGGCCCCGGTAACCATGGCGACCAGGATATGGGATGGATCCATGTGGTGCTATTGAATGGCCTTGGATTATAAACACACATACATAGGAAGACACACAAGGACGCACACACAAACTTAGGGAACACAAATCATGCTTGAAGAGGTATGCCGCACACGCCTACAGACTTGCACCCAGCCCCCCCCACACACACACAAACACACACACACACACACACACACACACACACACACACACACACACACACACACACACACACACACAATGAGTCAAGAAATAAACATGCACAAATGCACTGTGAGAAACAGCATTCAAAGAACACAAAATTGCACAAAGCCACTAAAGTTGTATACGTAATCAGGTGGTACATCGCCCCGGAGCATGCCCGTTTCACACCTGCAATGCGGACTCGTAACAGACTTCACACATGGTGAAATGTGCAAAATCAGTCCAACATTCAGAAAATAAAACAGGGTTACACACACGCAGGCCCACATTCCAATCAGAGCAACAACACAATGCAGTGTGTAGAGGAAAGCGAGGCGGCAGATGGCCGACATGCTGACAGTTACTCACAGTGTGCAGGTGGACGAGGAAGCGGTTTGCCTCTCACTAAAGAACTCCACCAACCTTGGAGTGAAAAATGTGAATCGTTAGCTGCAGCAGTCATTCACACAAAAGTAGAAGTATAAATCTGCACGCAGGAATACAGAACAGTCTGCGCCGTTACATTCTGTATGGAGTGAAAGGCCTGATAGAAACGGGAGTGCAGCGCAATCAAACGTGAACAATGTGCTCTGTGAGCTTTTCCTCCACGTTCCTGCCTGCTACACGGCAATGTGAATAGTCACCAATTAAGATGTGTGAAACTCTTGAGTGCTGTTCTGCCCTGTAGTTCTACACATGTGTGAAGTGAGTCGGGTCCAACGCATTGAAATGTAAATGAAGCGACAGTCTTTGTTGTTTGTATTAAAGTCATTTCATATATAGAGATATAACATGTGTGTACAGTCTGCTGCACAGATTAACCTGTGCTGTCCTGTATAAACATTGTGTTAAAGAAGCATATGAACGAACCAATTAATAGACTGCAGCTGTATAGTATTAACAATTAAAGATAATTACGCATAAATGATTCTTAGTCGCTCTCTAAGGCACGTAATCAGTGGATCTTTATTTATACTTCCCCTCACATTGTTTTCCAGACAAGACTTCCTTTAATGCTGCACAACTACTTTAAATTGAATGTGATTTTAAGGTACATGCATGTGTGTGATATCACAAATTTGCTTTTTTTCCCTCCAATCAAATATAACAGAGTTTAAAGATTAGAAATGAAAACATTGAACAAAACAAAACAATATAAAGACAGCTTTGTAGCATTTAAGGGACTTCCTTCTCAAATACATGCACTGTACTGAGCTGTTTGTACCGTAGCAACACACAGAAGCACTCATGTGTACGATGCAGATCTTGTCTCTGACCTTCTGGTTTTTAAGCATGATCCTTTATTTGCATTAATCTGTATTTTCCTTTATGCCGACAGTCCTTTGTCAGCGCTATTGAAATGAATCCTTTCTTATCATTGTGCAGAGGGTGAGCCTGACAGCTCAGATGTTAGTCTGTCAGAGAACAGACAGACACACAGCCTCATCTTCTATTCTGCGAACCAATCATGACTCACAACCTGCATGTCACGAGGAGCGACTGGTTGGAGCTAAACAGCAGTACGCCTTTCTGTTCTCATTTAAACAGCAGCAAAAAAAAAAAACATTCAGTCAACAACGCTTTTCACTTTGCCCTGTGTTTCTTGTAGAACGGGAGAATAACAGCAAAAGGTGCCACAGCTGGGGATCAAATGTCAGAGCAGATGAGGAGACTTATGCAGCTACAGTCTGAGCTATCAGAGAGAAAAGCATCAACAAGCCACGGTTTGATCTCATCGTACACTCACTCGAGAGAGCGATGGGTTCAGTTTGCTGCTCGTTAGTCCATTTGATAGTACACTCTCGTTTTTGCAGAGTGTCTTGTGTTCACTACTGTTTTTCATTCCAACCACACATAATTAGGACGCTCGACCACCTGTCAGTCCGAGATTAATTTAATTTAATCGGATAAGTTCAGTGAATATTTTATTCAGTCTGACTGTTGCCAAGGTAAGATTTCTACTGAAAAAACAGCCATTTTTTACATGTTGAACTTTGGAGACAACACTACATGCCATACGTTATTCTGCGTTTTTTAAAGTTATTATCGATTAAACTGAAATGTTCACCGACACAATAATGTGTAGTTTAGTCTGGTGGCTCTTTTTCTCGTGCGCTAGAACTGGTGCCATTTATATTTCTGCACTTTTGTTTGCACAGAATCAACAAAGGTCAACCTAGTTAGCCGTAGCATTGATAAGCCACCTCTGATAAATGGGACAGGGACAAAAAGCAGTGCCTTCAGCAAGTTAAAGAAAATAAAATTACAGTGATTTCTGTTATGTTCTGTCATTATTAGTCATTAGTCATCCTTTTTGCAGTCACAATTAATTAATTATTTAATATTTTTGTATAATTAAAAAGAAAAAAAGTCAGTTAAAATGTTGTGATGTTAGCTGCAGGAGTGGAGAAGGTTGGACGCCAGTAATTTATTAGAGGGACAGAGTAGACAAACTGCTCTTTCTCAATAAGGACTAAGTAAATGTGTCATTGTGCATTGATATTTGATATAATTAATTCACGCCTTTATTGTGTTCCCTACAAAGTGGTTTAATGCTAAAGTCTGACGTTAGCTAATGTTGTTTTACCTTCAGATATGGCCTGATGACCCTCCAGAATTTAACTGTGCACTGTCTTTTCAGGTGATAATCAGTCAGGAAGTGGTGAAATGATAACCATTGGTCAGGTTCCCTGCGTTTTTAGGACTTGCAACCCAGAACACAGCAGTAAAACATTTGAGCTTACCAACCTGAGCGAAACGTCCGCGAAAAATGGCCACCATGTAAATATGGTCTAAAGCCTTTATAGGCTACATTTACCAAAATGACTCCTCCATGTGTGTTTTTAAGGTGTTTGATTTGATAGCTGACGAGCTATCTTGCTGTCCAAACCTAGCAGTGCACTTGTCCTTGGTTATTTAGTTGCTCATTCAACAAGCTAATGTGCAGGACGAGACACGTGTTCATGTCTGTGCGTTTGATAAGAGGGAGCGGCAGAAAGGGGAAAAGGAAGACATCAGCAGGAAAACCAACGCAGGTTGTTGTTCAAAGTCTGTGATTCCTGAACAGCAGGCTGCTTTCTAGCAGTTAGCCACTGACTGTGTCTGAAATCACTCCCTACTTACTCGTGCACTGCCACTACATTTACCCTCTGCCTATTTATTTGAGTGTCTGAGTTCTGAGGCTGAAATGTATTCAGTTAAAAGTCAGAAAGTCCCACAGCGCAACGTAAAAGAGTTTCCTCTAACAATCCTATGATGCAGTGCGTCACAATTATAGGTGAGAAAATGATCATAGTGTGACTTCACACTGATAAAAAAAATTAACATGATTCATAAATATCCAAAATCTCAGTTTAATACTTACTATAGCGTAAACAAGGCAACTGAGTGAGTATTATAGAGCGTGTAGTGAATGAGTGAATAAGGAGTGATTTGAGGCACAGATGGTGTGACTCATTCTGTGAGAGAACAGTGATGGTACTGCTTTATTCAGATACAGTTTAAAATGAAATGATTTGATCGGCTTTATGTAAATAAGTTCTGAATCTACACATATGGGGAACTAATGGCTTCTGACAGTTAAATGCACCCTAGATATGTATGAAAAGACGTCAAACCTCACTGCACCTGTGATGCTATATCTCCCAAAAAAATTATCCAAGATAGAACGTGACATTTTGTCGATATTAGCAATTTGATATTTGACTTCTGTCTTAGAGCTACAAACTGCATCAGTTAATTACTGTGTCTCCACAAACCCCTGACAAGCCTGTTGCTCCAGTGCTCCCGCTCCTTCCTTCCCCACCCCCCTAATATTTGTTCTCTTTTCTCTCCCATGCTCAAGTGACCCCCCTCACCTCTCCGTCCCTGCCCCCTCTCCTCTTTTCTGCCTTCCTCCAGCAAATGAAAAGGCCACATCAAACAATGGATTTAGCCCGCTCCCTAATAGATGAGGGGAAGGGAAACAACGGAGGAAGATGGAGAAATGAAGCTGGTATAAGAGGGTAAGGCCGAGGGAGTGGGGGTGGGGGTTGGGGTGTGAGTGGAGGTGTGAAGCAGAAACAGGTGGAGGAGGGGAACGTGAAGACCAGGTAGAGAAAGAAAGGGTGGTGGAGAATGGAAAGAATGGTGCTGAACATTTAAAATTTGGCATCAGATCTTCAACACAGAACTACACAGATAAAATGGGACGTTTGATGTGACTTGATGAGGCTGAGGAGGTAGAGCACTCATTCTCTGATCGGAGTGCTTTGAGTGGTCGCTAAGGCTGGAAATAACCTATATAAATGCAGTCCATTTACATGGAGTGATATCTAGTGACAGCCCTGTCGCCAGGATAAAATGTTGTCACTTACAGTGACAGTTCTGCAAACCACTGATACGTTCACATTACCTGTCAAAGGCTTATGTACCATACTGACATTACGGCAAAACGTGTGATATCAAAGTTCACATTATATGGTTATGACCCAGGCAACAGAGCTGTCAAGCCACCGACCACAGTTCAAGACGGCATTTCAACATTTGTAATCATGAAACCGCATTCATGGCAACAAAAAAGTTATATTCTGTTTGTGACCACCAAAACAAGATGTTTTCCCAAATCTGACCAAGTGGCTTTTGTGCCTAAACCTAACCAGAGCATAAGCACAGCATTGTCATAAGTTATGAGCCAGCTGTATTGATAACACGGTTACTGTCGGGCTACATTATTTTCTTTATTACTCTTTAATGATTTTTTTTTGATGATCTATCATTTGTATGTTTTGCTTTAAGCCCTGATTTATCAATTTACTAATCTAAAACTAATACAAATAATATCACAAGTAAAAAAAAACTCAGCTTTAAAGGTAACATATTTGGGGATACAATCGTCTTTAAGGGAAAAAAATCAAGGAAATAGAAAAAGCAAAAAGGCAAATATACCTTAAAGTTATTAAATAACTTAAAACCAAAGACAGCACGAGTTTTCGTCATGAAGTAGCGTGGAATCATGGGAGTTGTTGTCTATGAAAATGTAGTTGGTGTGATTCAGGCTGAAATGTTTCAGGACGGGGTAATGCAGGTTTAGAGATTGTATTCACATTACATTTAGTTTAATTCTCTCACTTCCTTCCTCGCTCCATGACTCTATCTCAGAGGTTATAGCAACAGGTGAACAAATGAAACACACAGTTTCCTTGAGTAAACTTTCTCTTGTTGGAAACACGGGGATAATCTACTCAAACTCAACACAATATTTAACAAAGGTCGAGTCGTTTTTACACATTTTAATGCAGAAATGTTACATATTATATCTTTAATGCTGTTTTTTTACACCAGTTTTGTCTCGCTCCTGTTCATCCTCATTGTTTCACTTTTTGTCTTCTATATTTCATTGCTGAAACCACCAAATATCCCTACAGAGAATCACTGAAATGTCATTTAATCATTCTCACTGTGTCGCTCTCTCATCACAGACAGCCAAACAGCATCAGCACAGAGGAAGCTGATGTTTTTTCTAGGCAGTATTGAAGAGGAGCTACACACGGCCACACGGGAGGAACAAGGACACCTTGTTATCACGGCTTTACAAAGAGGCTTTTTGAAGTTGGATTGAAAGAGATGTGAAGCTGTAATAACTTTGCTGGGAGGGTGGAGAATCAATCCAGGTCCGGCCTCAGCTGAGGTGGAACTGATGCAATGTCAGCCAGTTTTCACTGAACGAAAGGGAAGTGGAGGAGCAACAGGAGGAGAGGAGGCAGCAGACAGGAAGTGCAGGGGGGGGGGGGGTCAGAGAGGATGGAGGAGGATGAAGAGTCGAGGAGCAGAAGGTGCAGGGTGGGGAACGGGGGGGGAGGTGATGGCAGCGAGGCTCCCACCAGCGCTGTCACAACCACACGCTTGGCTGCTGTTGCCGCTGATTGTGATTGCTGTTCAAACAAGGCCGACAGCTGCCACAAACATCTCCTGCTTAATATGACACACACATGTACGCTCACCTATGGACGGGCACACACACACACACAGCACAAACGGACTGATATTGCTCAGATGTCTCTTTGCTGCCCTGCTTTATGGCACCCTGTCATCTTGCCTTCTTGTTCTTGCTCACTGATAAGTCTGCAGCCGCTGTGATTGCCCTCCGCTCTCTGTAAAGCATGACAGCTCAATCACTCATCAAATCAAGATGTCCTCTCATCATGATGGAATACCTGTGTCCTCCATCACGCACTCGCTCTTCCTGCCATTCTCTGGCTCGCTGTATGTTTTGAAGACCTTCACGTTTTTCTACTCAGCTAAAGAAAAACATAATCATAGCCAGCTTCAATCTTGCAATACCCGTCAAAAAAAATCTCAAACGTGTGCACTGAAATTGTTTTTTGTTCGTCCAAAGAGGAAAATATATTTTAACCCAAAGCGTACAGCTTCGACGGAAGACAACAGTCACCCCTGTATCACTAATAGAGCTGCGAAAATTATCGACACACAGGGAATTAATCTGCAAATATTTGCTAACACGTTAGAATAAATGTCACATCGAGAATCACAAACAGTCCATGTTCAGTTTATTGTGATTTGAGACCAAGAAAAGCTGCAAATTCTTATATCTGAGACGCTGGAACCAACAGAAGTTTTGGATTGTTGCTTGAAAAACAACTTAAAAGATTAATCGATTTCCAAAATTTGGCGTTACATTGTAATCATTCATAAATGGTAAATTTATAGTTGATGAAATGTAAGTTCACAATTATTTCACTGTTAACAAACAATGAAATGTTTTATAAGCCATTTGTTAAGCAATTGTAAAGGTTTAAAAACATCACTTGTAACTTGTAATGTCCATGTTTATAGATGAACTACGCTGTAATTATTAAACCTTTACAAAGTATTATAGACATCAGTTGCCACTTACATATAAACAACTGCGGCATGAACGGTTAATGAAGCATTTCATTGTTTGTTAACTGTTAACTAATGTTTAATTAACTGTTAATTAACCAAATATTAATGATCATTAAGTGTTACCTTCGTTTTGATAATCAATTAATCGTTTAAGTTACTTTTCAAGCAAAAATCTTAAACATTTGATGGTTTCAGCCTCTCAAATATGAGAATTTGCTGCTTTTCTCAGTTTCATATTAGTGGTGTCACAGTATTGCGATATTCATGATAACTGTGATATTAAAAATGACATATTGCAATTGTGTTAATAATATGCATATGATAATTGTGGGTCCATTGTTCATCTGTTTGCCTGCTTACACTCGTATGTTGAGGATTCTTTATGTGCCAAAAACGAGACAGAACGCAGTAAATGAAGTGAGATTTGATCACTATCATTTTTCTTTCAAATTGCTATGGATATCGCGATAATACCGTTATGGTGAATGTGTTTGGCCACGATGATCGTGTAGGGAAAAACTGTTGCCGTGACAACCCTAGTAAACTGAACATCTGTGGGTTTGGGACAAAACAAGACAATCGAAGACATCACTTTGGTCTCTGAGAAATTGTGTTTTTTCTGATGCTTCATAGACCAAGAAATGACTCAAAAGTTTACCAGTTAATGAAAATAATTGTCATTTTCACTCTCCCAGACACAGCTTCACTCTATAGCCGAGGCCCACTCCAATCTGTATGCTGTGCGTCTACACACAGGCAACACAAACCCAGTAATAACAGCAGTTTATCTAAAACGCACCGATCACTCTAATGTACCGAGGGACGCTGTGTTTTTATTCGAAACGCTGTTGTCTGCATCGGAGGCAAAAAGCCTGCGGTTTTCTAGACAATCTGCTAAAGCTGATAATGACTCAGGGCAAAAAGGGGATTAGTTATGCATTCACAGCGCGTTCACTCTGTAGTATATAATTCTCCACAGATAGCAACAATCGCCACATCATCACAAATCACTGAGGGGCTCTCTGTCTCTCTCTCATGCGTTCCTGCTGTGTTCCCTCTATTTCTGTCCGTCTCTGTCATCCTTTCTCTCTCTCCCTCCCTCACACACTCACACACACACGCAAACACACACTCCTCCACAGCAGTTGTACATTATGGAGTGGTAACCAGGCAGCATCTAATTGCAATAATTGGACGAACGTACCGAGCGGCCTGTTTGAACACCTGTTAGCACTGAATTTCTCTCATGGCTACAGATTGTATGTGCTGTGTCACACCATTTGGTGCGCGCATGTGTGTGTCTGTGTACATGTGGGTGTATGTATGCATCCGTGTGTGTGAGCCTCAGATTGCGTTAACCCCCCCCCTCCTCCTCCTCCTCCTCTTCCTCCTCTCCCTCACATAAGGGGGGGTTATGTAAATATGAAATCCTGGCTGAGCTCCAGTTTCCATTTTGACACCTCAGACCCTGCCAGAAGGAGGCTGCCTGTCACTGACACATCCCAAGGCGATTCACCCAGAATAATTTGGGACATTGACAAGAAAATGAATAATATGCATGATACATCTTGGCCCTTCACACCTCTCATGCTGTCATCACTGCTCTCCTTTGGTTCTTCTGGAGCCTTGTTTCTGCTCATTTCACCTGCTGTAGCGCGCTGAAGCAACGCGTCTCTGGCTCAGTTTGCTTTCAGATCAGACAAAAGCGCTCCAGAAGAAATAAAACAACTCGTGTGTGTGTGTGTGTGTGTGTGTGTGTGTGTGTGTGTGTGTGTGTGACTTTCATGTCCTTGCTGTGGGGCATCTTCTGGCCACATGTGTGGAGCTGTCCGCCGCGCCGGTGCTGAAATCTCTATTCTGCCTGCGTCGAGCGCACAGCGCCTCTCTGTTCACGCTCCTTACAGCTGTAATTTCAACACAGCTTTGAGGAGGAGACCAAGAACTGGAAATGAATTATTAAAAGTGAGATTATTTGCCGTTACGAGGCCCCCACGGGAGCTTTTTGTTGTTTCTTTTTTTAAAAACCCGCACTTAATTTACACCGCAGCAGAAATCGTTTCACACTTTGAAAACAGCATAAAGACAAATGAAGCTCCTCTTCCTGCCTCTCTAACTCTCTCCTCCTCTGTCATGTGTCCGAGCTACAGGAGACGACTCAGCTATCGATTCAGTCGGAGGGTTTCGACATGGAGCTGTTGTCCTCTGACCCCGGGAAGCCCGATCAGGGGGGGACGCTGCTGATAATCTATCTGGGCTAACGACGCGGGGACCACGCTGCTCTTGTCTGCAGGGGAGCCGAGATGACGAACTTTATTTTCGATCTAATTACACTGTCGTTATTGTTGATTGGCACACCGTCGTCTTGAGATCGATAGTTAACGCTGCGCTGCCAGGCTGCGCTGGGATCAGACGCACACTTTTTGGAGGTGTTTGCAGAGGACGACTGCCTCTTTCTCACCCCAGACTCCAGTGCAGACTGTGACACTTGGAGTCTCTGTTATGTAAAGGTCGCTGGGTTCACATACCTGTTGATATCTCTGCAGGTCAGCCGGCAACGTGCGTCCTCACCACCGTCGCATCTAAAGCAGGAAAGAAGAAGAAAAAGGAGGATCAGGGCAGGGAATGATGGTGAATCTCATAATTAAAATCTTCCCGATACTTAAAAGCGAAATATTTCAATCACCTCTCCTCTAACAGCTCACCAAACACCGGCACAGTGCGCTCCTCTCCCCACAGCCCTCTCTCCTCTCTCCTCATCCCCTCCCCTCTTTCCGGCTCTGTTTCTCAGCTACAATGTGACATGCCTGCCGTGAATGTCCGCACTCACCTGGCTGTTGTCACTCCGGCTCCGCTGCCTCTGCTGCTGCGGTCGTGGATGGATGGGGGGATGGAGAGGTGGAGAAGTGCGGCGCGTCTGAAGAGGAGAGCGAGTCTCCGGTGCGCCGCTGCCTGCGCCTTTAAAAAGCCTCCACTGGTCCAATAGGAGGTCTGTCAGCGTGAAGGGGCCTGACGTCACCCCCGACCCCCCACTACATCAGAACTATAGGAGAAATTATATGAGCGTTATTTCCTCCACATAGAGGAGACACAACGCTCAAGTGTCGGTGGAAAGGACATTTTCAGCTCGTGCTGCTCCTCAGTTCTACTTCCTGCTTTCATCATTTGGATTTTCATTTTACATTTAAAACAAAAGTGATTTTTGAATACAAAAAGAATGGCGGAAGGGCATATATATATATATATATATATATATATATATATATATATATATATACAGTATATATATATATATATACACACACACACACACATATATATGTTGTATAGCAGCAGGATGTGACAAACTCATGAACCCTTCGTGTCTTTGCGATGTCCACTGAAGAGGGAAAAAAACACATCCTGATCTCCACCATCATCAATATTAGACAGACAGACACAGAGGAGCAGGTGAGCTCCAGATGGAAGAGATGTGCAACAGGCTGCAGCTCGACATCTCAATATATCCTTCATATTATGTGTTTAAAGCTGCACTTTGTAGTTTTGGGGAGGAAATTTAATCAGAAGAAAAAGATTTTCTTTTTGCCTAACAAACAAATGAAACAAACTCTCTTTGTTTTCATGACATAATAAACTGAATAAACAAACTGATCTTAAAGGACAACACAGTTTCATACTGTTTTACTTTGTTTATATGTGGCGGACCCTGCCTCCTTTCTAGCTTCAAACAGTGTTTTGTTGTGTGTTCCAACCTTATTTTCCTCTGAGAACAGCTTGTTTACTCAGTTATGGGAAAAATTAATATTTCTGAGTTTGTATTATTACCTCATTAATAGTGTAAATATTCAAATTCGAAATTGGAATTCTTCTCCAAAACTACATAGTGCCCCTTTAAATCCAACCTTTATTTGTATGTACGATGCAATTGTGTAATGCATCTAAGTGCATAAAAATATTTTACCTTTCCTTCCACTTCTACTCCACAACATTTGTTTCAAAGCAAGTGACTCACCCATTTCAGATTAAGCGTTTACATTACGGATGCATGATGACGCACTGTCAGAGTAAATAGTATACACAATCATTAAAATGTAGCTGCACATTGACAATATTAAAGACCCTCTCCAATAAAGACCAGATTGTTAAACTTGTTAACCTGTCCATATGGTGTTTTTTATGGTACAAGACATATGTTTAGGAAAATAAGCAGTCAAAGCCGCGGCTGAGCATTTCTGCTTTGGAACTGCAATGTACCAGTCACAGAACAGATTCAGACAACCAGGGTTTTATACGTCACAAACCTAAGGAACCAATCCTGTCAACTTGTGGGGTGGAGGGTTCCATATCATTAGCATAACTCTGCTGGGAAATGAGTCAGGTGTAGCTTATTATCTGTAGTTTGCAATCCAAGTTTCCCTACTTCCAAAAAGTGTCAGAGACCATATGGGTTTTGACTGCAGAGTTTGAAACAGAGAAATGGTAAGCATTCATTCATTCATTCATTCTTTCATTCATTCATTCATTCATTCTTTCATTCATTCATTCATTCATTCATTCATAGTGACTCATTCTTTTCACATTAAGATTTGACATTAAGGATGCATGATGATGAAGTGTTAGAGTAAACCATCCACAGTACATAACATTATTAAAATGTGGCTCCGAGTTGAAAATATCAAATTGCTGCTTCCACGTTAATGCATCACTTAGAAAAACCTAATCCTGATATTTGTACAATAACTATAGATGTAGAGATAGATAGATAGATAGATAGATAGATAGATAGATAGATAGATAGATAGATAGATATGTCCTCACCACTTTTTGAAATGGACAGATTTGTCCCCATCGCTTTTTAAAAGCATGACTTGTCACAAATGTTCTGAGAAATACCTTGCACCAAGAAATGTTCACAAACAGAAGAAGAAGCTATGGAAGGAAAAGAACACTTTTCCCTCAATCAGCACCTGCGGTTGAAATGGCCGCTCCCGAGTCTGGGGAGCAACTTTGACAAAGTTTGAACCCAGGACCTGATATGTACCTAAAACTATAAACCAAGGCTGAGCAACAGCCTACAACATATGCAGGAACATGTGATTGTTCATTGGATAATAGACTGTAGAATCAGAACTCGCACACATAGATCATCTTATATAGATTGCATCCGATTTGCCAGATTTTATGGTACATAATTAGATAGTGCTGCTTGCCCAAGAATTATTTGCATATGTAGAATGCAAATAATGCAAATGAAAAAGACATTTTTTTCATTATTGTCAGTCGTGATTCAAGTAGTTTAGTAAAACAGAATCTCCATGTCTGTGCAATGAAAGCCTTGATTATCACGTTATAGAAAAACATTACATTTTTGAAGGTGAGCCTGTTGAATAAGAACGGCAATAACAAAAGAAACACTTTATAGCAAATGTGTTAGAATCAAGAACACAAAAATCAGTTTACAACCAGTTTGTGTGTGTTCATACAAACCTTTTAAATTGTTTCATAAGACTAACATTCATCACATTAATGTTATACAACCCGTAAAGGAGATTGTACACCTTTAACTGCAGCTACAACATCAAATCAGGGCTGGATTTACATGTTTTATGTTCTTTAGTATGAACATGGAGTAAAGGAGTGAATATACTGCTGTACCGTGGACGCAATTGTGTGTCCGCCCTTGCAAAAAGTATACTCTAATAAAAAACAAGGTAAGCAAGGACACAAATAATTCTTCCAGCTCTATCAGACCGTCATTAACATCCAAGGCTGCATCATAGTATGAGTGGCAACCTTGAGGGCCAGTTATGAATTTATGAATCCACCATGAACAACACCCTCTATCTGAGACAACAATGAAAGTCTAAATTGATATCTTTCATACGTTTTTTATTTATTGTTTGTTGTGAATTAACGGTGGATATGTTCTAATGAGATCTGTGCTTTACATTTATATTTTTAGTCCAGTGAGGAGCCCTTCAAGGTCACCTACCTTATGTAGGACTGTATATATACAGTATTGTGAGTTTAACATTTTATATATTTAGAGGGATAAATGTGAAGAAAAAACATTATATGTCAGAGCAATTCATATGTATTTTACACAAACTGGAATAGTCTTACTGTCAAGGTTTTCATAAGCCTTTACTGATGTGTTGAAAAAGGAACATATGCTTATAAGTCGAGTGCTAGACGTCCATACACCCACTTCACTCCTGACTGTCCCCTTGTTGCTCTCCAGCTCTAAGCAGCAGCAGCACTACAGCAGTATCTAGAGCCAATAAAGAAATTGAAAGCGATGTTACATTTCATGTGAACTCTACCCGCTCAGCAGATGACAGCTACGCATAATCTGTCACTGTGTGTCTCCCTGGCAGAGTGATGGCAGAAACACTGGAAAAAGAGGTGTATTTTCACACAAATGAGCATTTTGCAAGGCCATTGTGTGCCGTGTGCATCATTGTACTTTCTAATTTCCCAGACTCAGAAACCATTGTGGGAAATGCAATTGTGTCACCATTGAGTGCTTGTTTTTGTGTTTTGTTTTCTGTGGGTTTTGTGTTCTGTTTTTATTCCCTGCCGCTTTAGAAATGGGTCTGCTCTGCACACACACACACACACACACACACACACACACACACACACACACACACTCATACACAGACATTTGTGCAGGGGCGTTTTTCTGTCTTTTTGGGAACTTGATTGTAACCTGTGTTTCCTTTCATATAAATCTAGGTCAAGTCTGAGCACTTTCATGTGACACTGTACTAGTTTGACAAAGGCTGTGAGGACACTGAATAGTGGAGGTCACTAGGCGGACTGTACCACCCAGCTAAACTACTGTGAACACAGGTGTGTACTTTGAGTGCTGCCTCTACAGATAAGATGGCTCTTTTGCCATATGCAGAAGTGAACATGATATCAGAGGCTGACATAAGAATCCCATTTTGCAAAAGGTGGAGGATGGGGCAATAGATTTTAAGCTTAACCTAACCTATGTGGGGTCAACTAGCAAACATTTTCACACAAATTCAAATTTGGGAAATATGTGAATTCACATTTTTGCCAAGAGTTAGATGAAAAGATTTAACCCACTCTTATATCTGCATGGTAATTATAAAGCTGGTTAGCATAGCTTAGTTTAAAGACTGTAAGCAATGGGAAACAGCTAGCCTGGCTCTGTCAACTCACAAGCCCCCGGCTGAGCGCCGCTGTGTTGGAGTTTTCCCCAAGGGACGAATGGGTCGCCTCCATGCGACTGCAGGTCGCTCGGGGGAAGGCTCTGATGGTTCTTTGTGCGTATGCACCGAACAGCAGCTCAGAATACCCGGCCTTCTTGGAGTCCTTGGGTGGTGTCCTGGAAGGGGCTCCACCTGGGGATTCCATAGTTCTTCTAAGGGACTTTAACGCTCACGTGGGTGACGATGGGGAAACTTGGAGGGGGGTGATTGGGAGGAACGGCCAGCCCGATCTGAACCGGAATGGGGTTTTGTTATTGGACTTCTGTGCTAGTCATGGATTGGCCATAGCGAACACCATGTTCGAGCATAGGTTGGCTTATAAGTGTACCTGGTACCAGGCCACCTTAGGCCGAAGGTCGATGATAGACTTTGTGGTCGTATCATCGGACCTTCGGCCGTATGTCTTGGACACTTGGGTGAAGAGAGGAGCAGAGCTGTCAACTGATCGCCACCTGGTGGTGAGTTGGATCAGGTGGCGGGGGAGGCTGCCGGACAGACCTGGGAAACCCAAAAGAGTAGTGAGGGTGAACTGGGAACATCTGGCGGAGGCCCTGGTCCATCAGGTCTTCAACTCCCACCTCCGGAAGAACTTTTCACTCATCCCAGGGGAGACTGGGGACATGGAATCCGAATGGACCATGTTCAGAGCCCCCATTGTAGAGGCGGCCGCTAAGAGCTGTGGTCAGACGGTCATCGGTGCCAGTCGGGGCGGCAACCCAAGGACCCGCTGGTGGACACCAGCGGTGAAGGAAGCCGTCAAGCTGAAGAAGGAGGCCTTTTGGGCTTGGCTGGCCCAGAGGTCTCCTGAAACAGGAGACTGGTACTGGGAGGCCAGGAGGGCTGCAGCTTTGGCGGTCGCTGAAGCAAAAACCTGGGTGTGGGAGGAGTTCGGTGAGGCTATGGAGAAGGACTTTCGGTTGGCCTCAAGGAAGTTCTGGCAAACCATCCGGCAACTCAGAAAAGGGAAGCGGGCCTCAGCCCAGGCTGTTTTCAGTCGGGGAGGGGACCTGCTGAACTGGACTGAGGATATCGTCGGGCGGTGGAAGGAACACTTTGAGGACCTCCTGAACCCAGCCAACACGTCCTCTGTAACTGAGGCAGAGTCTGAAGACTCGGGGGAAGGCTCGTCCATATCCCTGGCGGAGGTCACTGAAGTAGTCAAGAAGCTCCCCAGTGGCAAGGCGCCAGGGGTGGATGAGATTTGCCCCGAGGTGCTGAAGGCTCTGGACATTGTTGGGCTGTCATGGCTGACACGTCTTTTCAGTGTCACGTGGAGGTCAGGGACGGTACCTCTGGAGTGGCAGACCGGGGTGGTGGTTCCCATTTTCAAAAAGGGGGACCGGTGGGTGTGCTCCAACAATCGGGGTATCACACTGCTCAGCCTCTCTGGGAAAGTTTATTCCAGGGTGCTGGAAAGGAGGGTCCGTCCGATCGTTGAACCTCTGATTCAGGAGGAACAATGCAGATTCCGTCCTGGCTGTGGAACAGTGGATCACCTCTGCACCCCTGCAGGCGTGCTGGGGGGGTCATGGGAGTTTGCCCATCCAGTATTCATATGTTTTGTGGACTTGGAGAAGGCCTACAACCAGGTCCCCCGGGGAGTACTGTGGGGGGTACTGAGGGAGTATAGGGTACCGGGGCCATTGGTACGAGCTATCCCGTCCTTGTATGACCAAAGTGAGAGTTGTGTCCGTATACTCGGCACAAAGTTGAATACGTTTCCAGTGGGTGTTGGACCCAGCCAGGGCTGCCCCTTGTCTCCAATCCTGTTTGTGATATTTATGGACAGGATCTCAAGGCGCAGCCATGGTGAGGAGAGTGTCCGGTATGGGAACCTCAGAATTGGGTCTTTGCTTTTTGCGGATGACGTGGTTCTGTTGGCTTCCCCAGCCCGTGACCTCCAGCAGGCATTGGGGCAGTTCGCAGCCGAGTGTGACATGGTCGGGATGAGGGTCAGCACCTCTAAGTCTGAGGCCATGGTTCTCTGCCGGAAAACGGTGGATTGCCCCCTCTGGTTGGAGAGTGAGCTCCTGACCCAAGCGAAGGAGTTTAAGTATCTCAGGGTCTTGTTCACAAGTGATGGGAGAATGGATCATGAGGTGGGCAGACAGCTTGGTGCAGCGTCAGCAGTATTGCAGGCATTGTACTGGACCGTCGTGGTGAAGAGGGAACTGAGCCGCAAGGCGAAGCTCTCGATTTACCGGTCCATCTATGTTCCAACCCTCACCTATGGTCACGAGCTGTGGGTAGTGACCGAAAGAACGAGATCGCGGATACAAGTGGCCAAAATGAGTTTCCTCCGTAGGGTGGCTGGGCTCAGCCTTAGGGATAGGGTGAGGAGCTCAGACATCCGGAGGGAGCTCGGAGTAGAGCCGCTGCTCCTTCGCGTCGAGAGGAGCCAGTTGAGGTGGTTCGGGCATCTGATCAGGATGCCTCCTGGGCGCCTCCCCTTGGAGGTTTTCCAGGCACGTCCAACTGGGAGGAGACCCCGGGGCAGACCCAGAACCCGCTGGAGAGATCACATATCTCATCTGGCCTGGGAACGCCTCGGGATCCTCCCAGAGGAGCTGGAAAGTGTTGCGGGGTAGAAGGAGGTCTGGAGCTCCCTACTGAGCCTGCTGCCACCGCGACCCGACCCCGAATGAGTGGAAGAAGATGGAATGGAATGGAATATCTCATTTGTTTACTTAGTATTTCTTAGCAGGGTGCAGTGAGGTTGCCTGGCAACCAGCAGAGACTCCAGAGCGCCACTGCTCCCCACCGAGAAAAAAGTCTGACACATAACTCCCACATGACACCAAAACTTGTCCTTTATACACAACCTTTGTTTGTTTGTTTGTTTGTTTGTTTTTATTTGAAAGTTTACAGATCATACAAACAACATAAAACATGTTCATTTGAGAGCCAGGCTACAGTATCTGTTCCCTCCTCGTTTCCAGTCTTTATGCAAAGCTAAGCTAACCAGGTGCTGGCAGTGGTTTCACATTTACCATTAAAAAAATGAGAGAGATGTCAGTCATCTCATATGTCAGCAAGAAAGCTAACAAAACAGTTAATGTAAGAAAAATGTGCAACTATTCCTTTAAAGCGATGTTATGTAGAAATTGAGTTTTGTGCAACACCACTGTCATAAATACCCAGGTCTGTAACTGTTGGTCAGAAGTAATGTAGGTGCTAACTACAGACAAAACTCATTACATCGTAACAGTGTTATGTGTTGAAAGCTTGTATGTTGAAGTAAACATGTATGTAACACTGATCCTCCCCTCTCACTGAAGTTACATAGTGCAGAGACAAGTGACAGAGACACCATTCACGTTGTTACAAGACACTGTACCATCAACATGATTCTGAAGCTGTTATTCTAACGTAAGAAAAGTTACATAATGTCACTTTAATAAAGTGGAAACATTGAACCACAAGACAGAGAATCAGTAACTTGTGTATTTTTTGTTAACAATAATCAGAATCTATTTATAAACTATAAAAATCAAACAAGATAACGTACAGTGAGAAATTTTTACTGAAACTAATAAATATAACTCTCACTCATCATGGGATGTATGATTGGTAAGCAGAGGCACAAATGCCAACTGCGAAAACACTTGCAGGTATAATAGATTGGCATCATAAATGGACACAGACAACAATGCATGATTATTGCATGCACCGAATATCTACAACACACTCAGCCAAGGAAACTAAAAATGATGTGACATTTGTTAGATAATAATAAATGAATGGTCTCCCATGGGGAAATTTGGATAATGTTTCAGTTCAGTAAAATTGGTTTTTCAGATATTTTGCATGACCTGCTGTTATAATCAATTTTCAAAAACAATGCAGTGATCAGGGAACATGAAATATAATCAAAACTGTCTTTCTGTGGTTTTATATCTTTTCATACAGACGCAGTGGAGAGCTGGCAGTATGTCACTTGCTGTCCTTGGTCTGGTTAACTCCAATTTTACTTACTGTATAGCTGACATTTTTTGTTAAATGTTCTTATTGAAGAATGGATACAAGAACTATTATTCCTTGCAACAATCATCCCTCCCCACCTCCCACCCACCATCTCCTGCCACTACCTTGAAAGTCCATAAAGATACAGGTTCAACACACAATGACATCAATTGACTGCAGGAAAAGAAAAAGCCGTAAGAAATGTAAAAATCAAAATCAAAAAAGAAAAGAAAAGTGAAGAAGTTTGATAAATAATGTTAAGTAGCAGTCCCTGAGAGTGAATGATGTTGAAGCATTGACACGTGCAGTCTTTTCTGATTCCATACCTTTTTTGGCGACCACTAGTCCTGCGTGGTTTCAGCTATAGAAACAATTCAAATATCAGATTTTAAGCTCTTTCAGGACGTTTATGCTCGTATTCAACTTTTCTGTACCGTGTTTACTAATAAGCTCTTTTCACCATAGAGAATGAGTGGGAGGGCTCATGATCACAAGGTTGAATGCAAGGCTTGAATCCCGACAACGGCCCCTACCACAACCTTTACCACCACTACTACCACTACTACTACTGCAGGTAATACTGCTACTACTGCTTCTGCCACTACAATTCTGCTACTTCTACTACTATTACTGCTAATACTACTGCTACTACTATTTTTACAACCACAGCCAAACAGCCTCTCATACTACCACTACTTCAACAGCTTTTACAAGAATCCACTATCAGTGTGTTCAAATCAGCAGCTCAAATCATGACTGTTCACAAGTGCAGTGCATTTGAGTTTTCGAGCTTTTGATTTCACCTGGAGCTCTTTCACTTGATGTGTCTCTATCAAGATCTTTTCAACAGTAACTGCTGCTCAGTGACGTAATGGTAAGCACATATAGCACATGTTCAAGGCAGATGGCTGCCCACCAAAGGTCCGGGCCTGCTCCGAGGTTTCTGTTAAAGGGAGGTTTTTGCCACTTTTGCCAAATACATGCTCACTGGGAAATGTTGGGCGCTAGACCTGCTCTAATTGAAAAGTGTCATGAGATAACTTGTTGCAATTTGACACTATTTACATAAAACTGACTACCTGACCTTGTGAGAACTGCAGGTTGGCAGTTTGACTCCTGACAGGTCGCAGGGCAATGAAGGGCAATTCATTTCTGCATTTCCAGCAATGGGCATTTCAGCTGTCAGCATTCAGACTGCAATTTCTGCAGGAAATGCATTTTCTAGTTAAATAATATTCATTTAACCTTATTCTAACCCTAACCCTATTCTGGATGGGAGTGTTTAAAGGCTGTTTATCATTTATCAAGCAATGACACATGTTATAGAAATGGTCTACAGAGCCCTGAAAGTGAAATCTATTACTCAGTTTTAAGAAAAATACCAACACTTTAGACCAGACAGAGGATGATGGGGATGAACCAATCACACAATTCACAATAAGCTCTGCGTAGAAAACCCCTGCATCACGAAATAGCTTGCAAACAATTTAATTTAATTTTTTCATCATGTTATTTGAAGTGAGTTTTGCGATGAGTTAACAAGGCAGTTTGGAGAAATTTGAATTTGTGTATGGTTGAATTTTTCTGGTCAGGAAAACAGGTTAAAAAATATTTAATTTCTTGACATTTTGTGAGTTTATTTAGTTTGATTATTACGCTTAAAACCCAGGGGGCTTGTGAAACATTCCGATTTCGGCACTCATATCCCGCAGCTGAAAGTACAGGGGCTTCTTGATGTACAAAGTGGCATTATGAGACAGGACAGGTCAGCTAGTTAGCATGCTAACTTCAGTAGACATCTCTGCAACACAGTATACAGACATATTTGACATTACTATGTTCCTTCACATGCTAGTCTGATAATTTTAGTTAATTTTTTGTATCTTTTAAAGTTAAATTCTGCCCATATCCTTCTAACCCAAATTGTATCTTTAATTTTATTTATTAAAAAAATATAACGATTTCACATCAACCGCCAGTTGTCTCCCCGGAAGTGACTGTTGTCAGCACGATTTAGTATACAGAGATACAGACAGTATATACCACCATATCTGCCTTGCTGACATTCAGAGTAGTGTGGTCATTGGGAACCTTAAACAGTGTAAGAGGGCAGCTGGGCTGTAAATCCATCTCTAGAAAGGCAGAAGTCTGCAGAGGTGTTGTTGCAGCTGTTACATGTACATTACTGTCAACATTTGCGTAGATCTTGGCATGCCCTGGTCTGCTAAGGTGGTCATGGTGCAGGACCGTAAATTGTAAAGCTTCAGAAGATAATTTTGTAGAATTCATAGAATTATACCCTTTGAGTTGGGCAGAATCTCCAGACATTTTATCCAAGTAATTTGTTTGGGTGCATGTGGAAAAGATGTGAAGTGAGCTTGAACAAAGTGTCTTGCTTGAAAATACAGTTAAAGGTCATCTTGAGATAGGGCATGTTTGTCTTTGGGGTTCTGAAAGCTGGAAAAAATGTCAGACTCAAAGAGGTCTCTTAGAGACCTAATTCCATTTCTAGCACTTTCTGTCACAGAGGGAGGGTGTGAACATGTGAATGTTCTCCGATTAAAAAAAAAAAAAAAAAAGTTTTATTTTGATTAAACGGGAAAGGTGTGCCCTGCAGCTGTGTGAGGAAGCCCTGTTCTGTGTTGCACAAAACAAAATGGTTTATAGTTTCATTAGAACAAGATATGTCCAGTCACAATGTAGAACTGATCTGACAGATGCCAATAAAAACTTTTGTGTTTGGCTGGATGACAATGCACGATTGTTTTTTTAATGGGTTTTGAAAAGCTTTCATGAGTCCACTGGGGTAACCCAGGGAGAGGCAGCAATCATGTGAAGACGTCCCACTCGCCAACATCAAAACGTTTTACCTTAACATTGCAGTATGCAGCTTTGAATTAAAAGCAATATTGTTTTACTTTATATAAGTAGTTTTGAACTATTGAACACAATGCATTTGTTCATGCATTTTGGAACTGAACCCTTCAGCACTGAATGCAACACAGAAAAAACATCTAGGAATGTCCTGTTGAATGTAGGGCTGAACATGTGGACAATGTGGGAATACACAGTTAATACACACAGTTAATCATTTTGACAGTCTGCTGTATATTCATAGAGTTGAGCAGGACAGAGATTCAACTCTCTTGCAGAGTGCAGTTTGACTGAAGTGGGTCCAAACATCATTACAGAGACCTTCCAAATCTGTAATTCTCCAGAGTTTATACAGAAGGTCCTGTAAGCATGGCAACCACTCCAAATATCACACACACACACACACACACACACCACCAGGTAGGTATAATACACCTACGCTCCCAGACACACAAACAGACAAACACCCACACACATACAAAACTAAACTTTGAGACTGAAAACCCAAGCTAAATAACATTTAAAAATAGCACCCTAATGAATCATCGGCAGGTACAATCTGAAATAGAACTGATACAAAACCAAATATATTTACAGCTGTCTGGTAGGTAAAAGGTACACTCCAGCTAAAATGTTACTTCTAGCCTACGACATTGGAAAACGCTAGGATGCTGGCAACACACAAGTGTTTTTGCTTTAACCCATCATTCTGAAGTAAATCCTGATTTCACACTGTAATGGCTGTAGAAAACTGGTTCCCTATAATCCTCGCTTTCACAGTGCTTTCCTGTCTGCCACTGGGCTGGACTTTGGAAGAGGCATTGTTTACCTGGTCACTATCACCTGGTAATGGTGGAATAACCAGAATAACTGTGGAAACTCTACTCTGCAACAGAAAAAGAAGCTCGCTGATGGAGGAGGCAAAGAAGGTGAACAGACAGGGTGATAGAAACCGAGGTAAAGCAAGAGTGAACGGACCGGCATTCACTCGATGGAGAACGCTGGTGTTGTGTCAAAGTCTGTTCCCCCGTGGATATGTTTCCCCTTCCCCCGCGACTTGAGGCGGTTCAAACTGGCATTCTTTCCACTAGATCAGTAGATAACACAGTAGCTCTGGACAGTAGCCAGGCTGCTAGCAGTAGCCACGTCTCTGATGCTGTGTTTGTGACGGAGGTGCCAACAGTAGTTTTCTACAGACCCTTTTGACGGCAGACATTTTGGCTTGTCAAAGCAGAGGAAAAGCACAGGTGGAGTTTATAGCAGTAATGATAGCTCCATTCTACTAAGGTGAGCTAGTTCTTGGGCTCTGGTATTGTGGATGCTGATAAGCTGTCATGGCTTACAGGGAGCTTAATAGAATGATGCCATCATTCACATTAATGGTCACACCTGTGCATTTCCTGCTTTGTAAAGTCAAAATGTCTGCCGTAAACAGGGTCTATTTCTGTGTTAATGAATCGAATACACTGAAGGGACATCATTAATACCACAATGGAAACTGAAGATTTCCAATATCAGACTTCTGGACTACTGTTTTGATTCACTCTCACTGCGCTCACATGGAGTGTCATGTTCGGATGCAGCTGGCAGCTGTCTTCACTCACAACCTGCTCAGCACCAAACAGACAGAAACAGTTAGCGACTAGCTGGTGAACATAGCGGAACAATTAGCAGTTAAAGAGGCAAACATTGTTCTCACAGGTTGGCAAAAACCAAAAACAAAGCTAAAAGATAATGTAATATTATAATAAAGATGATACAATATTAACAATATTGGACGTACATTTGCCAAAAAGACATTTTCAAATGAATGATAATGTTGCTCCATAGCTGGTGGATGTGTATATCTGCAACGTTTTGCAAAAAGTTTGGTTTTCACTGACCTCAGGGGCCGAAAAGTTAGTGTAACATGTAAGCTGGTATTGTAAGTATAAAACGAAAATATGATACTGTTACCGTAACCAATTTTAGCTTACATAGATTTTTGTATTTTCAAATAGTATGTTTTCACTTTTAATATTAGCAGAGAAAAGGCCTTCAGGATGAGGACCCCTCGGGGGAGGGGCTCAGCAAACAGCCAGACAGATAAGCACCAGTGTAACATCACAGTCAGAGGTAACCTGACCTTTGTCAACCCCGAATGTTAAGCTTTCAGAAACAATGCCTAATGCTCTTTACTAGTACAATATGTATACTATGTATTATATGTGTATGGTCAAGGTATTTATGTCATGTTTTTTGTGGTGTCTTTGACCCTTTTCCAGGGTTCTGTTTCCTTTCCTGTTTTCTTGCGCTCCTCACACACCTGTCTTGTGTCTGTTTGATTAGTCCAGCCCTGTTACCTGAGTTCTTCCCCAGTCTGCCTTCCCTCCACACCTGCGCTACATCACCTTCATTAGCTCTTCCCTTTCCCCAGTGTTTTTTCAGCCTTTCAGCTCCTTCCCTGTTTGTAGTGTTTTTCCATTCATTACCTCCTCACCTGTGTTTCTCCGCCTCGCTCCACCTGCACCTCACCCCCCTTGTTAGTTTAGTTTGTACTGAAGTCCAGTCTTTTGTTTATTTATTGTCAAGTCATCTGCTGAGTTTCCCTGATCCTGCTGTTGTGTTTCCCTGAACCTGTCGTGTGTACCTGTTCCAGCTGTTGGTCCTATATTAACTTCATCCATTTATATTCTTGTCTGCTGTTCCATGTATTTGGGTGCTCCTTCTCTTTATCGTCTTTTCCATTGACCCTGCCCAGGAAGAAAAAATTCTAAAAGAGATCTCAAAACTTTTTCAGACCATTTTTTCACATAAGGTGGGTAACTGGGGAGCAGTAAAACCTGCAATGTCACGTGAATGTAAGTCCAATTGTGTTATGAGTCACCGTTGTTTAACCTTACGCCGTACCTCAGAACCTAAACTTAACCTAGGTTAACCAGGCAACTGTCCCCAGCCACTCTACTTCATCTTAGAGGCAAATAACGGACTCCACTACATGTGTCTGACTTTTTGTTGCTTTTCAGATTGCAATTCTTCACACCCCTCCTGTCCAGTGAAAACTTTGTATATCCAAATGTGTTGATTTTGAATCCTTGTGATGAAATGAAGAATGAAGTGTTCCTTAATGATCTAAGAAAATTTCCTCAATTCTTAAGCTTAATAAACTGTTTAAAAACCCTCTTGGATTAGCTGTGAAATGCATCGACACAAAGCTTCAAACAGGCTGTTTCTGACTCCAGAGAGAGATACATGTTTCTCACAGGACAGCCACGCTACAAACATATGATGATCTTATAGAATATGATGCATTGCTTGATCAAACCTACCACTTTACTGCACTATGAGTAATTTTCCTTTTATACTACTACTATATAATAGCTACACCATGTACATTAAAGAGTTACATGGTCAAAATACATGAGACTGAAGTTGTCCAGTGTTCACAGAATAACGCTGGATATTTTAATCATATATTGACCGCCAAACTGGAAATGTCCTCAGTTTCATTTCAGACATCTAGTCACCTTACTTTAGCCCCACACACTAACCCCTCTCATTGTTTTTTATGGAGGTATACGCCCCCACACACACACAGCCGAACGTGTACACACATGTTCAAATCCACACAGACATTTGTAGAAGTCCTGATGTTTTTAATCAGCAGAGAGGCCCCACCCTGGCAGATAAGCGTCTGGTTACCTGTCTGTTAAGAGCAGTGGGGAAGGCAGAGTCACCTCGGCAGATGGCCCTATCAGTGTTGGGTAAACCAGCGACCAGCGCAGCCGTGTTTGGCTTAACGGCCTATAAGTAATTCATTGTGTTCACTGAGAAGGAGCATCTGTCGACCCCTCGGCCCTGGAGTCGCACACATACACACACAGTTATGCATAGATAAACATACTTACATGAGCATTTGCTCACATGCACAAATGCAGGTACACACACACGAACAGGGCTTTCGAGCTCATTTGCAGCGGGCAGTGCAGGTGGCTGGAGGTAAAGGAGAGGCCTTTGTTCCATGTGACCTGCTCTGATCAGATAACCACCACTGATCTTAGTTAATACTCACTAAGAACTCATTTACCTGCAAACACCGAGGCGGGTCTGAAAACACAAGAGAGACATGGAGAGAAAGAGGGATGATAAAGGAGAGAGAGCAGCCATGCAGCTGCAGCTCAACGGGAGGTCTCAAACTCACAGCTAAAAAAAGTCCAAATACTGAATTTACATGTTTACGCTGAAGGTTTAGTCAATTCACGTTGTCTGTCTCTTGTGTTTTTGATTGAATCAACTCTTGTACAATCACACCTCCCTTTCGTATTATGTCTTCTCAGTCTGTAAACAATTTTACGACTCAACAGCGAGTGCTATTATAATAATAGCACACAGAGGCTGTTTCTTTCAACACAAACACCAGCTTCTATTGCATTTCTTTATTCATAAGCATGGCTGATAATACCAGCAAAATGGCAAATCATCTTAAAACGAGTGCGCTGGTGGTTCAATAGCAATGTCTTTTAATGAATGCAGGCCCAAGATTTCCACTTGTTTTTGTAGGAAATAGGAATAAAAGGTAGTAAAGCTTTACACATTTCAATTATGTCATTAATATAAGAGCTTACAACACAAACCAAAATCTGCCAAGAGAACCACTTGATATTAAATCTGGTGATATTTCATATTGATCTTATTGTCAACAAATCCAATGACAAGACTAAAACCAACAATGAAATCATCCTATCAACAAATAGTGCCTGTGTAGCTAAAGCCTGATTATTCCTCGGTGCCATTCAGCTCCATTGTTGTCCAAAAACACATTAATGAGCCACATTGCACTGTGTGTCATGTTCCGTCATTACCATGATTACACACACACACACACACACACACACACACACACACACACACACACACACACATGCACGCACACACAGTAATTTCTTTTGACTCAATCCCACATACACTGTCCTGCTGCAGGAAATAGACAACAGAGCACCAAATGTGTATTAATCCGCATCTGAAAATAGTCCCCGATGCACAATTCAATCCTATTGGCTGTTTGAGTATTGTTTGCTAGACACCATTTTCAGAATTTCAGAATTCCCACTTTTTTTATGTGACACGAAATATTTGTGTACATAAATACATGTATTTATGATGTACATCTTTAGTGAGAACAGAGCTCAGGACTACAGACATTGAAGGTCGGTTGAAAAGTATTGAAAAACAATACAAAAAAAAACAAAAAAAAAAAACAGCTTTTTCCTTCAAACTGATACTAATAGATAAATAAGGGAAATTAATCTAAACCCCAAAGACATGTTTAAGATTAAGTACTCAGTTAATGCACCTATTTTTTTCTAAAAACATATTTAATGTATAGGATGTGGTTAATTACCAGTGCTGTTAGAGTTATTTTCTTATTAAAATAAGAGTGTTTGGTCAGTAACCCACGTCTCTCCTCCTCCTGCTCATGCAGTAAAAGAGGAATAACATTTTCTGGGATCCCTGCCCACTTTATCCAATCAGGACAGAGAACTCCATAAAGAGGCGGTCCTGTCTGCTCCTCCTGTTTTGCGGCAACAATGGAACAGCTACCAATTCCAGCACTCCTGGTGATGGCTCATACTACCAAACAAGCCAAAACACTTGAAGAAAAAAAAGAGGAAAAGAGAGGAGCAGAAAAAGAAATGGAATGGAGTTGTGCAGGTGTGGTGATGTTAAGAGGAGGCAGGCGATAACTAACCACAAAACGAACAGGAGGTTAGCTGAAATTACGACCACACTTACCGCAGCTTTAAACACACATGGGTTTACACGCACACACACACGAACACACACATAAATTTGCATTCATAGCATCTGTTAAAACTGCAGTGGACAATGATGACTATAATAACTTTTTTAAACATGCCATGTTGATAATAAAAAATTGGCAAAAGCCAACCTAGAGAAATAACGTTTATTGTTGAGTCTCATTACCAGATCATCAAACACTGACTCTTTGGGTTGGTTTGTCGGGCTGGCCACCAATGAAGAGTATCTGACCAACTGGGAATGAGAGACAATAATTAACAATCATATTGCATACAAATTGAGCCTTTAACATGTCTCAGGAATGAATTGTGGCCGAGTTTCAGAACACTTCAGTTTTAGGATCCAGCCATTGTTCATGCTGGCTCACTGTCATACTGTCATGACTAAATATAATATTCAGATTGAATAGAACGGAACAATCGTTAATGTTATCAGTAACACCTTGTACTTTTCATACTTTAATGAAAATATCTTGTTCCTGTTCCTGTTATTCCAAACTTTGTAGCCTCTTACATGGGCAAACCACATGGAAATGAATCATAAATTAGCTTTCTTTATTATGTTACATACAGTATTTGTAGTGGTTTGTTAAAAGTAGATTGGTTTCAACGTTAATACTGGATTTTATTTCGATGGTAAGTGGTGGTGAGAGATATTGTATTTGTCTGGAGCACCCAGTATCTATGAGTCTGGCTCTGGAATAGGAGGCTGACATTTCTTTCCTACTTGACACATGGTGACCAGGCATCTTGGCCTTTAGGGCGAAATACCTGAATTTTCCATTCCCAGTAGTATAAATGATATGAAAAACAGTACTGTCTCCATTACAAAAACTACTGCCATGATGTTGCACTTTTCATCCTCAAGGTACATCTTAGCAACTTTTTAGCTGTTTGTCAGTCATGGACCAGAGTATTAAAACACCAAGTTTGGCTAGACTACAGCTCTGCTGCCATATGATGCAGGAGGCGAGGATGGGGCATTATATACTGCAACATGTCCAGCTGAACTTTCTTTTCAAAACTGACAATACAACATGACAGAGTTACTTTTCCAAATACTATTTCCAAATACTGCCGGCAGCTGATGGACATGTTCTTAAAGCACGGCTGTTTCCTTCAGCCAGCACTCTGCCAAAGGAATAATAACAGAAAAGTGGCCATCACTCTGCTTTTCACCTCACACTCTCAAATGGCAGAAATTACAGGCCTGCCTCAGCTCTAGCTGTTGAGACTGGGCTGTAATGTGTACAGCTGCGCATTCCCCACCAAGGCCATTCGTCTCTGACTGAATTGGGAACGTGAGAGGGTAGTGAGGCAAGTTTTGGTGACCTCTTTTTAAGCTCTTCCTTTGAGATTTGAGGTCTCTTTTTCTTTGGGGAGAAATGGCAAAATAATTGTGTCCCTGACTTCTCGTGTTGTGCTGCTGACCTGAGTGAAGGGAAGGCTTGACCCTATGGAAAGAATTTGCCATGCCGTGTTCTTGTGGTTATAAACCACTGAATGAATGAATGCTCACCAAATTTCTTATGATTGTTCACTGTTCTGAACTCACACACACATAGACACACCCATTAACACCACATCCTCTGCTCTTATTTCCATTATTATGGAGTCTGGTGAGGGGAAATACAATAGGAAGTCAATAGCAGAATGAATAGAGTAAAAGACCTACAAAATAATTAGAACTGTTGTTGTTTGTTGTTTATCATGATCATGATCGTGATCAAGAAAAGGGATGGATAATTGTAAATGTTAACAATACATTGGTGTGTGCACCTGCATGCAAATGCAAAACCACACACACTGACAAAGCAGTGCACTAGCAGTTGCTTTTGCACTCTCCTTCACTTCCCCCTGGTAACTCACATCTAAAATTATGCCTCACTTGAAGAAAATTGAAATTGAAAATGTGGAACATTTAGCAGGAGGGTTCCCATACAACCAATTACACACAATAAGCAGAACACAGCTTCCTGAGGCTGAGGAGTTATTTCCAGCATAAGTAAATAACAGGAGGTTTGATAAAAATGTATATGATTAATTAAGAGCCGTGTTTTTGATGCGAAGGTTCATCGAGCTTCACTAGAAAATGATGCATGCATGTATTGTTTAACCAATCGGCAGTGAGACTTCTTATGACTTTTTAGACTCACCAAATTATTCATGTTGAAATGACAAGGATGGAGACAAACAGCTGTGTGTGTGTGTGTGTGTGTGTGTGTGTGTGTGTGTGTGTGTGTGTGTGTGTGTGTGTGTGTGTGTGGTGTCCTGTGTGTATATTTAACCTCTGAACCTTTCTTGTGCATGTCTAAATGAGATGTGATTTGTGTGGGTGGGCTCACTGAAAAGAAGAAAAAAATAATAATAATTTCCATAAAATATCCAAGTAACAGCAGTTGTCTCTTATTCATGCTGTTGTCACACTTGGCCTGTGCCTCCCCACATCACACACTGTCTGAGGGTAAATATATTCAGAGTGGCAGCAAAGGTCTGGGCAGGAAACATTTCAAATGCTGCCTGCTCAAATTTATGGTTGGATGTCATTTAATGTGTTTTTTATTACATGCACTTGCATTTTCTTTCATACACACACATGCACCTTCAGCCAAGACACTGAAGGTAGATTATGAGATGTATTATGTATCAGCATGTACCGCAATTTATGTGACTGTGTCTTATTCATAGGCTTAAAGGGACAGTGTGTGTATATTAAATGTTAATGTGTAAATGTGAGTGATGGCTTCACTGGCTCTTAGTGGTTATGGTATTTTGCAAAGCTTATATGCTGAACATGTTATATATGTTTTTTTTTAATTCTATGGTAACATTGCTCTACTGAAGGACTCCACATTCAGTTATTTCTACTCATGGCTACACTTACATACAGTAAGTGTGATCTATCTGTGAATCTGTGATTCTTTTAGATTTGATTTGATTTAGTTTGGTTCAATTTGATGCAGCATATGGCCCCTTCTTAATAATAATAATAATAATGATAATAATGATAATAATAATAGTAATAATACTAATGATAATAATAATAATAGTAGTAAGTAAACATTTCCATCCAAAACATATGATGATCACAATATACATGATGCGTTCTCATAGACTAAACTACAGCAGTATATAATATAGTTTAAATCAGCTCGATCTTAACCATTAAAAGTAAAATGCCTTTTAGCCATTCAAACATCAGTAATGTATATCCAATTTATAATATAATATAATATAATATAATATAATATAACACAACATAAGATGGGGGCCATTGTTCTACATAATGAGTACTTTTACTTTTTATAGTTATGAATTTTTAATAGGCATAGGCCACTTGTGCTTCAAGTACTCTTTTAGTTTCAAGTCCTTAATAGCCATTTGTGCAGTACTTACGGCGAGGCAGTAATTAGCAATTGTTCTTAAGTCTTAGGTTCCCTCCAGCAATGCTTTAACAGATAGTATAAGACTATAGACCTTCAACCCAAGACTACTTAGTACTTATTACTTCATCATTACATGAGAATGCAGTACTCATTGGTAGGACCACACCGATCTTCCGAGTCAGCCTTCATTTTGATCTCAACTACACAAGTTTTGTGACCGCATCTTGCTCAGTTGTGACACTAGAAGAGACAGATGAACAAACACCTGGCAAAGTACTAAAACTGTTTCTGTGTTAGCTCTAGAGTGTTAGACTCCCAAGGTGAAAACAATATGAGCCAATGCTGGTGTGGCTGATAAAATCACACATAAAAATGAGAATCTAAGACATAAGACAACAAATAGAAAAGAAGTTAAATATAGGAAAGGAAAATAATATATGTATAATAAAATGTTGTTAAACTGTTGTTCCTTTTCCTGCGATGCTTTGTGTATTTTAAGTAAGATGTTTAATGCAGAATTGTAAGGGAGTATTTTATGTTGCAGTACTACTTTTACTGATGCAGAATGTACCTCTGTCTAAAATGCATCAAATAATTCAATATCTTAACATTTTGGTGAAAAGTGTAGCCTATACAGTAGCTGCATCTTTCTCTTGCCGATCGCTCTCTCAGTCCGGCTGCTCACACTTTGCGGAGCTGAGGAGACTGTGGCCTGCCATAATGCATTTGTGATCACTGTAATTTCTCAGAAAAAAAGCGGAAATCATCCACTGCCATACTAGACAGGAAAAGTTCATGCTGCATAAGGATTGGAAAGTTGCAACGTCCTGTTGTGCTCTGAAATTAGGCTGGATCGAAAAGTTAAAAGCTTTTGTTAAATGCCAAACACAACCGTCTGAGTGTAAAAGATGGAGGAAATGGTTAAACAATGTATTTGTATTTGCTCTCCATGCTTTGAATAACCTTTTCTAAGTGCCTTTTATATAGGAGTTTTATCAAGTCAATTAATTTGCTCTATACTTCTCATCAAGATGTCCTTTGATGCAAAAGCTATTTTAGACATTTCTGTTTGTTATAATGATGCATTTTTCTAGACTTTGCACTTTGTTCAGCTCCTGTTTAAAGTCAGGGTGTCACAGAGCCCCAATATTTCTCTCTATATCTTTGTTTTCTTACATTTTTGTACCTAAGATCTGTTGTCATTGGTTGCATTTTCTTACCATCTCTTTTACCCTCTGACTGCTGAAGAGAGAACAATTTAAAGTTTTTCAAGTAACTCCATTTTGGGCTAGGGTGAAAGCATGCAGTTAAGAGCAAAATGTTTGCGTGTTTCACCTGGAAAAGGGATGTGAACAAGTGCAGGAAGAAAAGACTGTCCACTTTGGACTGTAAAAAGCAGAGAAGGATGAAAAAATGATCATAAATAAACCCTCTCTCCATCTTTTCTCTACTTCATGGACGGATGCTAAAAGCTGAGGCGAGGGTCCTGTGTAG
Source organism: Pagrus pagrus (assembly GCF_965226575.1). Lineage (NCBI taxonomy): Eukaryota > Metazoa > Chordata > Actinopteri > Spariformes > Sparidae > Pagrus > Pagrus pagrus. Next base: position 29,034,636 of record NC_140194.1, read on the forward strand.
TGAGCAGTTTACCTTGTATTTATTAGAAAATAACAGAAGAACAACTGGAGGATAGTACATCTCTATGCTGAATTACTCCTGTGTTGGTTATTGTCGTAGCACAGAAACACCTGGACGTATACACACATGCGCACACATGCACATGCACACATACACGCAGAGACACACATCCACATCCACATCTTGAAGCACAGGTTTAATCAGGCATAGTTGAAATGGAAAATGCCATTAGACTTTAAAGTGGATAATTTCACATCCTTCCATCCATTCATTTCTTCATTTTTCTTTTCAAACCGGCCTTTTATGCCCACTACATGTGCTTTTATGGAAAATTACAACATTTAAGCCAGACTCTTTGGTCAGGGATAATTACACAAAGATCCATTAGCAGTCTTCCAAGACAAATGTACGATGAACATTTTTCTTTTTTCTTTTTCTAATGCTAATCTCAATCTGTAAGAACATGCCTCGTAAGAAAAGGGACAATTATGATTTAATTATCTGTCATTATGGGGAGCAAAACGCAGGTCACCTCGGGTTCAATTATGCTACATGCTTTTATAAACAAATCAATTAAATCAACTAGGCTAAACAAACAAGACAGTTGTACACACTCTAGGTACAGTGGCCAAAGGTCTGTCTTTTTTTACCTTGCCATTTTAGTGAAAGCAATTATAATCATGTTCAAAGCTTTCTGCTCCTCACCTACTGCTCAGTAAATTGACACTTTCGGAAAAATCAGCAGGTGGATGTTGGGCTCATGAGAAGCAACTATAAGGGTTACCTTAAAATAAAGACCACCTGCAATTATCTACTTACAATTGTATTCAGTCAAATTTTGCATTGAGGTGCTCAGAAATATATTGGTAATGCATTAGTTTGGTGTATTAGTTGTACTACCTTTTGGGGTATTAGCATGTAGGTTATAAAGAAATACATAGGTTAAAGAAATGTTTACATTTTAAAAAAATAAAAACACAATGACCAATTTCAAATAGAATTGATCAATTCATTAATCCGTGTAATCACCAAAGTGTTGTGTTACTGTGCTGTAACCATTATGTATAACAGTCCTGTTGAAAGATCGGTCCTTGGGCCATTATTATCTTAATGATTTATGTAACGTTTCAAACAAACTGTCAAAGGTATTATTTGCTGGTGATACAACTGTTTTTATTCACACAAAGACTCACTAAAGCATTAAATCAAGAACTCATTAAAGCAACATTATGTAGAAATTGGCATTTTGTGCTATTTGGAGTGCAACACCACTGTCATAAATACAAATCCCAGGTCTGTAACAATTTATCAGACATAATGTAGGTGCCAACTACAAACAACACTCATTATGTCATAACAATGTTACGTGTTGAAAACATGACTGTATGTAACGCTGTGATCCTCCCCTCTCACTGAAGTTACATAGTGCAGAGACAAGTGACAGAGACACCATTCACCCTGTTATAAGATACTGTACCATCAACATGATTCTGAAGCTGTTAATTTAAGGTAGAAAAATGTTACATTACGTGTTTAAGACTCATCTATGAATATATACCCACATTTGTTTTTAAGATCAGGCATCATCACTGTTCATCAAGTCAACCAGCTACAGGTTGTTGTTTTTCTGTACACAGCTCTTTGAACAGGATCCTCCTTCCACTATTCTTTCATGAACAGTATTTCTACTATCACCAATTTCATAATTAGGTTCAGTGACATTGAATGCTTTCTCATTTTTTAAATTTAGCTCCTGCACAATTTAGAGAACAGCTTGTTTATTAAGTTATGGAAAAGAAATATTTCTGAGTTTGAAAATATAAATACATTGTTAATATTAAAATTCTGAGTTTGAATTTCTTCTCCAAAACTACATAGTGCCCCTTTAAGAAAGCTGTTAAAGGATTGGTTTTATCTCTGCATTGTTGTCAGTATGGATTATCTTTGTAAACCATTCACTAATTCTAATTTATTTAATTGAATTTTAATTTGTGCACATATATGTATGTTTTCTAGTGTGTGGAATCTTTTTCTGTGTTCCTTTCTTTTTTTCATCTGCTTCATTTATTGCTCTCTTTCTTCTTTGTTAATGTAATCTTTTCACTGAAGGTGCCAAGATCAATCCCCTCTGGGATTTTTTTTGCACCTCTCGATCACATCTTTTGTTGCTCATGTGTATTTTGAATGGTATATGTGTAAACCACCACCATGTGTATGTGCAAGTTTTTTTAATAAAAGGATAAACATTAAAATAAAACATGTTCGGCTCAGTCATGACTAGCCTTGCACATCACTGTGGGTTGTCTTCATGACTATCACAAATCTATTTGATACAACAACAAAAAAAAAAAAACAGTTTGCAATACCATTTTACACCTGAGGAGGACGTGGTGGCGCTGTTTAAAACAGCTCTGAGCTACACTTCGGTCGGCTGTCTTCCTCCTCTTCTTCTGCGGTTCCTTCACGGCTCACTCACAACAAACACAGCGGCCGTTTCACCTAAATGCTCCAGGCAGTCGCACGCTTGAATAAATGTGAGACATTACAGTTACTTTTACACTTTGTGAAATGAATGAAGCTTGACGTTTCCCACTAACGTGTGGTGCAAGCTAGTAGCCGGTAGCTAACTGTTAAGTCAAACTTAACTGCTCTTGCTAACACAACCAGCTGAACTCGGAGGACCCAGAAAGATTGCCAATAGCGGGCTGGTCTGCTTTTTAAACCAACAAGTGAGTAACACCTTACAGTGTTAAATATCTAGTGATGTACGTGAATTAAATGGTGGCTGTTCTTTTTAGCGAGCTCTGTCTTAAACCAGAGACATGCAGTGGGCTCAGACAGCGAACAGCAGGAGAAAGCCCTCCTGTCCCTGCTGCTGTAGAGCCATGATTTACATGTGTATTGTGTTTTTGTGATACTTTATCTCCACAAGTAACTACCTGAAAGGGCAAAGTATTGTGAAAATGGCTCTCTAATTGATCTGATAATGTCAGCGAGGTTATCTCAGCATGGTCTAAACATTTCTCACAGAGCACCTGCCATGTAAACCGAGGATGTGAAGTTATAAAGACATCTACATCTTCCAGGCTGAGGAGTTAATGTTAGCTGAGGCTGCTGTTTCGTTGCATTCTGGGAAAAGTCTGATAAAGTATTTTCGAAGCTTGACCAATACCAGGGACTGGAAGTTTACTCTGTTTGCAATGTTTCCTGATTAAAATCAATGACGGACTGGTCACAGACCAATACACGTTGTTACTTTAGTTGATTTATTGATTTTTGATGTAGCTTGTCTCTTTTAACAGTGCAGATCAATCAGGTATTTTACTCTTCCATGTCTATATGTATTATTTGTTTTATTTTACATAGGAAGCACACAATTTGTGGTTCTTCTGTGTCATAATTGTATAATCCTCACAAATTCTAGTCCCAGTTCACTGGCCCAGTAACTATATATTGTACTATACATTCATGAAACAACAGGGGGAGGACCCGACGCTACAATATTGTTTGACCTTTTATTTGCTGGGATCCCTTGTTCTGTTGTGAGGGATAAAAAAAAAATGAGCACATTGTGTCACAGTGACATGTGTTCGTTCATGTCTAGCACTGCTAACAAAGTGTACAACTGTTAATTTGTGCATGTGAGAAGTAACTCTAGTAACTGGTATGGTACAGTTATGATGGTTTCAGTTAAAGTAGGCCTTAGTAAATGTAGACTTTAGGCTCCCATGCATTCAGTTGGCCCCCTATTGTCTGCCATGCTTTTTCTCACTCTTTCATCCCAGCAGCTCTGTTTCCTTTTTTAAATATTGTATACTTTACTTCCTTGTGAGCGTCCATTAGTCGCTGTCGCTCATTGTGTGTAAAGGATGCCACACACATCTTTCTGTTGGAGCATTTTTCTGTCATCTTGCATTTCTGAATTCTACTGTACTTATCATTTACATGGCAAATAACATATATTCTAAGTTACTTTATCTGACCAGCTGCCAAGAAACTTAGTGACATGAAAAAAGCATCTCCTCACATTTGTGTTCTGTTGTTTTACTTGAAAACTGAACACTCTTATTCTCTCTCACTTTCTCTAGAAAACACAGGTAACATGACTGTATTTGTGATGTAGTCGTGTCACCATACTGGCCGCCAGTCTAACTACCTTTTGAGGAGGGGTTTGAGATCTTTATCTGATCGCAGCGATGGATGAGGACACCCCAACCCTGAAGCCCAGACGGATTCAGAATCAAAATGTGGTTCATCGTCTTGAGAGGCGCAGGATCTGTTCGGGGCGACCCGGAGCTCACTGGTACAGAGTACGCTGCTTCCACCAAAACCTTTTCCCCAACTTCACTGTGGTCAACGTGGAGAAGCCCCCCTGCTTCCTGAGGAAGTTCTCACCCGACGGACGTTGCTTTATCGCCTTCTCTTCTGACCAGACTTCTCTGGAGGTAAGAAGATAGAAACTGAACTGTTAATCATATTTCCAATCTAAACCTCTTGTTTGTCCCAGACTGAAACACACTTTATCCGTCTAATTACCCACTTTACCCTAGACAACGAGATTTGAAAAAGACTGTCTTCTAATCCCAATGTTCCTCCCGCAGATATATGAATACCAAGGCTGCCAAGCGGCTCAGGACCTGCTGAGAGGCCAAGAGGGAGAAACTCTTCTAACAGCCAATGACCAGCGTTCCCTCAACATCAGAGGCCGCCTGTTTGAGCGCTTCTTCTCCTTGCTCCACGTCACTAATGTGGCCTCAAACGGAGAACATCTCAACCGGGAATGCAGCCTCTTCACAGATGACTGCCGCTATGTCATCGTAGGGTCGGCTGTGTACGTCCCCGAGGAGCCGCCGCCTTACTTCTTTGAGGTAACAATGTCATCAAACTTGTTAAAAAAACGCAAAAGCTACTAATTCACTACAAATTAACATCAGTAGTTTTGCTCAGACTCCCCCTTTCATCCATGTTTCATCTCCCACCAGGTGTATCGGAACAACGAATCTGTGACTCCCAATCCCCGGTCTCCTCTAGAGGACTACTCGCTACACATTATTGACCTCCACACTGGCAGGCTGTGTGACACCAGGTCTTTTAAATGTGACAAGATCATCCTGTCCCATAACCAGGGCCTCTACCTCTACAGGAACATCCTGGCTGTGCTGTCGGTCCAGCAGCAAACTATACATGTGTTTCAGGTGAGCTGATTCACCATTTCACATTTTTTAATGAAAATGACACTACTGGTGACACACTAGATCTATTGTTAAAGAAGGGGTTTTCCTATTATCATTGAAAGGCAAAACACGTATAATTTGGTTGTGGACGTTAGCGACCCAATTGCCAGAATAAATATTGGCAATGAATGTTTCCGCAAACCACAGATATGTTGAAACTATACAGTTCTTTATGTTCTAACTTTACCTTCCTTTGTTATGTTGTGACAATGTTGTGCTTATGCTCTGGTTAGGTTTAGGCACAAAAAACACTTGTTTAGCTTAAGGAAAAGGTCATGTTTTGGCTTAAAATACCAAGTTTTGTCACCACAAACAAAAATTGTCCTGCCATCTTGTTAAAAGTATTCACTGGTGTCATGCTAACAAATGTCAAGACACGGTCTCGAACAGACGTCTCCAGCTTTGCGGCCATCTCGCTCAGCTTTAACTTCACCGCCATGCCCCCCACCCCTGGACATAAAAGCCTCAGTTCATAAACATGTAATGTGAGATTGATTCGAAACGTATTGTAGAAATGTTGATTATGGTACGAATGACATGTACAAATTTGAACAGAACTCTGCTTTGCAGTAATGTAAAATGCCAACATTTTATCCTGGCAACTGGGCTGGACATTTGACATAAAGATTTTACTTTGTTGATGGCAGTGCAGCAACAGTTTTGCTGCACTGCCATCAACAAAGTAAAAATCTGATCTTTGCTCAGATGTGAAAGCTAACTTACCTGTGACTTTCAATTTTACACCTAATAGAGTTTAAAAAATGTCCATATCTTGATATATGTACCAGAAAATTCATCACATCATACAAAATTACCTGTTTAACTCTATCTAATTTGGGGACCTACTGCTACTGAAAGAACAGATTTAAACACAGTGTGTCATTAATTAAAATTCCCTCATCTCTCGTTTTTCCTCGCACTGTTCCAGGTCACTCCAGAGGGAACGTTTCTAGATGTAAGAACTATTGGACGGTTCTGTTATGAGGACGACCTCCTGACCCTTTCAGCAGTTTACACTGAGGCTCAGGCTGAGAGTCAGCCGGGGTTCCCTCGCCTGTATACAGACAAAACCATCAATTCACTCAAGCACAGGCTGCTGGTTTACCTGTGGAGGAGGGCTGAGCAGGATGGCAGTGCCACTGCCAAGAGGAGGTACAGAACAATACTCTAATGCTCTGTTGACTTTTCTTTTCATTGTACTCTAACCTAAAAATGTTCTCATTAAACCGTTGTTATCTTATTTTCTGAAGGGTAGACCGATTATCAGCCCTGTCCGATTATAGGGGCCGATATTGAGTATATTATCAGTATCTGTGATTTTTCTGTCGGATTGCTGATAAAATAAGTTAAATTTAAAATGCTACTATGACGCAGCATCCTCTCACACTGCCACAACAATATCTGATTGGTAACACGTCGCAATTAATAGTCTATTAACAGTAAAAAATGATGTGAATCTGTAAAGTAACGAGTACATTTATCAAAGAAATGTAGTGGAGAAGAAGTATGTGTGTACAAACACCTGTATGTAATATATATATTGAAAAGTTCAAATTGGTGAGTTGAATATGTACGTGACTGGTTTTAAGAGAAATGGAGATAGATCACATTTATTTAAATAGAAATTTATATTTTAAAATTAATTATTTGTTTTGAGTGCAGTCCTTAAAAATGAAAAAAAAATAGTGCTTGAAAAAAAACTTGTCCTGCTAACAGGTCCTTGAGTGTTTGTGAGTCAGCAGTTATAGATGAAAAGGAAAAATGCAAAGCAGAAAAGGGAGACTGAAAAACTCCAGAGTGCCTCTCTCCAAAGTAGATGATCTGTTGAGTGTTCGATGGTGGTTATCTCGTCTTTGGAACTTAACTGCCATGAAACTATCAAAAAAAGTGAACTATGATTTGTGCTTCGCTCCCTTGGATTTCTCGTCTCCACTTTCTCTCTCATTTAATCCCTAGCTTTCTCAGTTGCTAATGCTTTCGCCCCCTTTGCACAACTATTTCTTTTTATCTCCATTTTTTTCCCCTACAAATACATGCAAGCTGACAACAAAGCCTAACTATGTTTTTAACTATGTGATTAAACGTGAAGAAGTCTGTGGTGCCTCATAGGGTTCTTGAGTGAGTTCCATCCTACATGTGACCGCTGTATACTATAAACAAAGCAAAACAAGTATACGGTCAAGTACTAGTGTGTTGTAGTGACTGTTATGTCATTACGATGCATTAATGTCAAATATTATGTTTCATGAGATGGTTTTGAAAGTATGGTAAAAAAAAACTGAAAAAAACCCCAAAATATTAACAATCAGATTACTATGTATTGCTCGATAAATTGCTTATCTATACAAAAACAAATAGTGAACAGTGGGTGTGTCTGACCAACCGTCTAAAGTCTAAAAGATGTTCACTTTACAAAGACATAAACCAGGAGAGCAGCATCATCATATTGCAGAGGTTAAAAGGCAGTTAAAATGTGTCATCTTAGCGTAATAAATGACACACTGATTGTTATTATTCTGTCGACTCATCAGTTAATTAGCCAGTTGCTTCAGAACTTGTGTATTGTGTATGTAATTCAGAAAACAAGACTAATTGGAAACCCAGTGTAGTATATATTTTTTGACCATGTTTTAAAAAAATGACCTTTGTTTTGCTCTGTAGGCACGTTTTTGATGAATGGTAGTTGTAAGTGCTAAACTCACTGAACACATTGCATTTCCTGTGACCAGCCATCTTCAAAGTAAAATGCAACTTGCAGTTCTACCAAAGGTTGTTGGGTTTGCATTCGCAGTAAATTAACACAGCACTCTACACAGCACACCTACTGTGTAGGGTAACCAGTGTTGTGGCGAGTTGGTGGGAAAATCTCAACACTATGGCAATCCTACTGTAATTGCAATTCTTCCTTGGCATTCAGTAGGGCTGCACAAAATCTCCATTCTCGTTCTACTTGATCTTAGTTCTGCGTTTGATACCGTTGACCACAAAATCTTACTGGAAAGGCTTGACAGGTGGGTTGGCTTGTCTGGTCCAGCTCTAAATTGGTTCAGAACCTACCTTCATGATAGGCAGTTTTACGTCTCCATTGGTGAATTCAACTCCAACGCTATGACCATTACATGTGGGGTACCCCAAGGGTCAATTCTTGGACCACTGCTGTTCAATCTCTACATGCTTCCACTCTCACATGTCATACGCAAACATAATCTTAGTTACCATAATTATGCAGAGGATGCAGACTTTACATTTCACTACACCCAGATGACCTATCACCCATAATATCCCTCACTCAGTGTATCAAAGACATTAATCAATGGATGTCAGAAAATTTTTTACAACTAAACAAAGACAAAACAGAAATACTCATCTTTGGTGCACAGGCTCAGAGACAGAAAATAGCAGCACATCTCAACTCTCTCTCTCTTGACAGCAAAACTGAAGCAAGGAATCTGGGTGTAATCATCGACAGCAATCTAAATTTCAGAAGTCATATCAACCACATTACAAGATCATCTTTCTATCATCTCAAAAATATTTCCAAATTGAGGGGCTTTCTGTCAAAATCACGCATTTATAACAAGTAGACTAGATTACTGTAATGGTTTATTCACTGGACTCCCAAAATCAAGTATTCAGAGGTTACAACTAATTCAAAATGCAGCTGCACGTATTTTCACTGGTACCAAGAAATATCAACACATCACACCTGTTCTTAAATCTTTGCACTTGTGACCTGTTAGTACAAGAATTGATTTCAAAATACTACTCCTGGTTTACAAAGCACTACATGGCCTTGCACCTCAGTACATCACAGACATGCTCATCACCTACACCCCAACAAGAACACTTCGGTCAACAAGCAGTGGCAACTTACTCATTCCTCGCACCAGATCCAAAGAAGGGGAGGCAGCTTTTAGTGTATATGCCCCACGAAAATGGAACACCTTGCCTGACACAGTTAGACATGCCACATCAGTAGCCATCTTTAAAAATAGATTAAAAACATATCTTTTCTTAACAGCATTCTGTTGAACTGTGTGTGTATGTGTGTGTGTGCATGGGTCCATATGTGATTGTGTGAGTGGGTGCGCATGTGTGAGTCTAAGTGTGTATGTGCTGAAAATGACATATATGATTGTTTACTTGCACTAGCACTCTTCTTGTTTTCTATTCGATTTCTAATTGATTTTTATAGAACTATGTATACCTGTTGTGAAGCACATTGAGTCTGCCTTGTGCATGAAATGCGCTTTATAAATAAAGCTGAATTGAATTGAATATGGTTAAAAAAGATCATATTGTGATGTGATACACGATTAATAGGAATGATCATTTCTGCATCACAGTTTTCATTTTTGCTGGAAAAACTATAAAAATCCTGATGATGTGACATTTGTTGGGGTCTATACCAAACAAACATGCTTTCTTACATCTTGAGAACAAGATTTGTAGGTCAGGGCATCTCTGCAGCACTGCACTACTTCATTATAATGCTGTTACCTTTATCAAAAAGTTGCAGCTTGGTGTAATTTTGATATTGCACTTGGCCATACTGACATTTTGATAATATTTCGATTAATTGTGCAGCCCCAGCATTGAGGAGCTTTATCGCAGAGCATGAAACTATGTTTGGTCTTTTGCGGTAACACTTGTTGACTTCTTGCTTCTTCACAGATTGTTTTGTTTGCACACCCCTTGACATTTCAGAAAATACTGTAATGAGCATGTTGAGCATGAACGCCTCTGTACAAGTTAATAGTCTGTTAAGCACCACTTCCGTGTTGTACTGATGTTAAGATATTATTTTAGCGATCACTTCAGTTCACCCACACTTGTTTTTGTCATCAGATTCTTCCAGTTTTTCGATCAGCTGAGGAGGTTAAGGATGTGGAAGATGCAGCTGTTAGATGAGCATCACCTCTTCATTAAATACACCAGCGAAGATGTGGTCACACTCAGAGTCACCGACCCCTCACAGGTAGAAACAACACACACACACACTCAGAGTCACCGACCCCTCACGGGTAGAAACAACACACACACACACACACACACACACACACACACACACACACACATTCCTCTCCATGTTCTCTCGGTTGCTCTCCCCTGCCTCTCTTGTGTCTTTTGTTGTTTGTGCTGCATAGCAGGGATTCCTCTTTCAGGTCTCCAAGGACACGTTTCTCCTTCAGATTCTCTTCAGTCCTGTTACTCTTTCTTGGCAACAACAAATAGATCTAATTAATGTAAACATCTTTTATTTACATGAGGTGTCGACTCTCTAGCTTTCTTGTCTCTGTTTTTGTCTCACCAATGAAGACCAAAAAAAAAAAATCTTATATTCATTGTGAATACAGGTGGAAGCTAAAGCCTGGAATGCTTATCTCACTATAATAAACATCTCATTGACTGCCCTTGGTTTATCACTCTGGAAGGCCAGTGTGGATTGTGTCATGGTTTGAAATAACAAAATACCTTTTAAGAAAGTGGATACAACAGAATCTTTAGTCTGCACTTCTTTTCTCCAAACCTTCACCCCCTGCTCCTCTTTATCTGACAGCCGTCGTTCTTCGTTGTGTACAACATGGTGTCTACAGAGGTGCTGGCCGTCTTTGAGAACACCTCCGACCAGCTTCTGGAGCTGTTTGAAAATTTCTGCGACCTCTTCAGAAACGCCACGCTGCACAGCCAGGCCGTCCAGTTCCCCTGTTCGGCTTCATCCAACAACTACGCACGGCAGGTCCAGAGAAGGTACAGCGGAGAAGAATTGAAATACCAAATATCTTTCTGCCAACATTGAAAATATTTCATTTTGGACATAATTGTGCTGGCCAGCTGCTGGGTTGAGAGGTCTTTTCTGACTGAAATAAAAAAAAAACTGCACCTGATGTCGTGCAGCCAAATGTCAGCGAGGATTTAAAGACGGTGGGAGGAAGGGAACCAGATCAGCAGCAATTGCCTGGAGGAGAAGGAAGGAGTTTTAGGACTTAATCTGGATATAGAGAGAGACATTAAGACAGTCAGCATGGCTGGTGGAGCTGTGATTGAATTTGCCGTTTGTCTCGCCAGCATAGGAGACAAAATCCTCTGTGGAAGGTGAAGAGTGACCAGACAGAGGGGGAGGGTACAGGAAGGAGGAGAAGATAAAGGATAGTTAGAGCAGGGAAAAAGAGCTTATAATAGGATTTTAGAGTAGTGAAAATTGATATGTGGAAGAAGGAGAGGAGAAATTGAAAGCTGATGAGCTAATTCGGCAAACAGGATTTATACCACTTAACAACTGGCTAGCATTAGCCCAGTTCAAAGGGTTTTAGACAGCCACAAACCCAGTATAGTGAAAGAGGGGGGTCTGCAGTAGCAAACAGGTCGAGATGAAAAACTAAAAATATGGATGGAGAGTGTTTGTTGAAAAGGAAGGAGGAGGGAATGTGAGACCACACAATCACAGCTGAGTGTTGGTAGTTTAGCAAGACTTGGGAGTATAATTTAGCCAGGCATGTTTGGAAAATAGGGGCTTAGAATAAACAAAAAAGTATTTCCTCACCGAACTCAGACTTTTATGACATCTCATGCAGGCTTTGAGCTGTTATTCTCCAAAACAAAACAACTACAGTGGAAACAAGGCTGTTCACTGCTTTCTGGACCTCAAACCAAAATAAGAGGAAAAACACTTGAGGATCATAGAGGCACTTCTGTGGGAGTTTAGCCTCAGTGCCAAAAGAGACTAATGAAGATTAGTGTTGCTGTTTAATGTTATCCCGCTGATATCTGTCCGTCTGCGCTTCAGATTCAAAGACACCATAGTGAATGCCAAATACGGCGGGCACACCGAGGCGGTGCGTCGGCTGCTGGGTCAGCTGCCCATCAGCGCCCAGTCCTACAGCAGCAGTCCATACCTCGACCTCTCCCTCTTCAGTTATGATGACAAGTGGGTGTCGGTGATGGAGAGACCAAAGACCTGCGGAGACCACCCCATCAGGTACGCACTCTATCGGGCTGAATTTGCATTCTGTCAAATGATGTCATAGAATTACATTATCAATAGGTGACATTCATAGTTTTGTAGCATTTCACTACTCAGTTTCTGGAAGGAGTCAATACCAACACGTATCCCTATTATACAGGATTAGAAGCCTTTAGAAACGGTCTGGACTGAATGAAGAATTTAATGGCACTACATGTTATCCCTCCCTCTCTCTCACACCAGGTTTTATGCACGGGACTCCGGCCTGCTGAAGTTTAAGATCCAGGCAGGCCTGCTGGGACGGCCGGTGAATCACGCAGTGCGACGCCTGGTTGCTTTCACTTTCCACCCCTTCGAACCGTTTGCCATCTCTGTCCAGCGCACCAACGCAGAGTATGTGGTCAACTTCCACATGAGGCATGTCTGCGCCTGACGAGTGTGTGTATATGTGCGACAGTCTAAACTCAGAGTCTGCAGACGCACACTTGGAATCAAATTGCAGGACCGTTGGGCTTCTGTTAGCAGTTACTGTCGACAATACAACAAACGTGTCCTCCATCAGGAGGCACAAAACTGCTTGTTCTGTTAGTCGCCCTCTCCTCCTCCAGAGAAATCAGCAGTCCTCTTTCTTCATTCTCTTCCTGATGGAAACCACTGTTCCTCTCCTCTTGCCCCCTCCATCACACAGTGGTCACTCCACTTCCGCCCCCTCCTCCCCCTCCGCAAGAAGGCAGCAATTCTGCCTTTTTCCTTTCGTCTGCACCGCTTCACCTCCTCGTTCCCCCTTCCTCGGCAGAACAAAGAGGGAGCAGTAGGGAGGAGAGGCTGGAATAAGTGTAAATGGAGATGTAGAGAGAGTGATTGATGTGCGACGGAGGTGGGAGCCGCAGGTAGCCGGAGCTCTTAGAAGAAGGAACCAGAGGTGTTTTCTTTTTCCTGCTATGCAGTGAAAGCTGCACATTCATATCAGAATTGCTTATCCTGTTGATTCAAGAGGTAATTTTATAATATATTGTTTTACACTTTTCTTTTTTTTTCTTCTTCTTTTTTTTTTTTTTTTTACATATTACCGCTTGTATATATTTTATGCCAATAAAATTGTCTAAATTTTGCTGTTTATTTTTTGCTGTACTTTGAATTTGAGGTTATGTAGTTACTGTAGCTTTAGACAGCAACTATGGTTCGATTGTATTGTACGCTATCTTATTTTTATATGAGAGTACTTGAGTAGTGGACAGGGATTGGCGTGGTGTGACGAGAAGCCTGAATTTAGTATTGTTTCTGCTTCTCCTCCAAATATTGACCTGTGTGTATATTCTCCTTAATGCTTTGAGCATTTGAGTAGCAAAAAAACTGCAGACATCGTTCTTCTGGATGCAGCTGTGTTTAATCGTATAACACATTCAGTATTTTTCCTATCATAATCTTCCTAATTATCTATTTCTTAGCTAGCCGTATACAGGCAGTGGAATCTAAAAAATAATCTCACTGCATATTTTAATGCCTCGGAGCCTTATAATGAACCTGAAATAATGATAGCACATGGTTGTATTGCATATGCAGCGCAGAAAACATGCAGTGCAAGTGTCGTCATATTTAGTTTGACTGCTGTTCCATGCAGTCTGTTCTAATGTACTGTACAGGATCAAAACGTCAGGTTTTTTTACATCGGGTCCATCTGTTCTGCAGGCTGAAGCACTGGACATCTGTTTACATTATAAATGTGTTATAGTAACACAAACACACACAGATATAAACAATCTACACATATGCAAATAGTCCGACACCCCCTCTCCCAACCTGAACACGTGATCAGGAACGTGCATGATAAACAGATATAAAGGCAAAAAAGCACACACCCAAGCAGCTGCAAGAGGTCATGGTGGCATGGAGAGCAGGTGCAGAGGGATTAAGTGTCCTCCTAGCCTCTGGTTACACTCTACAGTGGACCTGGGAGGTGTGTGCATGAGAGAGAGGGAGACTAACAGGGGTTTTAGGCAGAGAGAAGTAGGTATTTACAGATGGAAAGATGATGGAGACATGAAAGAATGGGCGAGATGTGAGGATCGATGTCTGAGTGCACAGACTGTATTATGCAGCCGCTTAGTTTTGCTCAAGCACAGCAAATGCAGCGTTGTAGATCATGGATTAAGGAAGCCATGTTATGTCATTGTCATTATAGTGTGTTTGTGTAAGCTGGTGTGTGACAACATGCTGTGATAATCAACTAATTGCATGAAGCGCACACAGCAGGTGTAGAAAGGCCTACATACAGGATAGGAGGACACACTGTCTGACAATCAGATTGTCTATAAAATTGTGTACGCCTGAGTGCTGGCGAGGTGGTGAGTTAGTGTGGCTCGGTTTGTTTCACGCCACTGTTGCGTGCATTTTGTACCCACTCTGATGCTGCTAGGGTTAATGTGTTTTCAGTTTTCTGCAGGAAATGTAAGCCTTCACTTCCCTTATAGGTCAAGTAAGCAACTATCAGCTATTCAATTTCCCCACAGATGTTCAAAAGCTAATAAGGACGCAGCACACTGTGGAGTTAGTTACCACTGGAGTCTTCAGTGCAAACACATCATATATTACTTCATGAGCCCAGTGCCTCCAAATACCTCGTACAATATCAAGTATGTTGTATCGGTTTTTCTTAAGAATCAGGTAAACCCAGAGCCGTCTTCCTGACCTTGGTTGCCAAGGAAACATAACCGCTCTCTGCTTGGTAACCTAGTCTTTTCTAATTGCTGTTGTCTTGGCAACAGTCCAACCAATGTACTCCAGAAAAGGCCACAAAGTGTTTCCTGTTGCAGGGCTCGTCTTCTCGGAGCAGTCTCTAAACACACATCGTTTAGACCACAGTCACCTCCAGGAACAGTGGAGCTCCCCAGCGTGAGGTTTTGTTGTTGGGGGACACATGGAGGACAGGGTGGACACTCACATACTCATGGATAAAAGCATGCATGGGTCCACAATGTAAACCACATGGACACGAACATGGAATGACTCTCAGTGGGCTCAAAAGGAACATCTGATCCTTGAATTTCTTTTTTCAGGAGCTGCTTCTTTTGTTACTTTATCCTCAAAACATAATAATTCAAGCTGTGTCTACTTTCCGAGCTTTAAAGGGCTCCTTAAAATACACACACAAAAGGGGCCTGGCTGTCCTTCAGTGCTGTACCTGTGTCTGGACTATTTTTGGAGGTGTATTTCTGCAGTTGCCAGGTAGTACACAGGCGATTTAAAGGGGGATGCACCCCCTTGTTAGTAAAATGATCAAAATGTATCCGCCCTGTTAACCTGCCCACTCCCTCTCCATCCCCTAGTAGCAGACAGAGTGCAGGGGCAGAGGGGCTGTTTAGTTCAAGTTCAAGTTTAGTTCATAGTTTAGTTTGCTTGATTCCTTGATCCTCAATCAGACTGAGGTTTGAGCAAGTTACAATCCATGACCCAGCCATGACGCTGAAGTATCAGCAGCCCATCTGTGCAGCGTTTTGGTAAATTCATGGTGTCGTTGTCTCAGTCCCCCCCTTCTGTTAGACACACACCCCTGTCTACATCAGTGGAGCTGAGGTGGAGCAGGTGAACAGTTTTAGCTTCCTGGCAATCAACATCACAGAGAACTTATCATGGTCATCACACATCACCACCCTGGTAAAAAAAACAAAAAACAAAGCTAAACTCCAGCGTGATGTTCTTGTCTGCTTTTACAGAGAGGCAATAGAAAGCATCCTGACAGGACACATCACAAACTGGCCCAGGACAGGAAGACTCTGCAGCAGCTGATTAAAACCACCCAGGACATCATTGGTACTCATCTACAGAGCATCAGTGATATCAGTGAAGTGAGATGGCTGAGCAGAGCCAAAAAGATACTTACCCGTGGTCCACACTGCCTGCTTGTTTAGTGCGTGAACTGCTGCACCTCATTTGTGTGTGTGTGTGTGTGTGTGTGTGTGTGTGTGTCCACACAAGCAGTGTTGCTGCTGCAGCGCGGCTCCTGCCTGCCCTATCTGATAGGATCAGATAGGATAAAAACTGCTCTTCACCTGTTGTGTGTACTCTCTTCAAATCAGTGACATATTCTACAGATATAGACATTAAAGCTGTAGTGAAACACTGGTTGATATGACCGTCTACAGGTCTCTGCAAAAATAGGCCAGACTCTGAACCTCTAGCTGACTCGCAGCCTTGCTTTACACGTGCGTGAGTCGCTACTCATGCCGGTGTCGTGTGGCTGCGCTAACCTGTTAACGTGGACGCCAAAATGAAAAGCAAGATGTTCGGCTCCCGCAGCCAGTGTGTTCAGCCCATAAAAGACATCACCCACCCCAGCCACAGTCTGTTCACCGTGTTGCTGTCTGGCAAAAGATAGGTCCCTGTACAAGCTGCCTGTATGTGTACGATTTCTGTATGGTATTTTTGTATGCCAGCTGTTCTTCCGCACTTCCCAGGTGGTGCACAGAAAGAATGAAGAGCATCTCAGCTAATTGTAAAAATTGCAATTATAATTTTATTCAAGACATAAATCCACATATTGGGTCAACTGTGACAGCTGAACACTGCATGTTACAACTGTGCATGAGAGCTATTCCCACCTGCTCCTGTCCTGTTTTTCAATTGTTTGCTTGTTTGTATTCTGTTTGTTTGTGTGTTTAATTTTGCTCTGTACTTTGAATGGAACTTGTTGATGTGCTCAAGTGAAGCAGGGACACCTTCGTTCAGGCTCAGGTTGGTAATGATTCGGCAGAGCATAACCTCGCTGACATTGGGCAAAAACTTTGGTTTAAACACTTAAGTATAAATTTGCCCATCTTTTGTTTGTACCTCACTCATGGCTCTTTATTTAAAAGTAGAGTGGTAGGAATATTCAACACTGTCTCTTTTCATGTGAGCATGGGAGACTGGGTTATTGTTCTATAAAGATATTTAATTTGGGGGCCATGATTAAACAAGCTGAACCAATGCCATGCTGTTCAATATGAGTTTGTCCCTCAGTATTTTGAACAGGTGCATTTTGTGAACCTGATGCTCCAGATGGTTTGTTACACAGAACCGTCTTGACAGGCGCTGGTACAAACTGTTTCAAAAAAATACTTGGCAGGGGATTGGGCGAACCACCTGTCTATCACCATCTATCAGGGGCTAATTTTAACCAATCAGATCAACAGCAGGGGATCACCACCACCAGCAGAGCCTGTTGGCAAATCAAACTTTGACTCCAGCCAGTCGAGAGAAGAGCGAAAACATGTTTTCCATTGAGTGCTCTCCTTTCAATCAAATATACTCTCCTGTTCTGATGTAAGTGATGCTATAACAGCATGTACGCTAACCTCTTGAGGACAGCTATTTTCAAACAGTTGTTTTTCTCCCAGCCACACCTAAACCACGGCCATAGCTGGCCAGTAGCTCCTCAAAGGAGGAGAAATGATCAGTTGAACCACTGTGTGTTCAGCCACAAGCACATAGCTTGAAGCCTGTTGAGAGGGACACTCAAGAGGGCATGATCACATGACCTCCTGAATCCAGCTGCCTCAAAGGTAAGCATCGGTGCCCTCTGAAAATGAATGTAGCAGAGGACTTTTATTTTGATGAATTGCTTGCCTGAGAGCCTGACTGAATTATATTCCATTATATTTTGAATTGTCACCCGGTGGCTTTTGTGTTTTCCTTTACATAAATAAAGACATTTCCACCACAGATGGATGCACAAATTGGTGCATAAAAAAACACCAGAAGGCAGGAAATGAAGTGTTTGACGCCCAGAATTGGAGAGGGTCTGGCTTTTAAAAAAAAGTGAAATATAACACTCAGCTCCCTTCCCCTAACATTACAAAGGAAGCAGTTTCTGGTAAAAAAAAAAAAAAAAAAAGGCAGGCTTGATTCAAGTAGCTTTAAAGGAAAACTATATTTTTGAATATTATGGTGAAAAATGGCAAGAGAGTTGATGTGAAACAGAAGTGAAGTTTTAACAGAGCTAAGTTTTAATGTTACAATGCGTGCCTGACCATCTTTTGGTCATCTTTTGCTAAGGGCCCACAATCCCTGGCAGAAGCTCCAGTCACCAGAACAGAAACAGTGATGCAGTACTTCCCAGCACATCCTCCCATGTGCTCGTCATCCTGCAACGAGGCAGAGCAAAAATATTTCCAAAAAGTTTCCTCTCCTGTATTTCCCATAATCGTGACATCAGCCACAGTCTGCTCCACTGTGATGGATTTAAGAGCTCTACTAACAGAAGAGACGTGAGGAGGGCGTTTGGTTAAAGCTTACTACTCAAAATGGCGTTATTCACCGGCGGCAGTTGCAGTTGGACAGTATTACTGCAGGCCGTTGCGGTGGTTAAACTCACTGTAATTATTTACACATTTCTCTGAGTCATATAGTTGGTTTTATTCATAGACGATTTTTGACATGTGGGCTGGGAGGGGCAAACGTGTTTTAACCGATGTGAATATCCTGCTGTATATGGTTACTCATACAGTAACAGAAGACAATAGTACCAAGCTTGCCATATACCCTAACAAAAGAGCATAACATGACTGCTCCAAACTGAATTTATTTTAAAAAAATCACATAACATAAAATAATTAGTCTACATTTTATAAGATCACTTTATAATATGATTTTATTTACGCAAGAAATCATTTGTAGGACCTATTTTGGACTCAATGTAGTGACATTTTTCAGCTGCTCAGGGGAGCAACGCCCTCCTGCCTCCCTGCAAACGACACCTATGGTTATATTGTATATGAACAGATACCACAACTGAAACAAATATAGTATTTCATTTAAAAAATTATACATGGTAGATTAAAAGCTAGCCTTTGAGCTGACTGAGCTGTACAGAATTCTGACACGCCAATAGGAACTTTCAGCTAAATAACAAAATAAATCTTTTTTAAAAATTTTCTCAGTTGCGCCTAATGGTAGCTCGAGTGCATAGAGTTTGTAGATGAGCTATCCAAAGTGGATGGAATTGTGTTTGTGCTCCTCAAAGCACTGAAAACATTTTCTAAACTCAACAGCACTTAGGCTTTTGTCCTGGATACTCAGGAAAATCAACAGACCTTACTTTGAGTAGTTTCATTGGGACTGTTGCTCTTTTATTATTCAAAAATAACAAGGACATTGTTTCTTAAAGACAAGTAGTTGTTGAGTTTTTTATTTTTAAAAAATCCAGTGCTGATACACCATCAACAAAAAATATGTTCTTCCATAAAACAAACTGCTTCTTCTTATCTGCATCGCTTCCTTTGATTTACAGGAATACAACCAATCAATAAGGCTTAGTGGAAGAGTGTGTGTCCCTAATCATTTGTTTTACTTTGATGGATACATATAGGGAACTCTTTCACACACTGTAAACACACACACACACACACACACACACACACAGAAAACCCAACCTCCACCTTTGCCCCCTTCATATCCCTCACCTGTTATTGTTATCGACCACTCTGGTATTGTTCCTCCCTGTCATATATGACACTACAACAGTGTCAACATTTTATATCACACGGATTAGCGCTTCAGCCGTCTGTACAGCTGACTGAGACCAGTTCTGCTCTACTGGAGCCTCCTGGCGAGAACTGTGAAATCTCAACGCCACCACCTAATGAGTGGAGGGAGCAGGCGGGGGCACACTGGAGAGGGGAGGAGATGGACTAAATATTGACAGCAAATATTTGATTGAAGGGTAGGGGTGTCCCCTGACTCATAAGAGTGTGACTCAGACAAAGAAAACACACACACACACACACACACCCCGACTAACAATTTCATGTTTTATCAGTGCGTACAGCTGTTGTCGATTTGAAGGGAGAGGGGTGGATGCTTCATATATGCACCTACACACACAGTCCTCAGGGCCTGCGCCATGCTGAGACAAATACACAGCTGACTGTGGTAGATGAGGCTTCAGGTGTGTGTGTGTGTGTGTGTGAGAGAGAGAGAGAGAGAGAGAGAGAGAGAGAGAGAGAGAGAGAGTGTGTGTGTGTATGAGAGAGAGAGTCTTAGCGGCAGATCATTTCTAACTGACTTCATGTCTATCATTGACACACCCGGTAGGGTGCCAGCAGCACATTCACACACACAAACAGCAGTCTCTATGCAACCCTTTGAAACACACTCACTCACTCACACACACACACACACACACCTGACTGAGCACCAGTTGGGGGGTTTCAGGTGGAAGTCCGCGGGGAAGGCTTCCCAGCATGGCTGGCCTAAAAATATAATGCACCGGGCGATCCTTTGTGAATAAACAAACACACTGTGACATTAGCCATTCCTCAAGAAACACCTGGAACATGAAGATAAAGGGACGAGCATCAGTGCTGCACAGGAAATAATCAAATTGTCACGTGTGTGAAATCTAACATAGGCCTGACCCCATGCTTTGTCAGCATGATATTACTGTCTGAGTGTGCAGCAGAAGCTTTCGTTATTACAGTAAAAGACAAACTGAGCTGAGTCTCAAAGTAATTTAAAGGTTCTGCAATGTCTGCATGAAGTGAAGAGTGTGGTTAGGAAGCCCTCGAGCGGTGCACCAGGCTTTGCCCCCAATGCCGACAGCACAGATCAGCAGCAACAGGTGATCAGAGTTCTCCACCTGCTGGACTAAAATTAAAACTGCAGCTTATTCTTGGCCTACTTCTTTGAGACTACAACTGCCATCCACCATGATGTCCATTAGCAGAGATTAAGTGTTTAAGTGGCAAGTCTTGGATTTAATTACAGTATGACGGTGGTTTAGGTATTCATTTAATGCTACTTCTATCCTACTACAGCTCAGAGAAAAATACTGGATGTTTTATTCCACCACATGTAGGCCAATCTCTACCTTTACCTCACAGATTGTACATGCCAAACAGATTTTGATCTCATAATATCAATGATTTGCTATATTTCAAACTACTGAAAGTGAACAAAGTAAGCCAACTCACCACCAGTCACTCAACACCAGGATCAGCTACAACAAGTATCTTAACACTGGCTGCTTAAGTAATATCTAAATCTCCTGTTAATACTCAAGTATATGAGTAAATATCATCCTTCCATTAGTGGAATTTGACAACTTTCCAACCACAGTTACATTTTAAAATGCACCGGCTGACTAAGTTTGATGCTGTAACCAATGCTGCTGATTCAAATGGGCAAAAATGCAAACATAGTGTGAAAGTCAGTACTCAGTTCACTAGCTGTTTTAACTAACCTTGTAGTCAGATGAAACACAAACAGCTGATCACTTTTCTCAGTGGCAAAGCATATACACTGTTCCCAAACACTATAGATATGCTGTTTTATTATTTAAAAACATTACACATACTGGCTATAAGGCTGCAGTAAACATTGTAAGGTGAAGAAGGGCAGGGTTAGGAATAGGATTCACATTTGTTTGAGAAACCATAGATTTTAGTATATTTGGCCAAAATAAAGGCAACAAAATGTAACTTAGTAGATAGTTGAATGTTGAGTTTTATCCCCAGATTGTTAAATACTGACACTTTGGGTTGGCAGCTCGGTTGCCCGACCCAAAGCATCAGTATTTGACGACCTGAGGATGAGACTTAAGGGGCACTATGAAGTTTTGGCGAAGAAATTCAAACTTTCTTCAATTCAAAACACATTTTAAAATCCTCAATAATAATGAGGTAATAATCAAAACTCAAATATTTGTTTTTTCCATAACTGAATAAACAAGCTGTTCTCAGAGGAAAGTACTGTTAGAACAGTGTTAGAAAGGTGGCAGGGTCCGCCACATATAAAACATTGTATGAAATTGTGTTGTCCTTCAAGGTTAGTTGTTTATTCAGTCAAGAAAAAATATATAGTTTATTTATTTAGTTTGTTTAGGCATAAAAAAAATCAGTCAATGAAGATCTTTCTCTTCTCATTACATTTTCCCCCCCAAAACTACACAGTGCATCTTTAACAATCATCTCTCATCTTACTCCAGGAAGTTACATTTTGTTTGTTTTTTTGAGGGTCTCGACCAAATGCTTGTTTGGAGAAAGTGAAGAACTAATAATTCCGGGTAAATTCTTCTTTTTCCTTTTGTAAAGTCAACATCAGCCAGAGTAGCCTGTGTGAAGTACTGTGACAGTCTTGATTTCTTGCTTTTATTCCAGTATCTCTCAGTCTGCCCCAGTGCAGGTTCAGCTGGCACTAATTCATATAAAGTGGATCTAAACTCACAGCAGACTAAATACAAAAATATACTGGTTAAAAAGTGTTTTCAGTCAATTTGACGTGTTAATCAAAGGCTGCAGTTGTTGTTGCAGGATGCAGGTCTCACATTACACCGGTGTTGGCCAACCTACATTGGTTACCAAGAGAGGGTAAAATTGATTTTTAACACCTTTTGATCAGAGCTACACGCGCTGGCCCCACTTAATATTTCTGCATTATTGTCTATGAAGAACAATGAAATCTAATGACCAAGGCCTTTTGGCTGACTTCCTAATGCAGAACAACATGCTTCAAATGTCTCTGTCACTGAAACTGACAATAGAAGAGAAAATTCTACAATCAAGGACGCACCAATTGTAAAAGTCTGGGGACAAAACCAATACCAATATTCAGAATATCATTTTGGCCAATACCTGACGCTGATACAGAAGTTTTCCTGTTGTTGTCCGTCGTTACAAATAATCAAAATCAATACGAAAAAAGTAACTGAATAATCCTAAGTCATTCATTAACTATCTAACACAAAGCCAATCAATCAAACATACTTATGAAACAAACTCTAAAGGAGCTCTGTTGAACTTCTGTGTTGTGCTGTAAGCCGGTCGTTAGTTTATGTTAGCAGATTTCTTGACTAATGTAAGCTATTGTTGCTCTCTGTTAGTGGAGCAGAGAGAGGCACTGAGAGGAGGCTCTCGATAAAATACATAGTCACATCCTTTTCACACAGAAATGCACAGTCAGCAGCATTAAATGACTTCCACGGGCTTGTATAGCCAACTGAGAGAGACGGAGAAGGTCTCATTTACCACATCATGTTACAATGCGCTTGCATATGGTAAAAAGAAAAAGTGATTAATACATGTAGATTACTAAAAACTGTTACATAGAGCCCCTTTAATATAACCTTCTTCATATGAATGCTTTTTGTGAAAAGTAAGTGCTTCAAAAGCCTTTTTACCTACTCAATGATAAGATTTTTTCAGTGCTTACAGTAGTTAGCCTTACAAACTGATGGCAGGGATGACAAGAGCCAGGAGCTGATGAGCCTGCACAAAACTGATGTGACACAACAGGTAAACATCAGCCACTGCCATGGGTGAATGTCATCTTTGCCGATATAGGCAGACAGAGAGATGAAGTCGAGGCCCTTCCGGTGGACCAGAAGAGCAAATACTGTACAGTCGTCAGTGTGGAGAGACTAATACATTTTTGATCCCGTTTGAATTGTGCCATGAAGCACACAAATGATGTTTGAGAATTCAAAAGATAATTTTACATGTCAAGAAAGTCAGCATTTGTTATAAAGAGAGTAAGGTATAATCTGCTTTGTGTGAAACCGCTCAGTGAACGACATTGTGTGCTCCTCTGCACAGAAAAGGTATTAACAAAGGTGAAAAGCACAATAAAACTGGTCATATTGACACCTGCAGTTACGGGAAAGGGTAGTTTGTCAGTTCTGCGAGCTGCTAATATACAACAAACTCAATCAAACTCAATCTTAATTTCAAGTTGAAAAATGATCTTTGATGATTTTTTTCTCTCCATTCACTAACATACATATTTTTCTGAAAAAAGGTCCCATGGGGTCCACGAGAAGGGCCGTGACTCTGGCTCTCTACAGCAGTCAACAAGGTGAATATCAGCTGGCACTGATGTCTGGTCGATATAACAGTGCATTGATACTAAAGACTTCAAACTGTGCAATCTTATTATCCCGATGGACAACTTCAGCATCTCAATGTGCAATGGTGTAAATATTTATGGAGTTTTATTTTCTTATTTACATTGTTAATGTTGTTTCTACTACTTTTTTACTTATGTTTCCTATATTTTTTACTTATGTATTACTACTGTTTTAATTGATACTTTCTATGTTTGCCACCCCCTGTTATACTGTAACAATGCACATTTCTCCGTTGTGGGACTAATGAAGGATTATTTTATTTTATCTTAAATCCTTCTTGTAATTATCAAATTTTGTCTCAGTCCTTAAATAGTGATGCAATATTTGCCATTTTTTGTTGAGAGAAATCTCAAAGTGTACCACAGTCCTACAATCTTGTGTTTGTATTTGTTTATCCATCGGTAATGAAGTGTGTGTGTCTTCAGGTGAGTTAGACAGAGGGGGAGAGAGGGGGGAAGAGAGGGAGAGAGAGAGGGAGAGAAAGGGGGAGAGGGAGCATGGGGGAGAGAGGGAGAGAGAGAGGAAGAGGAGGGGGAGAGAGGGGGAGAGAGAGGAAGAGGAGGGGGAGAGAGGGGGAAAGAGAGGGGGAGAGGGAGAGAGAAAGGGAGGGGGAGGGGGGAGAGGGAGCATGGGGGGAGAGAGGGAGAGCGAGAGAGAGGGAGGGGAGGGGGAGAGAGAGGGAGAGAAAGGGGGAGAGGGAGCATGGGGGAGAGAGGGAGAGAGAGAGGAAGAGGAGGGGGAGAGAGGGGGAAAGAGAGGGGGAGAGGGAGAGAGAAAGGGAGGGGGAGGGGGGAGAGGGAGCATGGGGGGAGAGAGGGAGAGCGAGAGAGAGGGAGGGAAGGAGAGAGAGGGGGGGAGAGACGGGGTGAGAGGGAAAGAGAGGGAGAGAGAGAGAGGGGGAGGGGAGGGGGAGAGAGAGGGAACGAGGGGGAGAGACGGGGTGAGAGGGAGAGAGAGAGGGGGGGAGGGGAGGGGGAGAGAGAGGGAACGAGAGGGAGAGGGGGAGAGACGGGGTGAGAGGGAGAGAGAGGAAGAGAGAGAGGGGTGAGAGAGAGGAGGCGCATGACGTCAGAGGTCAGCTGACCGGTTTGTTTTGCTTGCTCGAGCTCGCTCAGATAAAAACACAGCGAGAGGAAGGAAGCAGCGACACCAAACCATCTTCAAAGTCGTCCTCAGCTAGCGTTTTACCGAAAAGCTGCCAGCAGGACTTCACGGAGACTTTTATAAACCCTTTTTATCTTTTATATTTGTGCTTTGATACAGCCGCTACCTCCGTCTTCATCCCTACTGCCAGCTGGTTGACTTTGACGCAATGCCTTCAGAAAAAACCTTCAAACAAAGAAGGACATTCGGTAGGTGTTATTATCTCATCCTGTTTCATCATTTCTCACTAAGCTCCTCCGCTTCGTGTCTGTCATGTGCTGAGTATGTTTGTAGCTGTCGGCCGAGTTTTCCCTCTGTAGTGGACAACAGTGCACTACGACGTTAATGTAGACAGGCCAGGTAGTTGTTGGTTAATGTCCCAGTTGCGAGTATTAGCGTTCATTTTGTCAAGCTACCTCAGTGTAGCCGACAGTTATAATGTTGACGTTTCACAGAGAAGAGATACTGCATGTTTATCTGAACAGATAATGAACTTACAGGACACCGTCAGCGATGGTCGTGTCAACTCATCTAAAATAGGATAAAAGACAGAAATGTTCACAGTCGTATACAAAAAGGTTTAAAATGGATGAGAATGGAATAAAATATGGTTATTTTGCTGCAGGCCTGTCTCTCCCTGTGTATGTGTGTGTGCGTGTATGCGTGCGTGAGTGTGTTTATTTGCATCAGAGCGACTGGAGAAAAACAAAGTGGTGTCGAAATGCAGGGCAGAGAAAAAGGGAGCTGCAGGATTGGGGGATGGGACAGTTTGTGGATGAGGAGAGAGGAGTTTAGAAGAGGAAACCGATTCAGATGGTGCTCAGACATGAAGTTGAGCTGTTGTTTGGAGGCTAGGCCACAGCCTCGATGCGGATTATTGTTTTGGTTATGCTCTCCCTTCCCCCAGAGCTAAAGACCAGGCCTGCGATGCTGCACAAACTTAGTCGTTTATCTTCTTGCCTCTAGTTTATCGCATATAATTTGTGTTTTTTCTGTAGGTAAGTCAGTGTAATTATATAAAAACGTGTTTAAATTCCCACTAGGTCGTTAAGTTCGCCATTAGTTGTTGTTTTTTTTTATTAGTGTTATGTACCTTGAACAAAAAATGGTAACGGTTACCTTCAGTCCTGGAAATAAAATTCCCAGAATGACTACAAGTTACCGACTTCCGGTTTAACGTCACGTTATTGGTCCAAATTTACACAACCAGAGCACGTGAGGGCCAGGCAGCCGAGGGAAACATCGCGTCACGTGCGTTCAACATCATTTGAGAGCGTGCCACAGTAAAGCTGTTGACACTAATTAATATTTATTACTGTAATATCGCGATAAAGTACTAACTGTAGCTACGTACGTTGCCACTTCAGGAGCAGACAGTGATCCATGAGTGGTTGTTTACATTGTGATAGGCCTCACCAGCTGTAGTCATAATGAACCTCAGTCCTGTGTGTATACATGATGATCTGGCCCACATGTTTGAGTACATACACTGCTCTACGACGTACGTTACATTGTCATTTAGCCTGTATGAATCGGCAGGCCCAAACCTGAGTTCACTTTCAGAGTGTGAAACAGTTCAAGTTGCGTATCTGTAGAATAGGTCATGACATGACTCATGAAACCACAGGGAATCTTCCAGTTGTGCTGGGTGGTACTGACTTTTTCCATATCGTGACAAAACAGAAATATCTGGAAGAGGAAAAAAAAACCCACATGCTTTTAAGTCGACCGCTTCCCTCTTTTTTTTCCTCTTTTGTTTGATTGAAATCTGATGACTCGAAGGCTGTTGGTCTGGTCATGAGAACCAGCTGTGACACATACAGAGCTTCCTTGTTCCCGGGCCATGAGCTCATCCTGATTTAAATGTACAGTGCCCTACGTTTCCTCAAATTTACCATGCAAATAGCCCTCAGGATGATAAATATTTGTCATTTGATGGAGTTAGTTATCGTAACGTAGGTGTTAACATCTATTATTGCCTGATGTCACATGCCTGGATAACAGTAGTAACACAAGGCTTTAAGTGACTCAGCTGGCTGACAGGAGCCATTGTACTGCCTTTGAATGCTTGGCTCCAGCTTCCTTGATACTCTTTCTACCAAACGTTTCATTGTACGTCAAAGTGCACAAACTGATGGAGATGACTGTGATGATGTTCAGACAGTTTTTTTCCCCCTACATGTTCAAGTTTGTTGATTGATCCCATGTTGACCAACCGATTGTTGTTGATGTTGTCAGTACAAAGTGCACTAAGCCCAAGGTGTTATCTGTGGCCATTTATTTTGGCCCAGTTACAAATGACTTCAAATGGGGTTAAACCTCAGTAAGGAGGAGCCTAGTTCCAATCAGCAGCTGTTACTGACCTGACCTTTTGAGTTAACACAGTGGAGGAGAAACCTTGTGTTGATAAGGTCCACCTTTAGCTGAGACTCTAACAAACCAATGTGTAGAAACTAGAGATAGACAGATTATCTGTATTGTTTTTTGTGTCCAATCACAGATTAAATAAATGCATTAAAAAATGCAATACTTTGGCCCTGATGCATGATCTGTTCTCTGTCTGCAGTCACCATTCTATATTGTCACTCAATGTCCCGCCCACACCACTGTCTGATTGGTTACTCTTCATGTATAATAGCCTATCAACACTGAATAATCTGAATCTGCAACATGACTACTAACTAAAGTTATCAAATAAATATAGAGGGGTGGAAGAATACAATAGCAGAAAATGGAAATACTCAAGTAAAGTATCTCAAAATTGTACTTAAGTACAGCACTTGAGAAAATTGTAGTTAGTTGCATTCCCTGACTGGTTCCTCACTGGTTATCAGTTATCGGTCTTCTTGATTATTACTAATCGGTATCTGCCCTGACAAAACAATATTGGTTGATCCCTAGTAGAAACCATCCAGGCCCACATGAACATGAGGTGAATTCTGCAGCCCATACTGAGAGCATCTAGTGGCTGTACATGTTATATTATGACAGGAATAAACAGACCAAATCTTCATTATGTAAGTGACAATTTTTAGCTAATTTCCTGCAGTTTTGGTGTGTGTTAAGGGATGTAAACTGTACACACTCATCAACACACGCTGATTAAATTGAGTAGAAAATGAATGAATCCTAATTTCATTCTAATAATCTGCTAATCACTGTGAAACACTGTGGTTACACCATGAGTGGATTTTAGGGAAAGCCCATTATGGTTTTTTTTTACTGCAGTGCCTTAGTCCTCTAAGCAGTCTTTTAAATACATTGTTCCTACTTTTTATTCTGTTCTGCACTAAGCTCCAAGAATGTAATCTTATTATGATTTTTTACTAAATACTATTTCAAGTAGATCTGATAAGATGTAATGGAAGAGGAATTACAGCTGGGACACACTTTGGTTAAACAGGAATGTGTGATAACAAGTCCACAAAGCTGTTGAACCGGAGATTATAATTACACCATGACTGCGACTTGATCACATGATCACCAAATACATTAACTGACAGAGGAGTCAGTGTGGAGGATATATTTTGACTGTATTCTGTTTTTCTTTTCCTTTTTAGGTGGCTCTGTTCACGTGTTTGTGTCTGATATCTCTGACCTCATTGGTGTTTGATCAGTTCTTGCTGATTCTGCTGACCTGCTAATCTCTTTGTCTTGTTGAACATTTCCATTAACCGAGTTTGTTTGTCTGCCCTACAGAACAGAGAGTAGAAGATGTCAGACTGATCCGAGAGCAGCACCCCAACAAGATACCTGTGAGTTTGCATTTACTTGCTGTGGTTGAGTGAGCACCAAAGCCTGCTGTATGCAGAAAGCCCAAAGCATTCTCAAAATGCTTTGAGAACAAAAATGAAAGGGCAGAAATGTGTGAGCATAATGAGTATAACAGGAAGACACGAGTAAGAACAAGACAAACTCCCTTCAACGGAAAGTGTTACCACATATTTCCTGATCTGAACTCTCTGTGAGATCGTTTAAATGTTATTTGATAGCGTCAGACACATAACTGCATGAGCTCTCATTAGCAGACTGTCTGACCTTGATGTCTGTTACATGGATTCAGTGGAACACAAACTCTGTAATGTTTTATGGAGTTGACATCACAACAAATCTAAAAAGGGACTATTAAATATGATAACAAACATACATAAGCAAATCCCCTTTGCAATCACAAATACTTGTTTACAGCACATGTAGCCTGTATCCCAACAAGAAAGGAGACCCATCATTATATAAACGCAATTTAAATGATTTCTTATCAGTTGATGTATTTATAATATTAGGTTAGAGGATGTGCTGCTGCTCCCTTTAAAACGCCTGAAAGACTGAATTGGCCAAATTCAAAAATAAATGATTAAATAAATGACTCAGTAGATAAATTAATATGCCATTAAATGGAGCAAAAATAAATTCAAAATAAATGTAGGCATTGATTAATGTATAAAATGTGACACAATTGGAAATTTGATTTGCTCTTGTATTTATTCGATCTTCGTATTAATTCCCCTATATTTATTTTCCCAATTCTGTTTTCATTGTATTTATTAATTTATTCATATTTAAATGTATTTATTTATGACACACTTTGAAAGACAGACCTCTCAATAGCATAACAAAGCAGAAATGCAGTAGAAAATGTTAAAAGGAAATACATATGTGAAGGAGAAATACATGTAATAATAAAATGCAAAGGGAAAATAATTGGCTACAGAAATAAATAAATACATATAAAGATGAAAACATTTTTACTTAAAATGGAAATAAATAGGGGAATTAAAGCAATGGTGATTAAATACAGAAGTAAATTGAAACATCATAAATATGTAATAAATATGATGAAATCTACACGCATTTTGTTTGGCCAGGGACCACAGATGGAAAACTAATTATGGCATATTTACAGTTATGTTCATTAATATGCAAAAAAAGTAATTAATGCCTACATTTATTTTTGATAATAAATAAGTTAATATTTTATTAAAAAGGACCAAAAGTATTGAGTCATGTATTTACTTATTTATTTTGAATCTTGGCAGTTTCAGTCCTCCCTAGATTTAAGTGGTGCTCTTAAATTTTGTGCTGATGTTCAGGAAATTTGCACTAGTGGTACAAGTGCAAAAAGTCTGGAGCCCTGTACTCTAAGTTTATTTCATGTTTAGTTTCTGTGGTCCGGCTTTAGCTTCCTGCTCACAGTGACCACAGCAGATGTTTCAAGTTCTTCTTATGAGAAGACCTGTCTGCTAATGAGTCAGGAGTCTTAGCAACCAGCCATAAACAAACACACACCTCATGTTTCACCTGCTCGTTCTATCACTTAGAGTATCAGCACAGCCCTCCATCTGCTGCTGCATGTAAGGCCTCATCTCATCTTAAAAGCACCCCAGTGTGTGTGTGAGTGTCCGTGTGTGTTTCCTGTGTATTCCACTGGGGTTATAAACTGCCATGTCATGCTAAGTGTTGAGACCAGAGGCAGACGCGCTGTGTCACTGTAATATAACTCCATCCAGACTGGCTCAGTGGAGCCTGTGGGGGTGTGGGAGCAGAAGACTGTATGACAGACTCATTATAGCTCTCAGACCAGCCTCAACTCACTGAACTGTAGACCTGCTTTCATGCCAAAAGGAAGTGAATCCACTTGGAAGCACTTGCTCAAATTTCAGAGCAGCAGTTGTATTTTTATTTTTCATTTCCGTAATGATTGTTTTTTTGACTTGGAAAGATTGAAAGTTAGAAATGAATTCTCCTGATTCAGTCGAACACTTCTCAGCATGCAGATTAAACAGTAAACAAATGACACATTAAAAATGATAAAGTAATCAGCTGACATTACAGATACATTTACATTAGAGCTGGGTAATATCCTGTCAGTATCCTGATATAGCATTCAGTATCGTCTGGATTGTGGTCACTATAATTGCATATCTCTTTCGCTCCATTTATCCATCCAGCCATCCTTCATCAACAACTTATTTGCTTATTATTTTCTTGATACCTGGTTTGGTCGATATTACATCATAAAATCTTGTTATGTTCGACCAACAGTCCAAAACCCAAAGATAATCAACTGATTCTAATTATAACTGTTACATTTGTACTGTAAACAAGATGTTTGGATGTTATTTTTAGTATAAGTAAAAGATTGAAAACCAAATTAGTTGCAGATTCATTTTCTGTACATAGACTCATCGTTTAATCACCAGAACCACTGCAGCGCTAATCTGAAATGCTGTCCATTCCAAGTAATAAACGACTTCTCTTCCACAGTGTACATCGCGGTAGTGATATAGGATCACACATTCCATGGTACAATATGTCATCTGTATCAGACAGCCAGGTTGTCACAGTGTGTATAATATCCTATTAAAGGCAGAGAGGCTGAGCACATGATCACGGTGGGATGAGGAGAGGTAGACTCTGTGGTTACGTCATCGATGCGTGGTGCTCAAACCTATACAAAGTTGGACAGTGCTTCTGAGATGACAGACTTTGGATGCGAGGATGAAAACCGTATCGTCACCACGGTGGCGCTGCTGTTTACGGTTTCCTTGATGCAACATTCAAAGAAGCTCTACACAATTATTATTATTTCTGGGGGTATACTTGTTTTTTGTACGTAGCACACAACACACACACACACACACATATATATATATATTTATATATATATGTGTGTGTGTGTGTTGTGTGATTAAAAAAATACATTACCTTGATAAACACAAGCATTAAAAGTTAGTACCTTAAATAGCTCAGATAAGTAATAGAGAGTGTTTTCAAATCAGTCAGAAGATTCTCTGTGGCAGCCAGCCTTAATGGATTAGTGTTACAGTGGTCAGTGTGCTTCTGCAGGGCAGTTTTTAAAAGGCTTATTTGAAACGCATCTTTTAACTTGATTAAATGTCTCACTGCATAAAAACAGTCTGTGTTCGTAGGTCGAGCATTTTAGCTTTGGTCCAGTAAACATGGACTTTAGACTCACAAGCAGAGGACTGAGTTCTTTTTCCTCCTTATACAAATATCCATGACCTCATCTCCCTATTACATCTCACTATTGATCATGGACACTGCTCTGCTGTCAGGGTATAAGGTCTAAAAACAGCAAAGGAAATGTTGCCTTCATAGAATTTCACCAGCCAGAATAAAAGTGGAGAGATTGATTATGTTCCTGCCTTTGCCTGTAGGTGATCATTGAGAGGTATAAAGGAGAAAAACAGCTTCCCATCCTGGACAAGACCAAGTTCCTGGTGCCAGATCACGTCAACATGAGTGAACTCATCAAGATTATCAGGTAGAGCTGAAGTGTTCCACTCTGGGTTCATTTCCTCTCCTCCTCTCCTTTCCTTCCTTTTGCTTTCCACTTTTTTCTTTTCTTTCCTTTGCTATCCTTACTTTTTCAACTCATCTTCCCTTTCTTCTGTCCTTTCTTTTCCTTATTCCCTGTCATACTCCTCACACTGTCATGTCCTTGTCTCTCCACCAGGAGGCGCCTCCAGCTCAACTCCAACCAGGCCTTCTTCCTGCTGGTCAACGGCCACAGCATGGTGTCTGTGTCTGCTGCCATCTCCGAGGTCTACGAGCGGGAGCGGGACCAAGATGGCTTCCTCTACATGGTGTACGCCTCCCAGGAGACCTTTGGCTTCGCCATGACCGCCCAATGAACAGCCATCCTTCTTTTTCCACCTGGCAGGCCATTGGACAATCAGTAGTTTTAAGCCCCCTCCATGTTTCCTGCCACACACCTTTAGTGTAACGACTAAAACACAAACTGCTAAATCTAAACACAGCGTGTGATATTTTCCCAGCTTGAACTGGTCGAGGATGTGATCTCTAAATTATGATTGCAACGAGTCTGTTTGTGTGCCACCACACTCTCCCAGTAGCATAAAGCCACAATGGTTGACCAGAACAGCAGAGTTTAAGTAAAGAAATCCCTAAATTAGACCATGACTCAGGCCAAGAGAGTCTTTAGTGTCTCTGCTTCTTTATTGTCCTCTCTGTTGATTCATGTCCGCTCTCATGGCAACGTGCAGCCTGTTGACGGCAGTTATTTTCAGTGTTGTGGTTAAGTGTCTCCGAGGCTGTATTTATGTTAATGTATATATACATTTCAGGTAGTGATATTACATAAAAGTGGTGAGGCTCCACCACTTATCTATATATACATTAGCCGATGAACAAAGCCAACCTTTACTTAAAGGTTTTTGGAGACAGGAACTAGAGAAAAGTTGGGGAAGTGTGTTTTTTTTATTGCAGTTAAAAGGTAAAAACTAAGGGATTTGTAGTCTGGATCGGAGTTATTTTGCCAGAGTAAAATGCAAAATGAAGTAGAGAAGATCCTTGTTGATGAGCGGATCTCTGCTGTGTGTGTCGTCACATTCCCTCAGTGGTCCTTCTTTGGTGTTTTTATCCCTCCCTGCCTTGTAGCCTAAAGCATCTTCACTGTAACATAGAGATGTTAGGAAACTGCTTTTGCTCTCGAAACAGATGATTGTAGTTTGCAAAAAAGAAAAAAAAATGCCTTGGTGTACAGATAATATTGACTTTACGGCTTTGATTATAAAAGGGTTTCCGGCGAGAGTGTAACCAAGTTGACTTTGGACACACTACAAGGAGCATGGTCTGAGTGCATGTGTGAATGGAGGATGTTTCTGTAAACGCTGATGAGGGGGTCGCCATTTTCTTTCCTTTTTAGTGTCCTTTGTCACAAGTATTTATAAAGGTGATGAAGGAATGTAAGAAAGTCGGAACAAGAGTGAAGCACGGGCAGGGTGACGAGCATCATGTCTGACTGTTCATCTGTGTTGTGCCTCTGACCCACCGGGCTGATTTCCCACAGCTGTCATTGTTGTTCAGTTTCACTTCACTGAAATCCAACGGGCGCTCTCACCGTGGGGAACCTGCCCAGTGAGTTTTCAAGGTCTGCACTCATAAAAAAAACCTGTCTGTCTGTTTGCAGATGTTCCTCTGCACTTTCTGTGCTGACGTACTTCTCCTCCTCATCATCGTCTTTTAACAGACTGTTTAGCTGCTTTTATATCGCAGTATTTTATCTTTTTGGTTCTTTTTATTTAATGTGATTTTATTCCATTGTACGCCATGTCTTTACTCTTCGCTGTCTACAGTATGTGAAGTATAAAGGTGACTCTTTTTTCTGACTAGTGAAAGCCACTGTGTGTTTGTTACAGAGGGGTGGAGCATTTGTTTCAGTGCTGTCCTTTCTGCCTGCTCCTCGGTTTCACGCACACACATATCCACACACAGCAATATCACCCAGCCTCCTCTTATGTATTTATGTTGGTATTTTGTAAACAATAAAAACAGAAAAAAAGAAAGAAGTTGTTGGTTTCCTGTTTTTGCACGGTGTTATACAGGTGTCCATTATGCTGCTACTCATACCAACTGACAAATAACTCTGAGCACAAATTCTTATACAAGCTAAAATGAGTCAGTACTGACAGAGTGAGTCAGCTGTGTAAAACGTACCGCATGATTAAACACTGCTGAAGTTACAGGTGCTGCAGTCATACAACTAAAACAATTGTGAGTTGATTTGGCAAACAATCGTCAGATGTAAATCTTTGGTAACACAATAATAACCATCATAATCACATGGTAAATATATAGTTAATTAAACTTTAGTTAACAGTTTTTTGACTGTTAACTAACAATGAAATACTCCTTTGTGCTACATCTATTTAAAAATAAATTGCTTAATAAATGGTGCGTTTCTGCATTGTGTTCTGTAAAACCATAATGTTTTCATATCAGCCGATATTGACAACATATATGTCGATACTGATACATCTGGTTGGGCTTTACTATTAACTAATGTTTAATTAACTATAAATTAACCATTTAAGTGTTACCAAATCTTCTCAGAACAGTGTGAAGCTCCCAAATCCACAGTTCAGTCTCACTAAACACCACATGCTTTTCTGGTATCTTGACCCGCTGACGCGCTGACTGTTATTTGGTGGCTAAAACAGCTTACACAGCTCTTCTAAAGCTTTGTATCGCTGTCAAGCACATTTATCAACAGGTTTATTTTGTTAACAATATGCATGTAACGACTGGAATCCTGTCAAATTCACACTCAAAACAAATAAGGGGCAGCATATCACCAGAATAACTGCTAAATGCTGCTAACTGTAGCTGTTGTATGCTAGTTAGCTCAGTTAGCCATGCAGCTTGCAGTGTAGACTGGGAGCCCTGGGTGCCAGGGGAGTGTTGGTGTCTACACAGCTAGCACAGGAGATTTGGACCTGCATGTGCCAGGGCTAGCTGGTTAGCATGCTAACTTCAGTAGATATCTCTGTAATACAACAGAAGTCATAATGTCAAACCTGTTATTTCTTGATAATTTTAGTCAATGTTTGAATGTTTTCAACTAAAACTCTTGGATACGGCACCTGTAATATTTTCAGTAATCAGGTTGTCAAATGTAGTTTACCGTAGCAGCTCCTCAGCCATCACTTGTCAAACACACAATAGAGCGTAAAACTGAGGCAGCACAGTTCCTGAACATGGAGCAGACGGACATCAGAAGCATTAAGATGTAATGTGTCTGTGGTCAGAGTGTGTGTGTGTGTGTGTGTGTGTTCATGTGCAATCTTTATGTCTAGGTTGAGAAAACAATGTTGACCCTTTATTTAGCTCATGGTTGGTAGCTGGTTTTTGCAATAATGGCAAAAATACTGAACTGCAGAATAATGGTCCTGCTCTGCAACACTGAAGATGCATTTTTTAGCATTCTAATCACACGTGTGTAAAAATAGGTCTGTTTCGCTGTATACCCTGTAATTTCTATGGATGAGAATGATGTTTTTTTTATCCATGACTAAATTAGACCTGTAATGTCAGTGTTGCTCCACTGGCTAATTTGAACAGTTCTCCGCCCACTGGTTCAGAACATTTAGATGTGACTTTTGAGACAGGAAAGTATTATTGGATTTATATTCAGGCGGAACTGAAAATATCTAATGACACGAGTAGACCTGTATCTAACATAGATACGAAATTGGATGTTAGATAAAGCGCTTCATGCTCAAATGTGTTCTTTAGTGTTCTAGAAATAGATTTGCTAATCTTCATTCACTTTCATTGAAAGTTCACACATTTTAACTCCAAGTGCACACAACAGTCTGTCTACAGGCCTCAGGGCGAACCTCTGCATATGTGAAATGGAGTTTGGTGGCACCAGAGGGAGCTGCATGACAACTGATAAATTGCCTTGAGTGATCTTACTTGAGTCAGTGACAGCTAGGTTTGAAGACTACAAGATTGAAATGAAAAGATTCTGTGGGTGTTGAGTTACAAGTGATCTTACCAGACCTCTGTAGAGGATAGCTTCTCGAGGCTACATTAGCCACTACTAACATAACACATCAAAAGGAACAGTTGGTAGTCAAGGTGCATTGTGGGGAATGTATTTTCTATGTTTTAACAAGTAAGAAGAATCCGTGGAATAAAAGAGAGGATATCTCTGTTCTGCTGCAGTGTCCAGCAGTTATAAAGGAGTGTTACCCTTTGCCTAAAAGTTCACTCCAGAAATGAAAATTCACTCACTATCTACTCACCCCCACGCTGATGAAAAGTTGTGTGAAGTTTTTTGTAGTCCACTAAACATTTCTGGAGTTCACAGCGAAACAGCGTTGCAGCATTGTCCGAAACAACTGAAGTAGCTGGAGACTTGTTTTAAAAAGGAAAAAAACAGAGACTCCAAGAATCCAGAAGCCCCAAGAACCAAAACTGATTTGAAAAGCTGTTATTTAGATTTTCAAGCCTTCAAGGCTTTACTTGAACTGCTAAACTTAAAGTTCAGCATCCCTTATGAAGTAGGTGCACAAGCTCAGCTATGAGTTGAAGATGTAAATATTGTCTTTTCAAATAAATCTGGGTTACCTGGGCTCCCAGAAACTGGGATTACGCCGAGCGAGCTGTATGGAGCCATTCTGTTTTTCTCTGAGTTTTTTTTTTTTTTCGTTTTAAAGTGTTATGTGGACTCAACCTCACCCGCCTCTCCATCAGCACGGGGGTGAGTAGATAATGAATTAATTTTCATATTTGGTTGAACTCTTTAAAGCATAGATAGGGAACATTCATTTGGATGTTTCTGGCGGCCCCCGCTGGACAAAAGCAGCAGTAGCGCCACCACCTCTTCATCTGTCTAACGTTTGCATTTGTTTTGAATGTGAAGAAAGCTGCAACACTTTTTTAATACCAATACTGACTACAGAGCAGCTTCTTTCCTCGGGCGGTGAGACCTCAGCACTCTGCCATAGAAAATGGTTTTAATTTTATGACTTATCTGACTTTGATATGTCCAAATCCCACCCAGGTACAGCCATAAAGAATTATTATGTAGAAATAGCCAAATCTTCTCGCTGATGGTCTCATTTGCTCATGTAGGTCACACAGAGGCATCAGTATGAAACTGAGACTGCTTCAGAACCAGTTTAAAACTCCTTTCAGTAGGAAAGTTATAAATAAATCATATGAACCAGTTGATGAAAGACAGAATCAGAAAATATTTTATTACTCAAACATGTTTTTTTTCCCTCAAATCAAATAAACATCTCAAAGTTTTAAAACACAAACAGCGATATAAAATCTGACCTAAAAATGAACTGGATAATTATAAACTGTGCTCAAACATTTGCACACAAACATTTCAAAAGCACGTTTTGCTAAAGATGAAGAAACATGCATGCTGGTGCTTCAGTGAACCAGCCTCTACTGTGACTGATAGATTTAGACTCACGTCCTGCTTTAATGAAACTGCAAAACTAATGGTTTCAAAAAACCCAACAAAAATTGAGTTTTATGACAAACAACCTCAAAAGAAGGCATTCTTTGGTATGATCTATGGAGGCAGTTTTCTCGTCCTGTGCAAACCTTTGAAGAAAATATATACGTGTATTTATGCGGCCATGTCCACAGAGACAATCGCACTGTGAGCAGAAAGTTAAAGAACCTTGAGCTGAACGAGTGAAGCCTGGCTAGTTGATCCTAAGCCTCATATTTCTGTGAAAAAGCTCCAAAGATATTTTACATTAAAATACAAAACTGTTGACTTATTCTAAACAACAGACAGACAGAAGCTGTTATACACACTGAATGTTCAGTATTTACTATTTTAAATAAACACCCCGTGTCCCTGTGCTGTGCCCTCCAGGGGTACAGATAGAGTTTCATCTGAAGGACCAGCTGTCCTCGTGTCTGGAAAACTCTGGGTCCTGCCCAGCAACTCGCTCGCATCAGAGACTCGAATACACTGTCAGACCTTTACTAACAAACTCAGATCCTTTCCGACGCAGCCCTGAATTTTCCTTTGCATAAAGACTACACACATTAATACAAAGAGTCAGCTCCAGTTGAGCGGCTCGACATTCATTCAAAAACATCAAAAACACGAAAAAAGAAACTGAACTGAAAAGATGGCACTTTTGAAATGTCCATCTAACCTGAAAGAGCGCAGAAACACTGATGTCAACTGAAGATACAAAAAAGACATTGAGAGGCTGTTTAGTCGGTGCACAAAGTGCCTGAATCTGTTCAGTGTTCATTCCGATTGTCGTGCTGTAGAGGAACAGCATTTGGCACTGGAGGCCATTTCTCTCTCAGAGGTAGAGAGGCAGCTGAGGATTTGACTTCAGGCACTGGTGAAGGTTTTTATGGACAAGAAAATAGCTGGTGCAGGGTCCCTCTGTGAACGCCAGCTGCTGACAGCAGCACAACGGCTGGATAATCTTCACCCAATATGGACGCCTTTACTCATAGCCAACGGGGCCTGTCGCATTGCAAACCTTCTCTCGGAGGATACACAAGGGATTTGTGTACACAAGGATATGCATCCTCCAGTATCTAATAATC
Organism: Pagrus pagrus; assembly: GCF_965226575.1. Classification (NCBI taxonomy): domain Eukaryota; kingdom Metazoa; phylum Chordata; class Actinopteri; order Spariformes; family Sparidae; genus Pagrus; species Pagrus pagrus. The sequence continues at coordinate 29,073,724 of NC_140194.1, forward strand.
GACTGCCAGTTCTTGAAAGGAGATCAGTGCTCCGGTGATCACTGATTACAAGTAAATATGTCAAATGTATCAGACCAGGGGGACCCAAAATTTTTCCCCTTAAACTGAACTTTAATGCTGGGCCATGGAGCTAAAGGTCCCTAAACTGACCGATATTCTGTGTAAAATGTCCTTCTGCCCGCCATGCTCAGATGATGAAAAATAATAAGGAATCATCTGGTGGGCATAATCCAAACTTTGGCGTGGTTAGACCAACGAAAAAGCTGCTGGAATCCAGGCATTCTCTCCTGTTCACCTGACATGTACTGTAGTTATCACAGGGCATAAAAAGATGTTAACGTTCTATTGATTTACTGTATTTAGCATTAAAATGATGCACCAGTTAAACATCATATGTTGGACTGAAACGCCACATCTTCTTCTGCACATGGAGCTTGGTTTGACATGAGAGTTGACATAAGAGCGCCTGAATGCATCAATTTTTGGTCTCTGTGGGAGAAGAGCAGCAAAAACCCTTAGGTTCTGGAAAGGATCTACATTCTTGAGCAGATTGTTTGAATCAGGGGAACTCTTATTTTAAAAGGTGCCCTGTGGAGTTTTCTTGTAAACAAACAGAATATGTTTATATGAAGAGTTTCTCACCTTCAGTTCTAACATACATGTTGAGTGCATTTCCTTCTACATAAAACACTATATATATATATATATATAAATTATATATATATTACCACCAAAAACCACCACAAGGTACCGTTAAAGTGGACTTTTTCCCCTTTTTCTCCCCTTAAAGGAGGATGACCAAGAGGGTGACCCATCTGAAAACCTTAACAACAGCCTGCCTGTGTCCTACATCTTTACTGAACACTAATCCTAAACTAAAGGTTTTGAGTATGTGGTGTGTACGTAACAAAATTCAGTATCTCAAAAGAGTCGGTGTGCGTACTAAAAACATTTGTGTGTGCTGTCGAACACTATTCTCCAATAATACAATGCTTACAAAGGGGCTACTCACAGCTGCACAAAAAGAGTTGTGGATGGTAGTTAAACTTCTTGCATGTTGATTGCCTTCGCTCAGAGCGTGTATTGCATAATTTCCTATTAATATAAAACCAAAGTATCGAGGCCTTGAGTTTGAGATGTTTTTACCATCAGATTCAGTCAAAGGTGCTTCGTTGTGGCTTGTGAGAGCTGGACAAATATCCAAGGTATCCAGTCTGCCACAGTATTCTTATCAAACAGCGTTTTATATCTAGAACAAGGAAAAATGCACAGAGTTTCCAGGGAGTGCTGTGTCTTTGGTTTGTTAACCATCTAAAAGACTATGAATGATCAGCTGGGTGGCTGATTTGGAGACTCTCTGGTTGTTCTGCACCGTGAGCAACACAACTGATTGCATGTTTGTAGCGTTTTATCTGAAGATGAACAGAGTTCCAGCTACATCTGACAGAAACTTGTGTTTGTATTTGTGGAGATCTGAGGAGGGATGAAAGCTAATCTGTGACAACCGCTCCTCTTCTCGCCAATCTGTTTCCTTTCCGTGCTCCTCTTATCTCTCTGTAAGCTGTCTTAAAAGAAGTATAAAAAGGAGGTCTGTGCTTGCAGATCCACCGTCTTTGAACAGACTGGTGTCGCCTCGTCTCGTCCCTTTTAAACGCCGAGGCTGCTGCCTGCCGGCTTCAGCAGCAACATGAGGTACAGTTGTGTCAGGAGTGTGACAGTTCAGATCCACTGGTGTTTCTGCTGGTTAGTCCCCTGAGTCCTTACTGTCAGAGTGAGGAGTGTACTTCAGTCGAAATGTCCCTGTGAGACACAACAGAGGAAGTTGAAGCTTTGTAATTCCCAAATTATACAAAGACATGCAGTCATAGGTCCTGTTTGCTTGATGAAAAACACCCTAGTCTTATGTATTTATGGATCCATTTGAAGTTGTATGACATTCTGTGCCCCGACTGCAAGAGGTGTTATTATCAAAAGAATAGAGGTTTGAAATCAGTGTGGTGAAGATTCACATCATTATAACTTTATCTTTGTTTGATATAGAAATCTAAATGTTATTAAAATTCAGCCTTAAATATATTTTATTTATATAAATCCATCAGGTAATTGAGAAATCTGTAGCAGAACAGATGAAGATAATATATAATAAAATAAATGTGGGAAATAAATCCAAAATGAATGGTTAATATTGTTTTTTAGGTAATCGACAGTCTCAGTCACAAAAATGATCTTTAACATACACACAGATATTTGCAGTATAAACATTGGTGACTGTTATTAATTGATCATGGGGATTTCTTTTAAGATTACCACTGACTAGTGAGATGGATCATCATCTTTGACATTCAAATAACATTCATCACATTTTTAATTATGGAGTCTGTGTGTGTGTTTAATTGAAACTTATTAATATATAATCCCAAGTGAATAAAATAAACTTTTAAAGCATGCATTAATGTACAAAACGTATGTGATTGTTAAAATGGCAGAAGGTTTTCTATTTTGTGATTTGTTAACATTTAATTATCAACTTGTCATATTACACATTTCACAAAAAATTGTACAGCAGTCACTGGTGAGAGACATTTTGGATCCCGTTTGAATTGAGTCATGAACTGCACATATGATGTTTGTAAATTTCAAAGATAATTTTGCAAGTCAAGAAAGTAATCATTTGTTATAAGAGAGTAAAGTATCATTTATTTTAATGTAAACAGCTCAGTGAACTACATCGCCTCGTTCAATACACGTCACCTCGGCACAGAAAAATTATTAAAGAAGGCGAAAATGTGGTATGGGTATGGGATTTGTTGACCGTTAAATGAAGTGACGGTGTGAAGTCTTTCTACTTACGTATTTTCAGTCTCCTACTTCATTAGTTTCATAACAAACTGTGACTTTCTGGAGATGAAAAATGATCTTTTAAATTGACCATATGTGTGATTCATGTAACAATTCAAACGTGACTAAAAAATTATTTGTCTCGCTGCATTGACGGGGCACACTAGAACAAGGTATAATACACTTTTTAAATTGATCAATTTATGAATTGATTATCACTGAATTTATAATTGTAGCAATGTTTTCACTCACCTTGCTGTGCTGAGTCCATGGGCGGCTGTTTGCACTCCTCTGCTCTGTGTCCATTGGCACCACAGTTATAGCACGACAGACTCCCAGCTGCACGTTTCTGGCTTCCCAGCATGCCATGGGGCTGGTAAAAGGCAAAGCCCTGCTGCTGGTCATGTGACAGGGGGCTGTGGCGGTACAGGGGCGGTGGCATCATCATCGGGTAGGAGAAGGGCGTGGCTCCGGAGCCGGCATTAGTGGATGAGGCTATCAGTGGGCTGAGGTGGAGCAGAGGACCCAAGGTGAAGAGGGACGGGCCAGCAGAGAACGGCTGCAGGTAGCCGGCCGCTGCGTATCCAGGCAACGCCCCGTAGGTGCCGCAGTTCCCCCGGCAGCCACAGGAGCTGCAAACACACACAGAGGGGGCGTGACCTGAACTTTGATCCAATGAAGAGGCAGAGGAGGAGGAAGGGGAGGGGCTTGAAGTAGGCTGGGGTGGGTAGTAAGTGTTGCCGGGTACCGCAGCCACAGGAACGCTGTTTGCAGTTGCCATGGGAACAAAGCCACCACCACTAGTTGAGCTGCCAGACTGCAAGCCAGACTTTGTGGAGGGACAGGAGGAGGAGGAGTAAGAAGAGAAGGTGGAGGAAGAGGAAGCAGGTGGGCAGGAGTAGTATCCAGATGGAGAGGGCGTCGAGGAGGACGAGAGGTGGAAGTGCAGAGGGGGATGGGAGACGTGGTGGAGGCTGTTGGAGGTGGAGGTCATAGCAGCGCTGGTTTCTACCATCAGACCCACAGCACCTCCCACCAGGCCACGGCAAACCCCCGAGTCCTGCAGTGCGGAGGAGCCGTCCATGTTGAGGCCAGGGAACAGGTTCTCCAGCCTCACCCCCATCCCCACATTAAAGCCTCCAGCAGCTGGTGGCAGGCCCGATCCCAGCGGCTTAGTCCTGTCCTCCGTGCTCAGCGGAGGGGGCCTGGGCTTACGCGGAGAAGTCAGGATGCGTGCTGGGTTTGGGACGGGGGAGAGCAGGGTCTGGGGGTAACTGGCCTGTGGGTGGTAGGGAGACTGCGGGAGGCCGAAGGAGCAGGAAGGAGGGAGAGGAGGAGCTGGATCTGTTTGTACAGGTAAGACCTGGGCTGTGGGGCGACTGGAGCCTGTGGGGCAGCTGGAGTTCAGGATGAAGAGGCAGGACCGGTCCTTCTCAGGACCCCCTCCTGCTGCGTCTGGACCTGACACACCTGTAACACAGATACATGGGGGTGTTTCTGAAGCTCATCTTAAAGGTCATTAATAACATTTTTATGTAGACAAATCATCAAAAAATAATATATTCAGACTTGTAGCTTGTAGTAAGCTGCAAAATAAGTGTCTCTTTTCCTTAAAAACATTATTATATTTGTGAATGAATCAATTAATTCATTAATTAATTTAAAAATGTTTGTCAGGTCCAAAATGAATGTTTGTTTATGTCTGTGTGAGAATTCTGACCGTTTGGTCAAGCTTCTACCAACGTTTGTATCCGTGTTCGTCAGCAATCAACAGTTGTGGTAGTTGCCAGTTTGTGGAAAAAAAATAGAAATGGCTGAGTGCTACAATATGCACCCAGCATACTGTACTGCCCTAATGTTAGCTAGCTAGCGTAAGCAGCGTTAACGTTAGCTAGCGTTGGTACAGCAACATTTGCTAGCTAGCATTAGCTATTGCTAGCTAGCATTAGCTAATGTTAGCTAGCGCATAAACTGGCTTGGAAAGATGATTCCAACAACAGCACTGTTGTAACGTGAATGCAATTAAAGATGGGGGATAGAATACCACTTTTAGTGGCATAATAAAAATATAAAAAAACATTTAATGTGTGTATGACTAAATATCAGAGAGAGGAAAACAGGAATCACAGGAAAACAGGTTTCAATAAAATCAAAAAAAAAAAAAAAGAAAAAGTAAACAATAACTCAACTCAGATTTCCTCATTAATAATTAAGTTCCTGGATTTGTGCAGGATTCCCACTGGTGACGCAATATTTCCAGTAATATGACACCAGGTGGTTTGCTGTGATACCATTGTCAGAAACATCTCAAAATATCAGACCTATCAAAGGATACAACTTATAGAAACAGTTTGTGCTATATTAATCTATATATAGATAATGTTTTTAGGTAAATGCAATATAAGAGAAACAGACATGTCTTAATGTTTTAACAACAAGGGTAAAAACTAGGGAGATTTCTGTTCAGCCCATACTAATGTTAATTTATGCTCTTTATTTTGTACATCAATGGGAATACATTGATAAAGAATTAAACAGTAGGAAAATGTGCAAAATAATAAAATGGGGAATATCACTATCAATATGTCCACTTTCAAGCTGCTGCATTTTAGAATTTCAAACCCATTCGGCTACTTTCCTATTTTCAGGATTATCACTCTGTAATGATTCAATTGTCCTGTGAGTAAAACTTACGCCTGTGAATGTCTCTGGTCCTGTCGAAGGTGGAGTCACAGCAGAGTGGTGTTCGGGGGGAGCAGGAGGAGCTGGAGTAGCCTGAGGATGAGCTGCTGTCTGTTGAGACGGGGTGATGATGCGGCACAGCGTCCACCTCCACTCGCAGCTCTCCTGAAATACATTTCAATACACCACAATATTAAGTTGCATTTACATTGTTTTTGGGCAACTGGTAGAAAACATTTGTCACAACAAAACAATGTAAACTGAAGCCAAATTAGCAGAGACAACAAGCTTCGTTACCTGCAGTGGAGGTGGGATGTGTTGAGGGTCCCATGTGACTGGAGGGCGTCACCCTGGCGATGCCGCTGCAGGACCGTTTCTCTATCTTCATCTCCCTGCTGAGGACACACACAGACAAAGAGGTGTGAGGCATGTTGTGCTTCCTCCTGTTTTGTGCACATACATTTTCTAAGTAAATTTTTAGCATAAATATGAGGGTGCAAATCATTTAATGAGCTCAAATAAGACAAAATATCCCATTAAGTCTGTCCAGGTCTTTATAAGGGTTGAAAGGCAGTTTATGGTCGCTTCTCACCACCAGGGGGAGACACTGTCCACTCAACATGTTCCTCAGCATCCCAACAGCTCTTCCACAAACATCTGCAGACAGTCACATGGAAAACCACTGCGGGAACTTTCCATTTTCTGTGTCTTGTTTAAGCATGCTCAGACACAAACAGTTACTCAGGTGTTGCCACCTGCCTGATGGAAAGATGTTGATACTGTGGATGGAAACACCAAGATCAAGAGATAATGAGAGAGCAGGTACACATGTGACGAACCCAGGTGTAGGTGTGTGTATGTGTGTGTGCGTGCGTGCGTGCGTGCGTGTGTGTGTGTGTGTGTGGATGTGTTTATGTAAGTAGCATAATTAGACGCATTTACTTGCATGTCCATGTTTTTGTGTTGTTGCATGTGTTTCTGTTGGTTATCTCCTCATAAGTACATCTTATCTTGGCAGCCCACCTACAGCTGGTTAACCATTGATGCTTTCGGGACCAGTAGTGCTGAATATTTGCTGTCGATATCAGCAACTGATCAGTCTGTCTGTTAATCGTTAATAGGACAAAGCAGCTGCTGATTTCACCATGCCCTTCTATTGTAAAGGATACTGAAATGAATGCCAACAAGCCTAATTTGAACTCACTCATATTATAGATTTAACAACATAAACCCTGTACGTAGAGTGACTTCCTACATTATAAAGTGAGCAGTTATTTTAACTGAAGCTCTACCCTGGGATAGTGACAGCATCATTTGCCAATACATCCTGTACCAACCTGTGATGCTAATCAAAATTAGCAGAAGCATTTGTTAGTGCAGAATCTTTTTTTTTTTTACCACATTTTCTTTTGTGCATCGTCAGTTCAAAATCTGCTGTCATGATTCTCTCCAGATGTTCTCGTAGATTCTGAGCATGTGAGAGGATGCAGGCTGAGCCACTGTTGGCTCTGGATGACACAAAGATGGCACTCAGGAAGCAGGAGAAAAGGACACTTAATGTAGCACTTTCTTGTTTCCCTATAGATTTAATTTTGTTCCAACAGTGACAGACAGTGGATTTTTCTATGACAGACTGGCTATCATTTACGTTTCAATTATACCATGTTTAAAGCTCACTCTGCATTCTCACTGGCCAGAGGCAGGCCTTATTTTTAGATATATACTATACTCTTATTAGATCTCAGTGCTGCCTTTGTTGACCATACAATACTACAGGACACTGGAAAGATGAGAAAACTGGGTTGGGCTCTCAGCCAAAGAGCTCAAGTGGTTTAAGTCAACTCGTCATAACAGGAAGTACTCTCTCTCAATTGGTTATTATGCATCTGACGTTTGGGGTTCCCCAAGGCTCAATCCTCGGTCCTTTTCTATTTAACATTTACATGCTTCCACAAGGCCAGATTATACAAAACTATAATATCAAATTTCATTCAATTACGCAGTGGCACCCACCTTTACCTTCCTGAGCCATTAAGCAACTACATTCTCATAGATTATCTTTCCAAAGGAATCGAAGAAATACTATTGGATGCGCCTGAACTTGTTCCAGCTAAATGGAGACAAAGGTACTTGTCTTTGGCAGAAAAGAAGGAATGCTGAGAGTTAGCGCTCATCTCAACTCTCTCTTATCTCTGAAAACCAAAAACCAAGCCATCTTGGTGTTATCTTGAACTCGGAGTTACTATTAAACAGCCACGGCAAATCCATCACTTTCTATTACAAAGTCCACCACCTTAAAAACAGGAAACTAATTCATACCTTTAATTCCATTGGGTTAGATTAGCATGATGGTATTTTTTCAGGCCTCTCCAAAAAAACAGAAAAGGCTGAGAAAATGTAGAAAATGTCTGACTATAAATCACTCATGGACCATTACAGCTCTCTGTCTTTAATTCTACGAACCATCTCAGCCTCTCAGGTCATCAGGTAGAGGCGCTGTGAATTCTTCTTAATCTTTAAATGTCATTTAAAGGTGCCCTTTGAGTCCTAACAAACACGTCAAGTGCATTTCCTTCCTCATAAATCATTTGCAAGAGTGACTGGTCTTTAAATCTGTATTTTTCATCTTTGCTTGCTTTCCAGCAGTCATCTACTTCGCTGCCTTTGTTGGCTACCAGGTTACCACCTGTAGATCGATGGATCAATGCAGGTGGCTGCTTGTGCGTGTGCATGAGAACAAACAAAACAGGGGCCCACTCATAATATAATCATTGCTCTATAGTGCTAATAGTGGTTAACAACTCCACAGGGCGTCTTTGAAAAAGGTGTGTATTCTTTTAATTTGCATTTTAATGTCTTATTTTTCATGTTTTTGATGCATTATGTAAATCACTTTGAATAGCCTTTCTGTGTGGAAGGCACTGCCTGCACAGCTCTAATGGAGCAGCATTCCTCATGTTACAGGGCTTTTACTTTTTTAAGGAGTGAAAGAATTAGTTCAACATTTTGGGAAATATGCTCATTTGCTATCTGGCCGAGAGTTAGACAACAACAAGAGTGCTCTAACGTCTCTGTAAGGACACTCCCACACAGAGTTTTAAAGCCTGCAACTCCCCTCCAGTTAGTTAGAACTGAAGACGAGGATGAGATGTGGATGAGAGGTGAAACTTGTTCAAGAAACTGAAACAAGTCCAGCTGCCTATGATACAGCACAGAACAATACCTTTAGAGGCCAGCTTACTGTTTCCTCCTGCACCATTTAGCAAGAAAGCAAATATTTCACTAAGTAATGTTTATTTTAAGTTATGGAAATGTTTTAGCTCATCAGCCTCTGCATTCTAAGCATTTTTTCAATAAAAGATAAAAATTAAAGCCTCTTAATTACCACATAACAACAAAACAATGTTATGCCTTGAATACAAATACAGTGGCATCTGCAGCTTACTCGACTGACTTTTGTAGCTCCAGTTGAGTCTTGAGTTTCTTCTTTGCTCCCTGGGTCAGGTCGTACTTGTTCAGGTCATCCTCTGTCAGCCCTAAAAACTGCAGGTAACAAAGAGAAACCAGTTTAAAACTAATAAACATGTAAAAGAAGAGCAAACATAGTGGATTATTTGTGAGTTCAAAAGGCTAACACAGGACCACAGCTTTAAATACTGAATTTAGGGACTGGTTGAATGTACTTATTGTTTCCTGTAAGATCTGTTGAATCAATAAATTACAGAACAGAACCTAAAGCTGACCCACCTCCTCCATTGTGAGCTGTTTGAAGACGGGGTAATACTTGTGAAGCCGAAGCCTGCGGAGCCAGTCCAGTATCCCATTCTGCTCTGGGGTGTTGGGCTGGGATTGGCATGGTGCCTGTGTATGGGACTGGGAACGGGACTGGGAATGTGAGTGGGATGTTGGCAGGGAGTGAGACAGGTGTAGGGACTGAGCCTGTGCACTGGGTTGACTGCTGGTTTGTGGATGAAGGTGGTGCTGGGAGTGCTGCTGGGGCTGAGGGTACGAGTGCGACTGAGTGAGTTGGGGATGCGGCTGGGAGGAGGGATCACCTCCCACAGCCATGGAGCACTGTGCTGGTAGGGTTGGCACAGGGGGAGGGAGGGAGGAGAGCTGGGGGGAGTGCTGGGGAGGAGGAAGGGAGGGAGGGAGAGGAGGAGGGAGGGACGAGAGGTGCGGGGAAGGGCGAGTCAAGACAGAGCTGTGGGTGCTGATGACGGGTTGGACACTGGCCACTCTGTACACCGCCCTGAGAAGAGAAAGACAGTGTGAGGGGGAACAAATGATGATGATGAATGATAGAAGATGAGAGAAAACAATCGTACCTGTTAGTTCCTCTGTACTGAACCATACAGCCAAGATCTGAAGAACAGAAAACAAAAACACCCTCATCGTCTTCATTTTCATCACAACCCAAAGGTTTTAAACAACTCGGATTAAATTAACTCGAAGAACTAGTAGGTAAACCCGAAAAACTGCTTGTTTAACAGAAAGAGTAAGACACTGACATTTACAGTATCTTGTTATTGTGTTGTTCCTACAGGGCCACACTTTGGCCTCAAATCTTACATAACACACAAAATGAAAACATCTGTATCAAATTGGGTAATACACAGTGAGTTAATCGGAGCATCACAACACTGTGTGTTAATAATAGAATTTCAACTGTTGCTAGATTTTAATATAAAACAGTAATGGATTTTAAGCAAAAACAAGTTTGCATGTCCTCAGGATTACATAAACAGGAATGAGAAAACAAGCAGAAGCCAGTATCAAAATGATCTAGATAAAGAATGACTTCTGAAAACTTTGATTTCATTGAATATTCTGTATTACTGTAAATACTGAATGAAGTCTAGAGTCAGACTTTACACTTTTATGTTTATTTTTTACTTTACTTTTTACGTTTATGTTTGACTGCATCAGTTTACTGTTTATGTTCTATTCTGATTCTGGTAGGTTTACAGCCACACTTAACCAAGTCCACAGGGGGCCTCAAGTGGACCTTCTGTGCGTTCAAGTGCTGTAGGAATCATCAGAAAAATGTTATTCCGGCTGAAAAAATTCTCGTGAATGCCCTCTCGAGTCAGGACAACAACTTGGAAAGTCTGAGAAAATTTTGGTTCACGAGTTGCCGAGCTGACATCATATGATGTTCAAACATGGGCTCCATACAGCTCGTCTGGAGTAAAATTTATTTGAGTTCAATTGTTAAGAAGAATGCTGCAGCGCTGTTTTGCTGTGAAGCTCCAGAAATGTTTTGTGGACTACGAAACTTCACCTGACTTTCCATCAGCATGAGGGTTAGTAGATAGTGCGTGCATTGTCATTTTTGGGTGAACTGTTCCTTAAAGTTTCATCAAGGAGACAACTTATCAACAACTACACACACATCAGGTTTCATTTTGCTCTAGTCTGGAAAGTGCTTTTTGTGTGTGTGCTGTGTTTTTATTGAGGTGAACCCATTAACTAGAAGTAGACAAGCAGTGACCAATGTGTTCAGAGCAATAACTGTGATGTAACAGCCTCATATTGAGTTTATGAAGAATGGATGTGATATATCGTGGTGGAGGGCAGAGCTCTGTGTGTTTGTGGAGGCATATTACAGCATAGTCAGACACATTCATATTAGCCTGGGTCCCTGGGGTCTCCTATCAGCATGCACACACATACACACACACTGAAAAGATACACAGATACACTGCACCGATGGCTATAAATACTCTCCGGGATTAAGTCACACACATAATATCAAACACACACAGTCACAGTCACACACTCTAACATGAGGTCACCACACTCTAGGCTTCCCAACACAAACATGCCACGCTGAATTCCCACACCAGACTAAAATAGACCCCGTCCGCTCCCTCCAACACCTCCAAAACACAAACTGAAAATCCTGCCTGCAGTCTCACCTCTGTCACCTCCTCACTACCACCAACCAACACCTACACCCCTGGCCTTGTCCTTTCCATTATGTCTTTTTTTACTCCACTCTTTCTCTCACCTCCAACTCCAAAACCAAGACATGATATCTTTTATCTTGCCCTTTTGCCCCGTCCCTCCTTGGCATCTTCATTGCCCACATCTAAGAATAGAGATCGCCTGTTTTATATCCCTGCGGCCCTCTGTAGTGTCTTACACACACTCATGACATCTGCAGTTTAATCCTATCTGATGAATTCTGCGACTTATCATCTCTCATTTCTCAACATCTTTTTAAGAAAGAAACAGAAATTAAATAAAATCCAAATTCAAAATCTCGTTAAGAATAAAACAAAATCAAGACTTACTAGAGCTGGAGGTGAACGGGCAGGATGGAGCTACAGGAGCCGTTGGAAGGGAGGAGGGCAAAGGAGGGAGGGAGGCAGGAGAGTTGGGTGAGAGGGGCCTGGTGGAGGTGAAGAACAGCTGGACGCTGTGGTGCTGGAGGACATGGCAGGGCAGCGCTGTCAGACACCTGGGCAGGCAGTGAGACAGGACAGCAGGGGGACAGACAGGGAGTCAGACAGACACAGGGAGGCCAAATAAAGTCAACTATAAGAAGAGATGCTCAGAGTTGGATTTAAAAAAGACCACATCTTCTTTTTGTCACTTATTTGATAGCCAGACAACCAGAAGGCAAGTAAGGTGATGTTCACGAGCAGCTGCCGATGATGCTGTTTTGTATTTTGCAAATATGATATGTCATGCACAGGACATGGGGATTTAATACAAATTCCAGCCAGATTTCACTGTGTTGGTTCATTTATCAAGTTTTATCAGTTCCGCCTTCTTAAAGGTGTTCTATGTAACAATTAGTAGCAATTTATATTTATTAATCACTTGTTTTTTGGTCATATGTGAGCAGATTGTAATAACGTGAAAAAGAGGACCTTCCCTGTCTCTCTCAGTTACCTACACAAGCCTGTTGACGATTTGTTTCAGTTGTTTAATGCTGCTGGACTGTGGATTTCTTTGTGAAGGACTCAGATTGGATTTTCTGCGACAGTCCACAGGATGTGACTTTATGCACGTTCTCAAGAGCCTTGTCTCAGTGCCTCTCTCTGCTCCGCTAACAGAGAGCAACAGTAGCTAAAGTTAGTTTAGAAACAGAGTCTGCTAACATAAACTAACGACTGGCTTCCAGCACAACACAGAAGTTCCACAGAGCTCCTTTAAATGTGAATATTTTCTGGTTTCTTTACACCCTTCTGACAGTAAACTAATATCTTTGCACTGTGGACAAAAGAAGATATTTTAGGTCCTTATCCTGGGCTGTTGGAAACACTGATGGAAATATTTTCATCATTCTATAGATCACACAACTTACTGATTAATTGAGAAAATAATAATAAAGCAGCAATGAAAAAAGTCATTAGTTGCAGCCTTCGTGTTAGTTGAAGGCAGTAAAGTACCAAGAAACAATGAAAAGCATCAACACAACATAATGAGGAGGAAGACTGTAAGCAGGCAAACATAGATGTAAACAGTGCAGAGTTTAAATAATTAAAAAAATCTGCTTTAAACTATACATATAGAATAAAATGTGTTTGATGTTAATCATTGACCCAAACTGTACTTGATCTGTTGTAAGTAACCAAAATCTCTGATGAGCCATTACTGACAGAGTTCAATTAAATTCCTTTCTTATCTTCAGCTGGAGCACACCTCACCACCATAGAAGAGAAACAGAGAAACAGTTTTCATAGACAAAAATGTACAGGAAATGTTATGTGACTAACCTGGGGTCCAGCTCTATGGACTGAGGGAGGAATTTCTCCACTCCTTCATCAGGAAATGCTTGTGACAGCTTCAGGAGAAAAGTTCAGCGATTAAGACATGAAGATTTACAACATTTAGCTCATTGTGTTATCACACTTCTATGCTGATGACACTAAGCTTTACGTCCCAATAAAACCAGGCAAACAGCTTGACACTTTATGTAATTAGGATCAAATATCTGTTAACCATGAGTAAATGGGAAAAAGATGACAAAGTGGTTAACTCATTTGCTAATTTCGAATGAATGGATGAGTGTATTCTGAAAGTGTTATTATGAATCAGTTAAAGTGTGTTTCAGTGGTGGTCCTGACCTGGGACAGCAGCTCTGTCACCTCCTGCTGAGTTCTGACAACGGATGACACAAAACCGTCTGACCAGCTGGCCTGAGGGGGGAGTGGAAAGGAAGCAAGGTGAGGAGAAGAGAAGAGAAGAGAAAAGTTTAGGTGATGGAGTAGAAACCCAGGTGGGAAAAGGGGGTAAAAACATGAAGAGATGAGCAGAGAAATTTTTGGAAAAGTGAGCAGGAGTGATGTGTTTTCAGTGTTTAAACTGGACCCACCTCAAACATATATTCACTGCTGTCTTCAGACTTGTGTGTCACTCCTCTCAGCACCACCCTCTCAATCAGCGCTGAAAGGGGCACAGATCGTTTCACAGATGATTAACCAGATGACATGTTTGTGACAGTTGCTTTAACACTTCAGTCATTTAGGGATGATTAGTTTAAATGGCCGAGAGGGGTTTAAACATGGCCTTCTCCCATAGGTGATAAGTCATATATGGGCAAAACTAGAAGCTAGTGAAGTCGTTTAATCAGGTTACTGCAGCGACTGTGATGTGGACTGATGTGTAGCATCTATTGTCCCACAGAACAGACTGAATGTCGTGTACAGTTTGTACAAAGGGTTGGTGGGATTGTCGACCATCTTCAGAGACTTCATGTCTATTACTTTTCCAGGTGCTGAGATGTACTTCCTGTATTATGTTGCCGAATAACTCTCCTTCCCCAGATACATACAGCACATCTTACCCGCTGAAAGGTGAAGGAGAGTACTATAACAATTTGTGTACATTGCAGAAAAACAACCTGTTTGATAGAAGTTTCCAACAGTTCATAATCTCATTTGTTAGCTTATTTCTGCGTATTATTACCAATGTGTCACTTTTTGTCATTTGCAGTCCATTTTAAGAAGTGGAAGAATCTCGTTGTTGCAGTTCATTACTCACCAGTCGGTTAGTTAACTTTAGCTTCTGTCGCTATACTACTTTACTATACTACTTATACTACTTAGACTTTGGAGATCTCTGGCTGTGTACACTCACAATCCAGCAGGAAGCTGACTGAACATTTTGTGCATCAGATGAGGCAAAACATCTTGGCAACAACTCTACCATGTACATATGTATGCACTCTAATTTTCCACTTTGTCTGACCGCGCTGCCAAATCGCTACCAACAGCTGCTACTACACAATTCATTCAGGATGGCGCTCCCCACCTGGGATTCAACCTCCCCAAATCTGTCTGGTCCAACCTGGAATCTGCCCATCGGCTGTGTGGAGCTATTTGTATCAAATTTAAAACACAAGTGCTGACATTAAAGACTATTAACCTCTAACTAATGATTCAGCCCTCAAACCTGGTGCCAAATCCTCTCACTCCTGGTTCTGAAATGACATTTCCATCACAGACAAGTCAAATTATCCTCCCACCCCATCCTCACTAAAAAAATGTATAGGACCTGAGAAAGTGTTAAGGATACATGTGGTCTTAATTTTGGCAAAATCTGTCTGTAGTCACACATAAGTGAGGACTGTATGCATTCACATGTCTAGTTCCATGTCTGAATGCATGCCTCAGGTGCAGAGGCAAGTTAGGGCTCCTCCACTGCTATTAGATCCATGCCATAACATACAAGGTGAGTTGAAGTGGTGTTAAGGCTAAATAGATGTGTGTGTGTGTGTGTGTGTGTGTGTGTGTGTGTGTGTGTGTGTGTGTGTGTGTGTGTGTGTGTGTCTGTGTGTGTGTGTGTGTGTGTGTGTGTGTGTGTGTGTGTGTGTGTGTGCAGAAGACCTCCAGGTATTGATTCAGACATATTAGACTCCAAAAGCCTCAATCTGAAACCACATGAGGCGTGCAAGAACAAGCAGCAGGGAGGGGACGACATTAGCAAAGGAGGAGACGAATAACGAGGGGGATAAAGGAGTGAAGAGGGAGGAGTTGCTCATAGAACACACACACACATCCCTCACCACCTTACTGTGTGCCTGTTGGGCAGCAGCTGTGGAGGGCTCTAAATGCCGCCTGCCATTCACACTAATCTAGGCTGCCACCCACACACACACACACACACACACACACACACACACACACACACACACACACACACACACACACACACACATGCTGATGAGATGATTAAAAGAGTTTCAGTTGTAGAGATAATACTGCATATTGATCAACATCCCTCATGGTGTTGCCTCTTTGTCTTTATGACTTTACAACTAGTTTATGCTTGTGCTAAAAAATCACATCGTAAAAGCAACACGAGGTGTGGCTCATTGTGCCCGAGGTAACAAACACTCTAAACACACACAGGGAAAATGGCAGGGCATGGCATATAAACTTAATTGTGTGCGCCTGTGAGAATGTGTGTGTGCTTCTCTGCATTTGTGTTTTATGTGTTTCTACATGCTGACTGCAACCACATTATGTGTGTGTGTGCTGTATGCTGCTGACAGCTATGTGGTGTGACCATGAGGTAGTGAGATAGTTGAGTATTGTGTTACAGACAGAGTTAGAGGGCCAAGACAATAACAGACTGGGCTGGAGAGGCTTACCGCACCTCAAACCGCATACTGTACACCAGCTGGTCACTGGGTGATTGATTTCCAATACATGATAATGGAAGATATTGGAGATGATCTAATCATCTTATGAAAACCAATAATGTCTAATCAAATGTGTTTTATGTAGGAAGAGATTTTGGTCTCATTTAGGGCCAACTTTATTAAATAATAATGATACATTTGCATTGCAAAATATAATAACATATTGACACTGTATCAAATGACTATGTGTAATATGTAGGGCTGACCCAAATGCTTTGAAGCATCCACCATTGCCATGGTAATCAACATCCCAGTCATCCACACTGAGCAAAGGGCTATGACGAGCTACCTCTAGCGAGGCGAGGACAGTGGCTGCTGACTCTCATTAAACTCATAATTACAATAAAGGTAAAGTATAAAAGCAAGTAACAAGTGTGATAGCCCCAGTGTCAAAGCAGCAAATATTCACATGTACTGTGGCTGAAAGGCTTAAAGCCTCTAAAATCTCTCAGAGCCAATGTGGGTAATTTTGATTTCTTTTTGAAAGTCATTTCTGTTTCGGGGGATTACTATACCATGCCACAATGGGGCAGTAACATGTTGGTGATGGGTCAAGTCACACAAGTATTAAATAAACTCAGGCGTGTCACCTCAGTGTGTGGAGAAGTAATAATTCTTACTGCAAAAGTAGTATTTAGTTTCTAAATATTGCAGAAATACGAACCCAGCAAGAGACGGGGACCAAAACAGAGCAGGAATATTGGACTTTCATATGTAACAAGGAAGGAAACAAAGACAACACCAAGTGAATGCTACTGTCGCACCATGTCTGCTGATTATGTACATAGGCTTGTTTGTTAATACGTTAGTTCTAAGAACCTGGCCAAAAAACAACAATGAAACAAAGATGTTATATCTATCTATACCTACATCTATGTACCTCCGTATCCTCTGAGATTTGTTCTGACACCCCAATACACAGGAGGTGAACTGAAAGATTGAATAGTAAATTCAGCTTAAACTTTTCTTGAATTATTTTCATTTAATATGAGAATGTACTGTAGTAATGCATGACAATAGGATTTAGCATAACTGAACAAAAAAGTAAAGTATTATCATAATAGTGACTGTTGATGCAGAAGGTTTGGTGATGACTGCCTTGACTGCTCACCCTGAACCTGAAACCACGTGCATCCTTAAGTGATATACTACACTGCAGCTCTCTCTCTCTCTCTCTCTCTCTCTCTCACACACACACACACACACACACATACACACACACACACACACACAAACTTAAGCCTTAGGGCAGCATTCTTTGTGCTTAGTTTTAGTGTTCAGATGTGCCAGCATGCCACATCTTGTTCAACTGGGCTTAACTGAATGTATAGCATGACACACACACTTCATGACGATACACACAGATGGAGGGTGGAGGCCAACCATACATACATACATCAAGATTAAGAAAAGCACAGCGGACAAAATTTCCATAACATAGCCCATATGTACTGTAAATAGTACAAGACCAAGAATATCTACATGTTCTTGAACATTCAAGATCAAGAACAGCAAGTGTTCTTCTGAGAGTGATGTCAATATAAAACCAAGAACTTCTGTAATGACTGCTCCATTAGCTCACCTTCTCCTGCTTTCCCCTGGTGGTTCTTGCTTGGCACTGCTGCATCCTGGCCTTGCCCAGCAGGTAGAGGAGGAGGCAGATGAGGAGGAGGAGGTGGTGGTGGAGGAGGAGGGGGAAGAGGAGGAGGTGGAGGAGCGAGGTCTGGATGAGGAGGGCTGAGCTCTTGGCTGACCGCTTGGTCACGTCGCCCCATGCTGACCCCTGAGCCCGGCCCTGAGACTGCGCCTGCCTCTCTGTTCTGGCTCTGCAGCACAGGGGTGAGAGGTTGTTCAGTGAGAGAGAGGTTAACACCACAGAGCAGAGGTGGGGGATAAGTAAATACAGTACAGAAAGGCATTAACTCCTCAGACTCAAGTGCAGCTTGTTCGCACACTGGAGCATGTGCAGTATCAATATAACATTGACCTAAAAGTGGTACGTCTGTGGTTAAAGATGGGTCGACTGCAAAAAGGCAGATAGTGAAATCTGCATCTGCGTCCACGTGAGCACACTGAAACAGTCGCACACAATTTCCCCCATTGCTCAACCAGTTGCCTTCACAGTCTCAAGTGGGCACAAAAACACACACAAGACAACATTCAATAACCGTCTAGATGAATGTAATGCTTAAGCTCTGTGCTGTCGCTGCTTGAACAAATTCAAACACTAGGCAACGTTCTCTGCCGGGCTGGCACAGGGCTAAAACAAAGTGAGGAGAAAGATCTGGCAGTGCAGAGCAAACCAATATTTAGCTAGGCTCGTCAACCGAGAGGGCGCTTTTATTTATAGCAACGTCCTCGAGGAGCAGTTGTAGGGAGAAAGAGTTGACATCCCAACACACATTTAAACATGGAGCTGTCTGTTACTGTTAGGCAAACTGCTGCTCCGATTGAAATTAGGGAATTATGTGATTTGCTCAAGAGCACTTTGAGTAAAAGACCCAGATCTCCCACCAGACATTTCTAACCTGGTCCAGGAACTGCAACCTGAAAACTATTGCCATTTCCAAACAATTCAATTATAAAACAGCAAATGCCTGTTTTCAAAACTGTGTTGGGCTGTTTCACTCCTGCAGCGCAGCTGACTTTGACTTCACAATGAGTTGGATAACTCCTTGAAGTCAGTCAGTCATCTGTCGAATTCTGATGACTGACAGCAGGTGATTATGCACTTTAATGCTTCTAATGTTTAAAGTCTCTGGTGTCACAAAGAGCTGACAAAGAAATAACTGATTCCAAGTGTTATTAGAGTTATAAGGCTGCAAGTCACCTGCAAGGTGCAGTATGAATAATGACTAACAGATAGAGACAGAACAAAAAGGAGGCATCTTATACAGCAATATGGTGGGTATTGCTGAGGGGTGACTATTTCACACGCCATCATGAGTTTAATAAACAACAAAGAGTAGAATGTAAACACACCACAGTTTGAACTGCTCTTGACTGATCAGGGAAAATCCCTGCACTCATGCTGACACATATACGTGGGGTTAGAACATTAGTTACATGAATATATACATTGCTTATATATATATTGACTACAAAATTGCATCCGGAACAGTTTATGATCAGTAGATATATTTATCAGTTGCTTAGATTTTGAAATCATACTAAAACTAGAGAGCATCTTACGATGGGATGACACCAGCCACTACACCGGTCATATTGACGTTCTAGCCCATGACACTCAGTAATCACTGCTACATTATTTCATGAGTAGGCCTTCTCAGAACTCATGGGTTAATCTCAACAATGAACCTGTAGAGTTTTGTGACTCCTTCTTGCACAATAACAAAAATCTGTCCACAGACATAAAAATATATTAACACCTGGCATATACTCAAAACTGCTTTTGTGTCTTAGTCCTCGCTACAAAAGTCTCCAGGACCATATCTTGCCATGAGGACACAAGCACACAGAGGCGCACAAGTTGAAAACAATACCAACCCCAGTATTAGGTCTAGTACTAATATAAAACTAGAGACCAATGGGCTCACACTAGCCATGATGCCCGTCAACACATTTGATCCATGACTGCTCAGTAGTTATTACTAGTATTTGTTACTGTATTTTTACATGAGCCCACACCTATCATTGAACTTGGCCTTCATTTTATCTCAACTACCCACCTGTAAAGTTTCATGACTGTATCTCGCACTGTTGTGACGCTACTGCTTTGACAAAATCTGTCCACAGACAGACAAACACCTGGCAATTTACTGAAAACTACTTCTGCGGTAGTTCCCGCTACAAGAAGTGTCGCCAGGACCACATTTTGCCATTATGACACACACAGACTCATGAAGTGAAAACATTACCAGCTGATGCTGGAGCCTTCACACCACAAACGAATCGCAGCAGAGTCCACTTGGAAGTGGACCGAGACCAGTTGTTTAGTCCATACTGTACTAGGGCTGCAGCCAATGATTATGTTCATTACGGATTAGTCTGACATAATGAATCGTTCAACATAATGAATTACTCGTTTAGTTTATGAAAAGTCAAAGATAGCAAAAAAATAGTTCTCGTTGTGTTTATGTGTTGTTGTACTGGCTGCAAGTGGCCAACAAATCAATCAAAGTATGTTTCAGTGAAAAGGAGTTTGTATCATTACAAAAGATTTTAATCAACCACATCATGAATTGAAAGCAAAAATATCCCAATAAACCAAACACGTGCTATTCCCTGCAATCCTACACATGCACAGCATGAGGCAGTGGATCTGAAAACAATTAAGTGAGCTACTGCCACATCCACATGTTACTTGTCCAACCTGCCAACTCTGTGCTGTCTGCAGATTGTTAGTGAAGGGAAAGAGTCTGACTCTGTTACACTGGAGGTACATGGAGTAGAAATGGTACTTATGAGTACAACATGAGTCAGATTACAAAGAAGCAGAAAAACAAGCAGCGCTGAACTGAAATCACTGAAACTATAAACACAAAACATGTGCTGACATCAACTCCTCCTCCCTCTCCTACAAAAGTTAGTTTAACTCTGCTGTTCTCACACTGCCATTGTTTTTATAGCACTTTTATACCACTGCGTTTCTGCTGCAAATTCTCACTGGAGAAAATGTAATTCAACTATCTTTCCTCGGCAGTGACTCGACATCCAGCTGCTTTGTGTTAAAATAAACTCATGCACGTTTCCTTAAACTCTGGAGGACGAACAGACTGCAGCGGCCAGAGCAGCACTCTGTCTCTTGAAAAGTCTGTCTCTTGTGCAGTGGTGGCAAGTCACTAAGAAAATACAACTTTGAGGTATTTGGACTTAGATGATATATGTGCCATGCATTTACTCAATTATAGTTCAGAGGACAATATTGTACTTTTTATTCCACTACATTTATCTCACAGCTGTAGTTACTGGTTACTTTGAAGATTAAGATCGTGCTGAGTAAAAATACAGTATGATGATGAGCTTATAAAATATAGTTCAATATCCCAATAGTATACTGAGCAGTTCAAAGTTAGCTCCAACTTAGCTCCAACTTGTGCTATAACATTAACATACTGATTAGATGTTGGAGAAAACTGTCTTTTTAAAAAGAAGAAATAGCACATTCTTCATCATACAAATAAAAGGTAAAATTTATGAACAATAAAACCTAACCTTGCTCTATTCAGTGCCCTTAGCGGTCTAGCTGTTACAGCTTTACTTCATCTCGTATGACCGGTGCCTTAAGGTGACTAATGTTAGCTGATGTTTGCAAACTTTAGACAGTTATTACTGTTTTACTCACATTACTGAGTCAGTTACACTGACTCTATGACTCACCTGTTTTTGTTCTACGGTTACACTAGCACATGTTTTCACGGAAGTAAAAAAAGAATTAAATGCAGGAGACATATTTGGTGTTTCCTGCTCGTGGTCTGATCCACTGGCTGTCATTAATGTGACCCATATTGTAATGTTTTGCAACCAAATCACTCTGGAGAATCTTGAGAAAAAGTCCAATGTGCCATTATCCTGTAATTTGACCTTGAGGCCATGATGTAAGTTTAGCAAAGTTTACATTGTCTTGCTTTACTGCAACAATAATAACAGCAACTTTGAAGCACAGGACATGCAATGTCACATAAGGCAAATTAACTCAGACCCATCATGTCACAACTCACACAGTTCTCATTTTCCGTGACAAATCTTCAAAAGATGTCTGTCTTAAATTACATGATTTAGTCCGGGTTCTTGGATGCATGGGAGTTTTGCATGACAGTGTCATACATGCTCTGCATGCACAGCAAACCACCAGTCACAATCATTCTTGATCATTTTATCAAACAAAGCAGGGCCTAAGTTGGTTGATTGATAAAATGCACTCCCCTACAAAATCACCCTAATCATTCTTAAATGACTAATTATCTCCACACAGAGCTTTTCAAGTTTTCATGTGAAAATTCCTTTTATTTTTCATGCAACATTTGGCTCTTTACAGTAAGTGCTAAATGCTTCAATATGTTCTACAGCTAGTCACTAACTTTGTCTGCCGGTTGGTGTGAGTCTGTCGAAGCCTTTCCTCTTTGAAAAGCTGTCTGCTATGAATGTGAATGATGCTGATGAGAGCTGAGAGAGTGAACCAAAACAGTAAAGTTGTGAGACATGACACTAAAACAATAAGCTAATAGACACTAAAGTGCAGAGATATGTTCATGTTAAACATTTTAGTTAAGCTGAAAACACAGATTTCTGCAGCTTTGAGTAAAAGTTCTGTGTACTTTTTCACGACTGATTACTTGGAAATTCAATAATGTCTACTACTGGACTACTTATTTCTGTTACACTCTCTCCAGCCTACTAGCGCTGTGGCTACTGTTAACCCTGCTACAGTAGAGATACACACTATTACGACCTTGAGTGAATATTGTTTCAAAAACACATCTACAGTAGGTGACAGAAGGCCTGGCTTTAACCTTCTCTACTGTACATAAGTATACGACTGCTCTGGTTTACAGTGAAACCCTGTTATTGCCTGCAGAGCGCTGAGGGAAGGAAAGAGAGCCAGAGAGGGAGAGAGAGTGAGAGCATTTATAACTTCCTGGGGATTCACTGGAGACACACACACATGCACAGACTCACAGTTGCACACACACACACACACACACATATTCACATACACACACACCACAGAGGGTTGATTTCAGCATAGAGAAATGTGCTGACCTGCACTAAGCAGGAGCCAAGGGCAACAAAACACTAAATACAAACGCTCCTCTCTGAGCTGGGTACTTTCCCTTCACTGCTCACACATGTTTAAACAGTGTGCCTGTCTGCTTCTGTGTGACCATTTAAGTTTGTGTTTACGTCTGTGAGAAAGACAGGAACAAAATACCCAAAGTCTAGCTTCTTCATCTTTCTTGTCACATCTCTCATTATCCTGCTGGCATTAATAGAGCATTAGATTCTTTCTCCTCTCAAAGTCCTTATTCGTGTCTGAATAATCCCTCTTCAGCTGTCTGCAGGGTGATCCCACATGTTACTGTAACAGAAGGTTAATGAACCACTCAGCTCTCTGCATCACCGGGAAATCCCCTCCTCTCTCTCCCCCTATTATATCCACCTTTCATTACAACACATCCAGGCAAAGTGACCACAATTGGTCGTAAACAATATTCTTCTTCCTGTCCTCCTTTATCTTAAATATTTGGACATTTCTGGTTCACCACTGATGGTGTTGTTTGAGAATTGTATTTGTTTTTACAAGAAGAGGGCTAGTCTTTACATTTCGAAACATTTATCACATGACAGTGATCGCCAGGAGGAAGGTGGGTGGTTCAAACTCCACATCCAGCTCCTCTAGCTTTAGACTAGTCATTAAACTGGTCATAAAAAGGTGAAAGTCAAGGAATTCATCCAGGGAAACAGAGAATTTATGATCTTGACAACACATGTCACTGTCACCTCAGCCAAGTGGGTTATGTTTTCATCCATGTCTGTTTGTTGGTTGGTTTGTGAGCAGGATTATACAAAAACTACTGATTTCAGACAGATTTCCTTTAAATTTGGATGGAGGATGGGTCTCGGCCCAGAATGTACCCCATCAACTTTTGGTGCAGATTAGAATAAAGGGAGGAATCCAGGATTTTTTTCTCACTGTCTTCAAGTCCCCATGATACCAGAGGTGGAGTGTGATTTGTTTCTGCATATTAACATGTTTAGGGACTTGTCGAGGACATTAACGCCCCCTGCCATGCAACTAGTCTTCAAAGTAGCCAAGACTGGCAGCTTTCAATTAAGCGACAAGGAATACAGTACCAAGGTGGTTTTCTTGGTTTGGCTGCTGGCAATGTTAGTCAGCTAATAGGACTGCTAACGTTAGCTGCATAACTAAACATGTAACTGTCTAACAGCAGCTAAACTCTATAAACCACCTCCGTACTTGGTTCCCTGTCGTCAAACTGGCCACAGTTGATGTTGTAATTTGTGTTTGGTCCCGACACCAGCCGTGATCACTTGGAGCCCGGTATAGTTAGGTACTGTTAGTAAAGCCGTCTCTTCATCAGAAAACACCATAAATCACAGAGAGCTGAGGCTGAGCAGTTAAAGGACATATGAGGAAAAACCACAAAACATTGTCTCCACAAAATATGACCCAGTTTCCCCCAAATCAGTGAATAAAGCTATAAATTAGTATTTTTATACAGCACTCAGTGAGGCCCGACCACAAGAAACACAATGCTACAAGTGGCATCTCTCTGAAACGAAACCTTAGCTCTGTGCCACTCACTACCACTCAAAGTTAGAGATCGATGGGTCGATGTCATTATATTATTCGTTGGGATTGGTTGGTTAGCTTACCTACGCACATGTGACATTTTTTTACAGGATGAACATATGACTGAATTTTGATATAATAATTTTGGGGTCATTTTTTTGGGCATGTATTGTTTAATAGGTGCACAATGTGACTGTGGACGTGATCTAAAATGATTATGGCATTTTTCATTTTAGCTTGACCTTAACACGGTCTCTCTTTTTTAAATCAACCTACTATTTTTTCCACAACACAATGGAGATCATTGTAATCTGCATTGTTTTGTTATACTGATGGTTGGCTGGTACAGATCTGGTGAGCTTAAATTATGGCTCAGCAGTTATGTGTGGTTTAAAATGTAGAGTGGTGCAGGGCTATAAAGTTTGATAATGGATCAGGCTTGAATGAATTAAAGGGGACTGTGGGCCTTGGCGGAGGTGTACGCTCTACTGAGTGCCATTTTTGTTTGTACTCCCACATGTTCTTTGACACGTCTGATACACCCGTTTGCACACCTGTGCACACACGTACAATTACAGCTCACTGCTTATAAGGGTTAAAGTATACCCTGTATATGTTATGTATGACATCACAACACACCATATTTAGCATAAAGAGAAACGTCTGAAGTAAATCCTTATTGGGCCTTTCTCATAATCTTTCTGATGATAAAGCAGTGTGTTTATCACATACAGTATGTTCACCTTGCATATTTTGGTTTGTTTTTCTCACTAGCTGTTAAATCTGGGCCAAAAATACTGCACAAAGGGTACTGCAAATATCAAGGTCAGGAAAACACCTAACTGAGGGCTGCTTGTGCTGGTCGTGCATCATAAGGAAAAAATAGTGTGCACACTTGAAGTTTAAAAACTAAAGATAAAAACTGCTCAGTGAATTTTATTTTATATTTCAAAAACCTGTGCTGGTGCTAGCTGGCAGTCTTCATCTTGTCATCTTTTGTTCATCAACAAAACGCGTCATAACATTCAATGTAATATGTTAAAGCTGCGTCACAAAACAGTATTTGACTTCTGTGTTCTGAATTTAAATTTTGTGTTTTAGTTGAAAAGATTATTAGTAAAAAATGATGTGTTTCACATGAACTCTTTATATCAACATTTTGTCAAATTAATATACATTTCTTTTTGTACAGTTTCATGTATTATTATTTTTTTAAATAAGGACATTATATATATATTTCTGCATTATAATATAAAAAAAAAATTCAACCTTTGTCATTTATTTTGTTGAGTTGTCTACTAACATTATCCTAAATGTTTCTAACAATGTTCAAACATTGTTCAAACAAACAAATATGGAGAAATCCATAAACCGTACGGCTCAAGCTACCTACATTTCATTCGGTCGCGGGGTAAACGCCAGGTGTTACATCAGAAGTCGACATCAATGACTAAACGTAGAACAAATAAAACTTATTGTTAAAACTACCGCTCTTGTTTTCATTGTTTGAGTGCGAGACCTCTAGCAGCAGAAATTACATATTGTGCATTTAAATCCAGATAGAATTCAGATTTCACTTGCAGAAAACTTTAAGTGTGAAAAACATCAAATGGATATATTAAACAATGGATGAGCAATCCAAACATATAAATGTGTACTACACTTATGCACACACTCCCTGTAAGAATGACACGATGACCCATCAGTGAAATCCTTTCTATGTAAACATCTATTTCATGTCTTTAAGAATTGAAACTCACTCCTCTGTTAAATGTACATGGATTCTAACAAAGCCAACTAAAGTCTGGCTGTGTTGCTCCCTACCTTGTGCCAGCAGGTGCAATGTGTGTGGCAGGGTGGGCAGGCAGACAGAGGCAGGTAGGCAGCGCTGGCATCAGGCAGGGAGCAGGCAGCGGGGGACAAAGAGGCCAGAGGCAGGGACACAGTCTGATGGTGATAGTGGTGGTGTCGCTGAGCGTAACAGACGGCGGCTCGATCTCCGCCAGGGCCCGCTGCTTGAGCCTCCCCCCCTCCACCTCCTCCTCCACTGCTCACCTGCAACATGTTTCGAAAGATGCCAGAATCAGAAACAGAGCGAGAGTAAGATGTGACAGTTGGGTCATGCCTCTTTCTGCTTATGTCTTCTCTATTATAGTGACAAGTGACAGGAGCATGGATTTCAGAGACTGTCAAACCTTAAAAGAGTCCAAATTTGATGTTGTAGCCTATGAGAGAGCAAAGACGATGATGCACCAGAGCACATATGTGAAAATTGAAGTAGTAAATCCTTCTCTTTGCCTCAAACAGGGTTTGCACATTTAATGAAGGCAAGAAAATATAGAAATACATATAAAGTAGTTCACACACCATATAATTCTATATTTCATACTGTTATATGTGATGTGCAAAAAACAAATATATTCGTTTCTTCTTTTTCTTTGCCAAAAAACAACAACCAGAACAAATGGAGCATTGGGATTAAACGTTGGACATGAATCATTGCTCCAGTTTTTGCCAAAATTGTAGTAGATGTAGCCTGGTTGTTTCTGAGCTGATATTTTCCTATGACAGACTAAACTCTGCAGCATTGAGAGCCGTTAAATTACATTTGGTGACAGATGCATGAAGAACTGCAATTTATCAAAGAAGCCATCAAGACGATTGTTTTAAAAATAAATACATCTCTAAAACATTTCAACAAAAAATGTATTTGGTCTGATCTCAGCTGTGGTTGACGTCGAAAACTCCTGCATTGCAAAGCATGTAATTTCTTTGTTCACCACTGAATAACACATGACTGAGGCAGCCTGTCATTGACTATCTCACCTGTAATTTTGGTGTATAGGTAACATGTCAGTGTGCTGTACTGCTCTTTAAAATATTTTCTCTGTCAACCCCCTAGAGAGCCTAAAATTAGTTTGTATTTCACCTGCTGATATGACTTTTCCTTTCCTCTGAGCAGGTGAACAGCTCACCTGTGGCCAGGGGCCTGATGGATGGGCTGACGTGGTGATAACTCAGAGCACCCAGCACTGGTTAACAACGCCTAGTGGTCTGAATTTATGGGATTTATTCATCCTGAAGAAGGCACCGTGTCAGAGAGATGTGGATTCATAGCAGAGAAACAGCCTGCAGCAGCATGCAGTCATCTCACCTGCTTTATGAGCTCTTTAATCCAACCTGTCAGTCAGTGGGTAACCACCACATGTTCTCGGTCAGCCACTGAGTAGGACTTTTACTACTTGTTGTTTTATTGTTTATGCCATTCACACTCATAAGAGTATAATGACAGGAGAACACATATCTCTATGTTACACTTTTTTCACCCGATATAGTCTGTGCCCCTGTACTTACATTTTGAATGAATGGTTTTTGTGTAAAACAAGGCCTGTGTCAGATCATTTAAATGCTGAGAAATCGGCATTTCAAGTAAGAAATAAGAAAAGAAGTTAAGTTACTAAGGTATATCAGGAGTTTCTGAGAAATAACTTGGGTAAGGTACATTATGTATTATGTTCTACTCTCACTCAACTAGTACAGATACAATGATTTTATTGAAGAATGTAATTTTTTTTCACTTAGACAAAAGTGGCAATGATCTGATAGGGGTTGAATTACATTTAGATCTTATTCAGTGCAGTGTGTCAGCTGGGGCCCTGTGAAGCTCAGGTTTGGACTCTCAGTGGCTCTCCACTTGGAGCATCCCTCTCACCTGCAGGATGTCCTGGATCTGTCCGAGCTGCTGCCTCAGCACCTGCTTCTGGTGGAAGCTGAAGGCCGGGTGGTGAGAGGCCATGGTGAACAGTAAGAGAAACTGCTCCTCCGTCCTCCCGTCGTTCAGCGCCAGGCCGTAGTTATTGATTACGGTGTCTATGTGAGTCAGGGTCCGGTACAGGACCCCCGCTGCCTCCCTGTTGTCCGAGCCCAGCAGGGCGAGGGACACCAGCAGTTTGCTGCGCACCACCTCGTCCGTGATGTTGGTGAGGCCCGAGAGGTCAGCGGGGTTGTTGGCTTTGATCTCCGCATCCCGGAGGGAGTGGTAGTCCTTGCGGGCCAGGTCCTCCAGGCAGGAGCCGAGGAAGCGGAGCTCGATGGGGACGCAGAGGTCCAGAAGGCCGCATAAGAACTCTGCTCTCTGTGCTGAGGTGAGGGAGGAGAACCAGCGGTACACCCCCTCCCTCTGTACACAGCTCCGGCTCTCCACCATCCTCACACCTCCACTCCGACTCAACTTGACCTTAATTGTTTGGACAGTGAGTGGAATTAAAATGGCAGACTTTCAGCTGAAAGTAAACTTCACAACAAAGGGAGCGCGTGTCTGTGTGCGTGCGTAATTGCGCAGGCGCGCGTGAGAAGCTCAACTTTCATAAAGTCAGAGCTCATTAATCAACATGAAGTCAAACCAGTGAGTGACGCTGTGTCTCTCTTCAGTCCCACTGTCTGTGGCTATAGCAGTGAAATAACAGAAACAGCAGTTGTTCCCTGTGTTGGCGGGCCAGCAGCACAGAGCAGCAGGCCTTTCCGAACCATAATCTCACCAAATCGCCTCGTAAGAGAAGTGGTCTGGTTTTGGTTGAGCACGCAGCACGACAGCCGGGAGCCCCTCCGCTCCGCCGTGTCCCTCCCCGCCGGTCGGACCGCTGCCCCCCCTCACGGTACAGAGAGAGCTCGTGCAGAATGGCAAGGAGGATCAAAACACACCGCCCCATTCAAGGGGACGCTGAGCCGGACAGAAACTTTGCCGCCCCGCTCTCCTGTCCCACAACGAACCCGTCCTGTGCAGCTGTTCCTCCGTCCTCATGGTTTTCCACAACTTCTGCGAAGAGCCGACGGCTGAAGCCCAGCGACAAAAGTCCTAACCGCGAGCAAGACTGTGCTTGGGTTAAAGTTTGAGAACAAAACTAGTGTGGCTTGAAGCTGCTGCTGCTGCTGCCACTGGAATAAACATTATAACATTTTCAAGACATTACCTCGTCAAACGCAGCTGTGGGTTTAGAAAACAGCAGATACTGGAGGTGTTGTTCGTTGTCCATGAATGAATTCCGTGCAAAATACAGTTGTACGCTCCCTGAATTCTACCATGAGTCTTGAAATGCAGAAAAAAAGCAGCTGTGTATGACATTATCCCCAACTCTGGCAGCAAGACCAGCCCATCGTACGGAAACCTGTCCTCTGATTGGCTGCGAGCCCCGTCTGTATTCGGAGCCTCTCTCGTGATTGGCTCCGAGGGGTATCCGCTGCCCTGCTATTTCACATCTTTTTCTCATGCGCTCATACATATCTGAGCTGAGTTACTGGAGCTTTAAAGTGCCAGATACACGTTAAACTGATGCTAGATCATGGATTTGGTACGATAGTCTCACCGTAAAGAAAGTTATGGTCTGTATCACCTACGACTAATGTAGTTTTTACTTTTAGTATCGTTACTACTTGAGTTTAAGAAGTTAACTAGCCTTCTCAGATATGATAGCAACGGACATAGGCCTACTTTAACTAAACAAAAGGGAAACTTGTAAGAAAAACAAGGGGGCTGGCATGACGGTCACAACTGAATATTACAAAAACAAGCACATATAGATATTGAAATATTTAAGGAATAGTGCAATTACCAGCTTTAATACGCCATAAATAAGAAAAGTCACTTTAAAGGCACAGCAATGAGTATCAAAGGGTTGTCTATAGAAATTTACTGTAGTTTTGGCAATGAATGAAAGATGTGGTCAGACTGGCTGGAGATTCACTCAAGCCACTGTATAGATTGACATACTTTATGTCCTACATGGAAGCAGCGATAATACATATTATGTAATTTTTATTATTTACATGTTATTTAGGGTTAGGGTTATTTAGGGTTATCTTAACTCCTCAGTGTCCTGCAGTGAAGCTGCTTGATGCTCTAGTTTTGTAGTTCATATCTAGGACCAGAAGATGGCGCCAGATGTCCACGTTGAAACCTTGATGCAGAGGCACACTTTGCTGATGGACCTGCTGTTGCATCCATCATGACACCTGACCATCCATGCCTCATCACAGGTGATAAAAACATCACACACTAAAGATCCTTTAAAAATGTTGATTAAACACAGTTTTAAATGACATAACATGTATTAGCTCTTGCTTCCCCCACCGTGCCCTTCTCTAGTGTCTCCTCCTCTCCATCAACACAGCCTCCCTCCATCCTCCCTCTCATTGACAACATTGGTCTCTAGAGGTAAACCCCGCCTCCAAACGCAGGCCCCGCCCCTCCAATGACGGAGGAAAATTCAGTTAAGGTTGCTATAGCAACCATACCCCTCCCTTTGAACCGGGCCTGTACCACTCCCTCTCTGCATCAGGGATGCTGCCTGCTAACACACACAAGGAAAGTATGAAAACACAACACAGCAACACAAAGAGAGAGACATTATTAAAAACACAAGAGCCAAGAGTCATTTTCTTTCAAACACTTTCATTATTTTCTCCACATAACTCAAAAACAAAACAGAGTAATTCCCAGAAACATAAAGAAAGAAAGAAAGAAAGAAAGAAAGAAAGAAAGAAGGAAAGAAAGGAGAGTCAAACTATAGAGAGAGAGCTTGGCATGCTGTAGCATGCTGCGGACTAACAGGGTGGCGCAGGGCATCGTCACCAGGCTGATGGCATACAGCAGAGCTTCAGTCTGGGACCCAAATGAAAGGAAAATATATTGTTCTGCCTCTCGGGGTGCAGGCACATTAGACTGTACTCTTGTAATAATGTGGGGAAACACCGGAAATGAGCCTACAGCCGAGTTTGAGTTCCAATCCGTAGTTTGAGAAACGCTGTCGGACAGAAAAAACAACAGCGAGCCTTCCTGCCCCCTGGAAGTTGTTACCGATGGCAGCGGGCTCAGCCACCCCATCACGTGGAAGAAGGAGGATGCACACACATGTTCAGACACTCTGATGTGTGTTCATGTGAACACATGCAAACAAACACAGAGGCTGGTTTGCCAGATGGGTTTCACACACACACACACACACACACACACACACACACACACACACAAACGGTGTCTTCACTGGACTATAAAAATAGACAAATTGTGACTGATATTTGTGACTGCACTTTAGTTTGTGTGTTTGTCATTCAGGGTCTTGAGTCGGTGGAGGAGAAGCTGAGGAACGGAGGCGGTAAATCCTGACCTTGATCTTGGCCACTGTTTGCTTCTACTACAACAGTCTTGCATCATTTCACTAAAATCCTTTCAAACTGCTTGTTCCTGTCAGGCTGCTTGGAGTATCACTTGGCTCCACATAGAGGTTTCATTTAACCCAGAAAAGATAGATATCAGTCCATAAAGACGTTTTGACTCTAAAGTTTAATCATCAGTGCCAAATAGGCTTCTTTCCAGACACTGCTCCTATCAAAACTTAACATGTCGCATGTGCTTCTGAAGCTTCGTCCACTTTCAGTTTCAACGCACAACTAAGATATTACAGTACATATGCATGCATTGTTGTACTTTTATCAATTTGGGCTACAAAAGCAAAGCAAGTGGCGACTAGGATTTTTTTCAGACATCTTGCAAGTATAGTATAAAAGATGTAGTCATTGTCTTCAGGTTAAGTTTGGAGAGAAGCAGTGGGAGACACTGATTTATCAATATGATATTTCTGCTGTTGCACATCCAGGCTTTTCTTCAGTGGATGCAGCACCGCCTCTGAATACCTCCGCTAGTGGTACAGTAGGCGCAGGGCTTTGCCAAGGACAGTCTTTCTTGAACTCCCACCAACTCAGAGGAAGCTCCATCCTCTGACTGGTGTGTGTGGAGGTGGGAGAGAGTAGGAGGGAGAGATGGAGAGAGCACAGCTGTCAGCTGATGCTAGAAGGCTAGATGTGGATGAGCAGCGACTGTGTCCTCATGAGATGCTCTGGTAAAGTTCATGAACAGCATGAAAGGCCACTGAGCTACTTGGAGACCACACATGCACCGACACACACGCACACACACGTACACATGTTCTCAATCTCAGCATGAGACGAAGAATGAGAGGAGACAGGTATCAGAGTGGGGTCTGATGAATGAGAGGGACAGGGAGCTATCAGCCATTATGCAGGAAGCACACACTCACCAGCTCTGAGCCTTACATAAAAACACACACGCACACACAGGAACACACACCTTTAGCCATCAGTAACAACACCTGGGCAGGTGGAGGAACCAAAAGGCAGGAGTTGTATAAAGAGGGGTGGAGGGTTACAAAATAAAGAATATATCCATCAACATATTGTACATGAGAGAAAATGTTAATAAATAAATTATAAGTTACAAATCTGTTGAAAACTATGATTTGAAGATGAAAAAGTCTGTCTCGTCAGTCCTGTCTGCAGACAGTGGAAGCAGACATCTTGCTGTAATGCCAGCTGCAGCTCTCATGGCCTGGGGATCAGACCGGTTCAGCCCATTTGAGTCTGTATGTGAACTATTGAAGCTCACTTAAGTCCAGGTCCTGGACTATATTATCTCCCTGTAGCCCAGTCACCTGGACTGTCTCACCCCTATGCCGTCCATTTATTTGGGCTACGCACTACAGAATCTCTGGACCAAGCTCAGCTGAGGTTAGACCAGGTCCGCCACCTTTAGCCAAAAATGATGCCGGAGCCCTCCTCGGTCCTAGTCTTCCTTCAGCCGGGTGCAGTCCTCTCGGCAGGAACACGAAGGAGCAGCAGATTCGTCGTAATACTCATATGAATTTATAGTTGTTGTAGCATAGATAGGCTGACTCTGAAAGCGATGCTGTCTTTAAATAAAAAAGTGGATAAACAAAATAGCCACTCCAATGTTGAGCAGAATCACCATGACAACGAGGATAGAGCTGTAGGCCTGCGTGGGAGAGAGAGAGAGAAAGAGAAGGGGAGAGTGTCAATAATAAGGACACACACACACACACACACACACACACACACACCTGCTAATGCATTCAAATCCACATATCATATTTATGTCTTTACCTAACAGCCAAGAAACCTTTCATTACCATAGTCTGTCGTTAATACGTCAGTAGATTCAGTGTCAGGGGAACCTTAAACCTCCAAACCAACCTGTTGTCAAGTGTGGGTGGTAAAGGCTTTGCTTTAACACAGTTTAAAGGACCAAACCACGATTTTTAACATAAAGGCATATCATTCTCCTCCTTTTCATTAGTGTATTCATATGAAAAAGGATTTTTTTTGTCGCTGTTGAAATAATTTCACGTTTATTCAAACTTGCATAACTGCACGCATGTCACTCATCCCACTGCTGTCAGGTGAATTCTGCTAACTGTCACTTCAGCAGGAGCCGGCTCTTTTAGTGGGTCAGAAAATCCCACAGCCCTGGGGTTTATAGAACCTTTACAAAAAAATTCAGATGAACTCAAACACATGGGTGCCAGGTTCAATACAATGCTCTGACATTTTGAAGATGCCAGGTTTTCACCTGACAGCAGTAATATTCCCCTGTATTGAATAAATGTTGATACTGGCTTTTAGTGCCGCTGTGTGATGCTGAAACGAACAAATTCAGAGCTTTGTTATGAGTCAATTTCAGCCGCAGTGACTGATGTTCTCTTCAGATGTGTGGAAGAAAAACCCACCTGTTTTTCTCAGTATTGGGTACACTCACAAATCAGCCTACGTTACCAATCTACAGTCTACCTTGTCCATATTCTTTTAGAAATAGTATGTAAGCAGGCAGTTTAAAATGTGTTTCTATGGCTAAACCAGGGTTACCAATGATTCACAGTTACAAATAGGATTTTATAGAGTCAATGTTATCCGCAATCATTGGCTATCACAGATAAATCAGTATCAGCGTCTATTTTGTCCCATATGCACTGATATCAAAAACGTTTTAAGAGAATATAATGCAGAAAAAGCTCATTTTTTATATTTTATGATAATTTATTATTATTCAATTCCCAGTTAAGTTTACTGTTTCAGTGCACTGAATTTAGACAATAAAGTCTTCGTCATAAGTGTTACATAACCTCATTTGAGGGATAGTGCAAAATATGTGTGTATAGCAGGTGGATGGGTCCAACGGGTGTGGACCCCTAATTGTACAACCAGCCCATCATAAATGACCAGGAGAACATATACTTTCCTGACTTATATTTCTAATTATTGAAATTAACATTTAAATACACAATAAAGACGTTTTTTTTTTTCCTTTTCTTTAAAAGTCAAAGACAGCATTCATTTGGCTGCTATCATGTTTAGTCTGGACCAATTACAACAGGCCATTGTGTGTGACCCAGCACTGTAGCCCACACACGCATGTCACGGCAGGGAGGTTGTCACACTCATAGGCAGTGGGTGGAGCTGAGGATAGGTAAGGCTAATATTTGGCCAACGATCAGACTGGTTTTAACGACCAGACCAATGAACATTAGATAATGTTCATAACTAAACTATCATCGGACACCAGAAAGTATTAAACCACCTGCAACATAGCTCATATGACGTGAACAAAACTCACAAACTACAGGCTTCACTGGGTGACCTGACCGCTCTCTCTTTTTCAAAATCAGTTTTAAATGCATCCAAAATAGACAAGCAAGCAATTTAATAATAGTCTAACTTCAATATGAAGGCGGGATCTTGCATAAATTCAGTTTTATCAGTGTTTCTATTTTATTTCAGTATTTTAAACGTTTCCGTGCGTGCAGCAGCTATCGAGGCACATTTAAGCAGCAAAACTAAAAGCTGTCGTTCTAAGCTTGAAGAAGAAACTCAAACACAAGAACTTCCATTCTGTGATTTACCTGCAAGAAACTATAAAGTATCCAGACACGAATCTCAGTAAGGCAACAATGTCATCTCAAATAGCTACATTTAAAAATTCCCCT
This sequence comes from Pagrus pagrus, assembly GCF_965226575.1. Classification (NCBI taxonomy): domain Eukaryota; kingdom Metazoa; phylum Chordata; class Actinopteri; order Spariformes; family Sparidae; genus Pagrus; species Pagrus pagrus. Next base: position 29,109,029 of record NC_140194.1, read on the forward strand.
GGTTTCAAAAAAACATTAAGCAGGCATATCAATGTTTAAAGACAAACTGACAATAATATACTGTAAAGAGTGCATGTCAAGTCCACAGGGGAAAGGAACACAATTAGACACTGTCAATAGTGGATATAAAACAGTTGCAATTAGATAAATAAGGAGAAATCCCACAAAGAGCTACACTACTAGCCCACGTCCTCAGGCAATCCAATAATCACTTAACAGATTCAGTTATCACTTAACCGCTCTTTCTTATTCTCTGGTTTGAATTATGTTTTTGTTTCTGGGAAAATGGCACAAAAAAGGCCTAAATTGTAAAGCTGTTTAATTTTTGCAGTACGTATGGAGATACCCAGCAGCAGTGGTGATAAATGTGCAATAATGACAAAGCAATTTGCATCTTTAGCTAAACGAACAATGCTGTGTTGATTCCACAGGGAAGCCCACTTTCTCTGACAGAGTGAGGTCAGAGGGCAAGCTCTGCTGCAGAACAGCAGCCTGGAGCTGGTGGGGAGTCAGCACCTTGCTCGATGACACTTCAGCAGATGCTTGGTGACAACCTGGGTCATGTGGGTGAAGGCCAGTCTTTCTGACCACCTGTCCACTCTGTGTAAATATGTGAAAGTGAATCCAGTATATTCACTGACATTATCATCGATGCAGCAGTTTTTTACCCCCTTGAAGAAAACCTTACAAATAATCTCCTTGCTTGAAAATTACACATTTTACAAATATTTATATACTGTAGAGTGTATTTCAGTCTTATTAAAGGATTTACCAAAAGAGGAGGTGCAGAAGACCTATGGTTTTAATTAAGTCTACCTCTAAAATAATTTAACAACAGCTGCAGTGGGAGAGGGAAAATGGGACTCTGAGTAACACTACTCTGATATTAAGCAGCATCAGTGCAACATTGTTGTAAATGAATCTGTCCAGAGTGGCTGCTAACAAGGTTTCTGCTGATCAATCCGGTGATAGGCTTATCCCAGATCTGTGTCATAGATGATTACCAGACCAGGACAGTGAAATCCTCTGATAATCAGCCTTTTCTATCTCTATTTAGTGAGAAAGTGTGTGCTTTTTATGTATCCACACACTGCAGTACCACTCCTGACTTTTATACCTGTTGTCTGTGCTTTTTACTCTGCAGTTTCTACTATTTACATTTGGTTGGCTGATTTGTGAATAATTAGATTCAATTTTCAGTCTAATTACTTCATTTGTGCATGTGGAGCATGATCATTCATAATTAGTATTTTCAATTAGTAAACCATACAGAAACTCTCAGGTCTAAGTGATCAGCTCTGCCTCTTAAGGAGACCTATTATGCTTTTTCAATTTTGTCTTTTCCTTCAGTGTTCCCTTCAGGTTCTTGTGTACGTAAAAGATCTTGAAAGTTAGAAAGGTCAAAGTCCGCACCAACAGAAGCCCCTGTCTCCAACAGAAAACACTGCTCATGAAACGCCTCGTCAGTAGTCCTGCGTTAAATTCCGCAACTTTGTGACGTCGTGCTACGTCACCATGTGACACATTTACGTAATTTATGCCTAGCAAGTTTGGCACGTAAGAATTAATTTTGCCAGGTTTCTCTGTTGTTAGCGGTGCTGGCTCAGGCGTGTGCAAGCTGACCAGTCAGAGCAGACTGGAGGGGGGCCTTAAAGAGACAGGAGCTAAAACAGAGCATTTCAGGCAGAGGGGGAATACAGAGCTGCAACACTGGACAGTATGAGAAATGTTAATATGTTTTTTTCTGAGTAAATGAATAAGCAAATAAGCCATTTTTGTGAATGCTAAAGCAAAAGTTAGGACTCTGCCCAGGACTCGCATTAGTAAATCTGGTTTTGTTCTGGTAAACATGCTCTCTGAAACACATTCCTGACATAAAATGGCTATTAAGTATGTCAACACTGTTTTTTGTAGGTGAAAAAAAAAAGTATATACACGTATCCACACACAGTCTATCTCAAAGGTACAAAATAATTTTGCCCACCAATTTTGCCAAAAAGGACCTGGACTTTGGTTTAATCTGCCCTCAACGTCAGGAACAAAAGGAGGCGGCATTCCACTTTTCACAGAAATGATTATATTTCTGATTCTTTATTCTTTTCTAAAGAAAATGTATGGAGGGGCCGCAGTTTACATTGGTAGATTTTAAGCAGATCTACCCATGTATTTTATAAATATAATAATGTATCTACAATATGTGACTCTGATATCAGTATTTCCTAGAATTATTTCTTCAGTCCTCAAATATGACTAAATAGATTTGCAGATTTGCTGTCAAAAACACTGAATTTACAACCTAATTACTTTGCACTATTCACAACTGTTTACTTTTCAAGAACACATCAACTGCAACAGTTTGTTCTTAATCCTCCTGCAGAGAGCACAGAGCAGTACTCTCCAGATTAAGTATCATCACAGTACAAATGGTGAAAGTCCCATTTAACATTCTTTTCCATTTGCTTCAATCTAATATGAACCACTTTTTTGTCATTAGTAGAGAAATGCAACTCAGTCTCTTCACCAGCTCCTTGACCCCACCAAACTCCTTTTTTTATAACAGAATGCTTATTATCCTGAAGATAAAGCGCTGGCAACAAGTAAATCATTTTTCTTGCTTACTAGCATCTTCCCCCGCCACTGAGAACTGCCATTGTGAACATCTCTTGAAGAGAAGTAGCTTAGATGCTTCAGGCAAAATGTTGGCCAATTGCAAACAATTATCCATTGAAATCATTGGAAAGACAATTTGAGCAACTACATCAACTGTGTGTAATGTGAAAACAACCACTCGCAGCAACAAATCGCAGTGACTCTTCAACTCTACAAAACTTTCATTTCTTTTAGCTAATCTTTTCTTTTATGGCCCACATATTGACAGTATTGTTTGACTGCTCTCATCAAGCAGCAGCAGGCAGCTGCTTTCAGCAAACAAGCTGTGATAAACCAACTGTACTCTACCTGCCCAGCACTAAATGGCAAAGAAAGTTAGCAGCTACTGTAGTAGGCAAAGAAAGAACAATTTTAGTGGCCGAAGGAGCCGAACATTGAAGACTTAAACAGAGATAACAGAAGACCAAATATTTGACTAAACGTGACCAGAAATGAGACGAAATAAATGACGTTAAACGTTTAGCTAACACATTGACTATAGCTTAACAGATCTCAGTGTTTCAACTTATTGAGTGAGTCGTTTAAAACCGAGCAGAAAAAAAGTTTGTCCTGGCTTACATCTTCAACACACCAGAGATGACAAAAATGCTACTTCTGATACGCTTAACCATGTTGTACTCGTATAAAACTGCAGAGATATGGGAGGCTCTATGGCACAGTTCTAAATTAGCTTAAGCGCACAATATGTAAATCTGTTGTTAGGAGACCATCTATCAAAACAAACCGAGTCTTTTCTGGCAAGAGTCTGGTGGTGTGGGGGGCAGAGCCACTGCAGCTGCTCAGAGCCAACCAGCTGTCCAGGAGAGAGTTGGGTGCAGAGCCAGACAAACTGGAGGAATAAACCCCTGAGTCACATTGGATTCTGCTCTGATCCGGAGCTCAGAGACTACTGTTTAACCTTTGGTGTTTAAAATTGGATTTATCTTCACTCCTGTTTATCAACCTGACTGCAGCAGCGATTAGGGGAGGTGACCTTCGTTGTCAAGTGTTTATGTACTGTAATGCTGACTGCCTACTGGAACTGGAAGGGAAATGTACACTACAGAGAGGAGAAAGGACAAAGAAGAGAGAGAACAGGAGTCTGTGGTGAGTGTTGTGACCTTCATTGCTTGTTGTTGCTTGCTAGCTTATGGCTAATGTACAGTAAAGTAATATGGCTGTTTGGGGACAGCGAATGAACACAAATGATCCTACATATAAACTCGCTTTGCAACAACCACCATTGCCGATGAAAATCTATCTGCAGTGACAATGACGGACGAGCTAATGAAAGTTTTATACACTTTACGTTTTGTCACATTTGTGGACTTCCCTCTTTAATTTATCCTGGAAGTAAGAGCGACAGGCTACCAAAAGAAATACAACATTACCTTGAGTAAACCTTTGGATTTTTGGAAACGTTTTGGATAATGTAAGAACACAACTCAAGTTGACATTTAAATGCAGAATTCCTACATATCTGTCTGGCAGAGACAATGCTATGACTTTGTTCTCTACGTTGCCCCAAAGCTCCATTCTAGGACCAGCGGTTTAGACTTTAAATGCAACCATCAACAAATTGTATCAACAATCACAGAATTTCATTTATGTTACCATTTAGACCAAACCACATACAGCTACTGGATGTTCCTGCAGGGTTAGGCAACTTAAACATTTGGCTATGGTTAGAGAAAGATCATGATCATGATTAAGGTGAACATTAAGTGAGACGTGACCCGGCTCTCCTGCATGAAGGTGACATGGAACACCACCATATACCGTACCACCCCCACCTCCACGCCCTAACAATCTGCCTGACTACATAAAGGGCACACTACTTCCTGCATTGGCACTGAACACTGGCATTGGATGAAAAAATCATCAGTGTGTGTGTCTGTGTGTGTGTGGAATCGGCCAATATGGACATAATCCCTCGGGCTACTGGGCTATAAATTCCATATGACTCTGTGATGTAAATCCCAACATATTCATCATGTCTGCTCTTTTATGTCACAAACCTTCCCATAATGGATCAGAGGCGGACGTTCTATTAATTAGAGCACAGGCTCCGAGACAGAAGTTGTGCAGTGACTTAAAATCAAGCCCCGAGCTAGTAACCTCGGTCTGCTTTCTGATCCTCGTCACATACAAAATATCACCAGCAATGCCTTTCATCATCTCAGGAAACGCTGAACAGGCACTGCCATATCTCTTCCAACCGTACCAAAGGACCTATGCATGCTTTTATCATCAGTCGGTTTGACTACAGTACCGTAATGCTTTCTTTTGTGGTCCACCCAATAAAAGCTTAAGACAAGCTGCAGACCAGCCAAAATGCGGCAGCATGTGTGCTGACCATTTGGTAGCAGATGCATCTTTGTACACTGTAAGATTCTGCTCTCAGTTTTCAATCACTAATTGGAAAAGTAGCATGTCAAAGAGACTTTTAAAATGTGTTCCTGCTAATTTTGTTAAATTATCTAACATTGGCCTTTCACTTTCGCTTATCTGTCTCTTCACTACTCTTCAGATCTCTTTGTCATCATGTTAGTTTTTGTTATTGTGGACCATGAAAGGCTCTGTCATCTGGGGACACATCGTACTGCGGTGTTGTTCCTGTAAATATGAGCCTTTGGGATGCACAGAGGTTCATTTCTGTGTTCCATGATGACGACTGGTTGATGTCTTTGAGTGGACACAGGGGTGCAGAGCTATTTTGGTACCGAGGTTTCATGCCGTAATGGATACAACCAAATTAGTAAGCATCTTTTTTCTGTTTCTGTATGATGCACTTTTGTGTTGCCATCTTGCACAAAAAGAACCATGTCCAAAAAAAGTTTGATTAAGTGATTGATGGATTGATATTGTGTGTGTGTTTGTGTGTGTGTGTCAGCGTTCCCTCGGTCTTCGCAGCGTTCCCTGTGTGTATTTATGAGTGTGATAGTATCTGTGTCTGCTGTGAACCTGCCTTACACAAATCTCACTTGCTTCTCTGCGGCTGCAAACACACAAACACGCACACGCACACACACACACACACACACATACACCCCACCTCCAACCACCCCCCGCCCCCTTGTCACTGACATACACCCACCGATTGGCCACCGTTGAAGCAAGGCATAAGCTGTTCCCTAGCAACAGAGCACTGGTTAACCAATAGGGGGCCTTCTGTGAGGAAGGGGCTAGTTTGCCAGTCTGCTGTTACTAAGGTGGAGAGAGGACCGCTGGGGTTCTCTCTCTGCCTGAATATCTATGTGTGTGTGTGTGTGTGTGTGTGTATTTTAGGCTTCATGTTTTCAAGTAGCAGGTAGCAGCAGCCACAAAACTACAAACGAAACCGGCTTCATTTACTGTGCCAGAGTCTACGCTCTTGTATTAAAGTGAGCAAGTTGTGTGTGCAGTGTGGAACTGTATTTAACAGTTTACACACAAGTAGAGCGTGTGTGTGTGTGAGAGAGAGAGAGATTGTATTCATAATGTGCTCACTGCATGTCGGTAGCGTACCGTGTGTGGCTTTCACTCGCCGCTGACTTTCCCGTTGGTTTCATTAGCTAATGCTGCGACCGTATTATGATCCAGGATTAGCATGGGGCCGTCCACCAGCCTGAGTCAAGACGTAGCCAAAAAATTATATTATAGCGGCGTAATCCTCCCTGCTTGCTCATAGTACAAAAAAATCTTTCTTTATTTCATAAGGTTAAACCTTGTGCCTCTCCCCCAGGATTATCTTAATATGTGGGATAACATTGTGTTATGTCACTGGGGATGGAATGTATCCTCATGACAGTGGGCAACAAATCCTTTTAGTCAAATCAATGTGTGGCAGCAACATGACAGATATGACAAATGCACCATACAGCTGCTTTACAGGGTGATATTAAGGCTGAACAGAGCCATGCAGCGGTTCAAACTACTGAGATTTAAGCTGCTACAGTAAATTTTATTATATTAAGAATGGATAAAATCACTACATTTAAAGTCAAATTGGTTGCTCATATGAAAAATATCAATTGACGACATCTCTTCTTAGTTCTATGTAGCTTTAGATCATATTTTAAGTCATTGATTTTGTTTTATACCCTGCATCTCAACATCTTGCCTCAGTCTCAGCTCTCTCATCAGTGTTGTTTCCAGGAGCAGCTGTTTTTAGCTACAGTAAGAAGTTTGTATAAAAAACGCTTTCAGCTACTTACTGTACCAAAAAGAAAATGGGAGCAACAAGCTGATTGTTAAAGGGGAGCATTTGGCTCCTAAAGAGCCAGATATAATATATAGAGTGCAGCGGGGATTAGGTATTTTTAAAGGCTTACCTGGAAGTTAGCATCGCCCTGGTTGCCTCATCAAAAAGCTGTAGGGTTTTTCAACTTTTGGATAATAGCAGAAAAATAAGCTCTGTGGCGAACACAAGTTTATGATACTTGCATGTTTTGTTCAGCAAGATAATCACAAATACAGCACGTTTATGATATTCTGAGGTGTAAATGCAATCGCCAGAAGTAAAAAGCTAATGTTAGGCCAAACACAAACTACATCGCCGTGGCATGACTTCACTACACCACCACTAAGCTTCGTACTACATAATACTATAAACATTTTAATGTAAAATGTAAATTGATCAATCTTCAAGTTGGAAAGTTGGAGTTAGACTAGTTTGCTCCTAAAGTCCGTCTGTAAAGAGGGTGTTTATTCCTCCAGAAGTTCTGGCTCTGCATCTGACGCTCTCCTGGAGAGCTGGCCGGCTCTAAGCAGCTGCAGTGGCTCTGTCCCCCACACCACCAGACTCTTCACAGAAAAGACTCGGTTTTGCTTTGATAGACAGACTCCTAACAACAGATATTACATATTGTGCGCTTAAGATAATTTAGAACTATGTTTTACCAGTTTTAGTACTCATTCTTGTGACACAATTCAAAATCAGAGCTTAAAGGAGACTGAATATTGGACTGACATCAGGTGGCCAGAATCATGACGACAAATGCTAATGTTGCAATATTTCTGCTCACTGTGTAAATTGCAATAAATTGCTATGATGTTTGCAGTATCACCTTTAAACAGTAATTATGCCGATGTTGTGATTTCAGACTATTGTTCTGCCCTCAATTGGCTAAATCAATTAATACAGTTTTATAGAAACTTAAGAAAATGTATCAGGAGATGGTTTTCCCAGTTGGAAATAACATGACCAGCCTGTACAAGGCCCTGATCTCAACTCCATCCAATAGCTTTGGGGTGTGAACAGCACTTATCACCCAACATCAGTGTTGGACCTCACTAATGCTCCTGTGGCTGAATGGGAGCTAATCTGTGCAGACACGTATCAAAATCCTGTCGAAAGCCTTACTTGAAGAGTGGAGACTGTTATACCACAGAGATGTTCAACAATCACATTGTTTTATTAGTTTAGTTAGTTTAGTTTTATGTTTATCTGTCCATATACTTCTGGCCATATAGAGTAACATGGTGACTAAAAAATGGCATATCACTGACTGAATTGACTGATTACAGATTGTGTGTTGGAAATGTTCAGTTTTTTAACCTTGCCTTTGTTTTAGCTATCCTTTAACATCAGTCATTATGGTACTTTACCCATCAGGCTAATTTGTGGAGATACAGCAAGCGGAAACTCAGCTAAATATAATCTCACAATGGTTCATTAGGCTTCACACAAACAACCAGACAGGATTTAAACACGTCCCTGGTTCAACTGTACTTAACTGGAAAAGTGAGCTGAATACTGTCATGTTTTTTGCCCTTATGATGTCTAGCAGATGCACCATGTCCCCAAATATCAACAGTAAACAGATGTGTAAAGTTATTATCATAACCAACAGGAATGATGGCCAAATCGACAAAAACACATTAACAGTATTGATGTAGACAAAGAGCAATTACCTTATTATGTGTACTGCTGAACCACAACAAATGAACACAGAACACATTCTAACTGTGTCTATTTTGCACCTGGTTGCCACTGTGTGTATTAAAAATGCTTTCAGCACACATTTGTCAGTGTGATGCTTGACAGTATACATGAGGGAGTTCATCAGATAACTGAAATTCTGTTAACAAGCACAGCTCGTGCTGTACGCCTGACACCTGACAGCACACAGTGATGCTGGTAGCTGTTAGAGCACTACACCTGTAATCACCAGGGACAGTGTTTATGTTATTAGGTTTTCAACCAGACCTCACGTGAATATATATATAAATTAATCCAGTTTCATTAAATTTTCTAATTACACCTCGACATCAAAATAAAGTCTAATTTCTATGGAAGGAAAAAAAAGGCGCCAATGATTTGATTCTTATAAGCAAGTGAATCTCTTATTGCAAAGTTTGATTGTTAACGAATAGTTCAATCTGCAAAAATTGATGTTTTGGACACTTTAAGGTAGTAGAAGCTGTAAACAGCACTGATATATTACCACCATTTAAAGGTCCATTGTGTAGGATTCAGGGGGATCTACTGGCAGAAATGGAATATAATACTCATAATTATGTTTTCATATGTATATAATTACCTGAAACTAAGAATAATTGTGTTTTCATTCCCTTCAACTGAGCCTTTAACATCTACAGAGGGAGTTGCCCCTCTTCCATGGTGTCTCCAATTAGCATTCATCTTGCTCACCTGATGAAGGCCAGTCCAGTCCTCACTCTCCTTTTAGCTCTGTTTTTCTGTTTTTGTCTCTACCAACTCCTAAACAAATCTGGTTCTTTAGCTGTTAAATATGTTCACCAGCTAGTTGCTAACTTTGTCTGTCTGTCATTGTTTGGTCTGGAGCAGGTAGTGTACGGTGAGGTGATAATCAAACAGTAATGTTCTGGGGGCGGACGGTCCAGAGAAAGAGGTGAAAGACCAAAATGCTCAGTAGAGCTGAGGGGAACTGGAGTGTTCCACATACAAGTGGTCATGTGATCCATCGTGAATACACAAATATTGAATTGTCACTTTAATGTTGAAATTTAAGCATTCAAATTTTCTGAATACTTAAATCAGTATTCATGTGGTTTGAATTATTCTCTTTGAAATTCCTCGAGGCTCATTTCAATTTTATTTGAAGAATGTTGTCTTAATGCAAGAGCAATATGTGAGAATTTTAGTTGAAAACATTCAAAAAATATGTTTAGAAATACCAGTTTTGACGTTATTACATCTATGTATTGTGTTGTTGAGATATCCACTGAAGTTAGCATGCTAACCAGCTAGCCCCGGTCCATCCCAGCCAAGCCCCCAGGAGGAGCACCAGGCTCTGAAGCCAGTTTTCGTAGTGGCCAAACCGCGTAATTAAATCATCATGTGATGCACTGCAGCCCAAAAATACTTTTTCACATGAGCTTACATTGTGAAAGAAGCGCCTCAAACCCCGGGAAAAGACTCATTTCGTGATCATAATTTGGGCCATTCGGTCCAATAACATTTGGGAAGTCTAGAAGAGCTGCACGATTAAATTATTTTATCCCCATTCAAGTTAGCCAGGTGCTAAACCGGAAGTTAGTCAGCGGACGTCTCTAGTGTGCACGGCCTATGGGCCGCACAATGTAGAAGCTATGTGGAAGAGTCCTGGCCAGAAGTCCTTTTGGGGCTTCATGCGACACTGAGCAGCCTTCATCGGAATGAATGGTGCTCTGTCTCAAGGCTGTGTCCATTAGCAATAGGTCCATGACCTCAGCCCAACATACCTGTGCCAGAGGTGTAAACCAGCACCCCTGGTGCCCCAAACTCCCAGTCTGGACCACTAGATGCAAGGCCAACCGAGCTAACTAGCTAACAGCAGCTACAGTAAGCAGTAACTTAGTTGATATGCTGCCCCCTGTCTGTTTTGAGTTCAGGTGGCCCATGCTTACATACATGCATCTTTAAAGTTAACAAACTATGATAGAAAATTACTAATATTCAAAAACCATCCAGATTAAATTGGTGTAAAATTTATAAAAATAATTAAATCAAAATCAAGTTGAAACAATTCACTCAAATTGGACGGGTTGGACTCTGAACTTGAAAAGTAAGTGTTTTACACCAGGAGATATAGAGAGGGATGAGAGATTTTGTAGTGTTGTATTTTGAGTCTACAGGGTCATAGTTGTCACAGTTTTATACAGCTGCTTCAACAGTAAGGTGGCTTTTTTTTCATTGCTGTATAAAGAAAAAGTCTTAAAAAAAGATTTAAAGTTGCAACAAAAGGCAACTTTGTACTAATGGAATTTTTAGAAGTTTTAAATATTAGAAACCTGGTGTTATGGGAGAACTGTTTGCTCACAGGGGCTGCTGATGTGGTGAAGACAATGAAGATATAAAACGAGGTGAGTTGCTTACTGTTGTTGAAGAGTTAGTCTTGTGTTTTTTCTCCTAAATTTAAACTCACACAGCTGGTGCGGCAGAAGAATTTTCAGCCAATGACAATAAAAACTATCTCCAAGTAATTTGTGCGGTGCCATGTTGAGGATATCTCAGCCATCAGCTGTTTGGTGAGACAAAAATCTTTCTGCCTGTGCAGCTTTAATCTGTCAGAGTTGGTTAAGTGTTGTATTTCATGTGTGATAGAGTTGTGTTGGTGTGCTCAGTGTGAATCTTACTGAGTTGCCTTTGCTCTGTGCGAGGCTGCGGTCCTGGTCCGGTGTGATGGGGGAGGACTTCAGAGGGGGGGAGAGGGTGAGGTCCCGACGTAGAGGCCGTGAATCCATCTTGTCCCCCGCTCTGTCCAGTTTGTGTGAGTCTTTACCCCCCTCCCGCCCCTCTTTCCCCTCTCTCCCTTCCCTCCCCTCCCTCCCATCGCGGTTCTTATGCCTCTGTCGTTGCACGGTGTGCGAGCGCCCTTCTGCATGAGCGTGACTGTGCCCGTGCCTCTCCTCCCCGTGCCCATGGGGCTTGTGGGTAGTGGAGTCTCTGGGCTGTAAAGGCTTCATCTCCATCTCATAATTGCTAATTTTCTCCTCGTCCTGCTCCAGCAGCCGGCCTCCCCTGCCGTGCACGCCCCTGTGTCCGGATGTCCAAGAGGCAGACGAGGATGACTCCGTCCACCTGTCCCCTCTGGCCTGTCTGTGATTGGATGATCCGTGCTCCCGGGACTTGTGATTGGAGGAGCTGTGTTTGTGTCCGTTGGTCCGGCTCGCTCCTCGTCCGCTGACCCCACCTCCTCCCTTTGACAACACCCCTCTCCTCTTGTCCTCGCTCCAGCTATTGGCCCGTGGGTACTCCTTCCCTCCTCCTCCTCCTTCACCTCCCCCGCTTCCTCCTTCCATCAGCACCTGGATCTCCGTCTGCCCTCCTCCCCCGCCTTTCTCACCCCTTTCTCCTCCGTCCTTCGTCCTGTCCGTGTGGTCCACGGCGCTCTGCCGATGGAAGCGGGCACTCCTGCTGCGCTGGCTGGGTCGAGCAGGGGGCGGAGGAGTGTGGGGGGGTGAGGAGGAAGGGGGACTGAGGTCTGGGGTTGCAGCGTCGTTAGATGGGTCGTCGGAGGCCCCGCTCTTTACATAGAGGTCGGGGCTGTCGGCGGTGCCAGCGCTACTTGACAGCCCCTCGCCCTCCACCTCGCTGGAGACCTGACGTTTGGGACGCTGCACCTCCATACCTGCAAAAGTCAGAAGATATTCAACGTCATCTCTTCTTACTACTTTAGACTTGCTTAAATGAAGCACAATAAGCATCAGGTCAGACAACAATGACATGCATGATATCACAATACGTGTTAGGGACTGTACAAAAATGAATTAGGGGATCTATTTTCGAAAGACGCTATCAGAAAAAAAGTTGTCAAAAACTAAAACAAAATGGAGAATAATCAAAATAATAACAACAAAACAACACGTTCCATTTAGGACACAGTGGCAGTCTCCTGGGTGAGAGGCCTGTATTTAACCCATTCAGCTACAACAGCCAGCTATGGATGTGAAAATTGTCCCGTTTGGGTCAAAAAATAAAACCTGTGAGCAAGCTAATGTAACAATACCCTAAATCTCTGTGCAGCACCTATCTGCAGTGGCTAACTAGTCAGCTAACATGTTACTGAAACATATTGGTCAGTTATCTGTATTAAGTGTGCAGATATTCTCTTGAGGCAAAATGTATTGTTTTATAACTTATCGAGTAAGAGACTCTGACATACCCTCCACCCAGGAGGTGATGCTAACATAGCTAACATTAGCCATGCTACAACAGCTCCCACTCTACATGCTATCATAGGCCCAGTTCAATATGAAACAGAATTGTATACAATATAAATAGTAGGGGGTCCCTGCTCCATCTTGCTATCAGCTAAGGGGTCCTTGGCCTGAAAGTCATTGAAGATCACTGGATTACATGATGCCTGAGTTGCATGGCTCATCATGAAGAGTAAAAAACATCTTTGTGTGTGAATGAATCTGTGGTGGGAAAATGTTGAAAAACCCTCCTTAACAAACTGAACTACCCTCCCTCCTCCCAAATCTTCACTCCTAATATTTTTTTTACAGTCCCTTAGTTCTTATCTGTGTACAGATGCAAGGCAAACAGTAATGTACTTGATGATGTCCAGGATGTACGTCTCAACACAAACATGTTGCAAAATGTCAGCTAATACTTGGTGACACAGATGTCCTCACAGTAACATGGAGTGTTTCCTTTTTTTCTTTTAGCTGTGAGAGAAACAGACAGCCGCTGAGAGCAGAATGGATGGTTAAAGAACAATCACTGTCATCTCAGGTATCTGTGTGTGGGAGTGTACTGTATGTGTCATTAAGCCAGTGTGTGTGCATGTGTGTGTGTGTTTCTCACAGCGCTTAGTAATGCATGTTCTTGTGGGTTGGCTACCTGCAGTGCTGTACAGGTGTGAGTGACAGAGGCAGAAACATGAAGCTGGAGGGGGGCTCACACTGACCTTTATCACCAACCCTTACATACATGTACACACACACACACACACACACACACACACGTGTATATGTCTGCTTGGCTGGGTTGCAGATTATGGACGTGCTGCAGTGTGTACATGTTTGTATGTTTGCTCACCATTTCCTGGGTGCTGGAAGGATGGGGAGAACTGCTTGGCGGTGACCCGGGCCATACGACTCTCCTCCTGCGCTTTCTGAGCTGCTCCCACCGCTGCCTCTGCTTTACCCTGTGCATGAGCCGTCCTGATGCACAAAAGACAGGGAACAGAATGTACGGAGTCAATAGTCACATTCAAATTTTTATCTTTAAGCATTTTAAAATGAGAAAAAAACAAAAACTGAATCATAGCGCCGTCCAAAACTAATTCCTGTACAAAAAAAGTAAAGCAGGTTGGAAGGAGATAAGGAATGCAAAGAACAGAAGAGAATAGAGTTAAAGTTTCCAAAAATACTGGAGGAAAAAAAAACCAATAACTGACCTTTTGTAACAATGAAAGTGCAAACAGTACACCACAGTGTTAAAGTTTTCCACTGATGTCGGGGTATTTATTGTTGAGCGCTGGTTCATTTACTACACACCCTCAGAACGCAACCAGTTCACCTCTATTAACTTTGCCTGGCTTGTATCTTACAATGTGGGCTCAATTCTTTGATTGGGAGAAAAAAAATTAAAGTTCAGGAAACTGTATGCAAATTAAGGAATCTATTTGTTCTCACAATTATTCTAAAGGGTTCTCGTTGACCTTGTTGAAGCCCATGTAAAAACAGGTGGGTAACCTTTGATGTCCAACCCACAACCAATGAAAGTGCAGGTAGACTAAGCGCTAAATGTTGACCCCTCTGTCCACAAAAACACTTATCTCACCTGAAAACAGAGTTTTTAGAGAGCAGCAATTAAATCACCAGTTTATGCTCCATTTGTCTGACAGAACAGAACCACATGCAGATGAGGACAGTTACTGTGAATTATGAATTTGGTTGTATAACTGAAGAAGTTAGTAGTATAATTGATCAGAGAGAGGAGGATGGGACAGAACAGAGATGTTGACACATGTTGACACTCAGCAGAGCCATAAGACTGTGTAGAACCACATGTGGGCGTTTTAGTATGGATGAAAACCTTAATGAAAACTACCTGAAAACACCTCCCTGCTGACCAAAAAACAGCTTGGAGCAACAAGACTGTTTTTAGTGTAGATGTAGCCTGATTTGTGATTTTGTTTCACATTCTGCACACATGCATTAATATACGGAGAGGCGTCAGAGCGTGGGGGCAGCACTGTAATTAGGCGTCGCGAGAATTTAGCGCTTCGGTGCCTTGCTCTCTGCAGTGCCCAGGAGGTGCAAGCTTGCACCTCTCTAGCTACCAGACCACGCTCCATACTAACTGGCCCAAGCGGGTCTCACTTTCACTATGTTATTTTGTCTGCCACTGGGACGGATGTTTCCCGCAAAAATGAAGGCAGCATTACGGCGCAAAGGAAACGCTCATGCAGTTGCAAACCAAAACAGGAAGAGGCGTTCATCCCCAGGTAACATTGGAACCACTGGAAGAACTGTGGAAACTCACTGTAAAGAAAAAGAAACCCCGCTGAAGGAGGAGGCAAAGAAGGTGAAGAGGGAAAGTGATAGAAACCGAAGGTAAAACAAGAGTGAAGGGACGGGCTTTCACTCGATGGAGAGCGCCAGTGTTGTGTTAAAGTCTGTTCCCCTGCTTGAGATGGTTCAAAACTTGCATTCTTTCTTCTAAATCAGTAAGTAACTAAACCTGCCTATTAAGAGAACAGGGTGTTAAACTCTAACACTCTCTCAGTGTGTGTGTGATAGCGGCGGCAGCAGTAATTCAACATGGAAACAATACAAGGGGGAATTTTAAAAGTTTTCTTTTTCTGCTTTTAGTACACATCTTTGTCAAAAATGTTTGATAAACACATTTTAGTGATCATTGGAAAAATGTGTGTTTATGTATATATTCTGTGTAATATTGGCTGATATATCACTATCAGTATCTTTAACTCCCTATTATTGGGAAAGGCATCAGCTCCAAAAGTCCAGTATCAGTTGTACAATTGTGTCACTGTATGGACAGTTTCGAGAAATGTTGGGCCACCACGTTAAAATAACGTAAAGAAAACACCACACACTACACAACTAAAACTGTATATAACTTTTGAGAAAATGTCGAACGTCAACGACAGTTTACTGTTCCTTTGTCTATGGGAACTTATGAAGCGTTTATCCTCAGGTATCATTATTAACAGAACATGCAGCATACAGCGCCGCCTTCATATCTCAGTTATCTTTTCTATTGTGTCTGGTTACGGCTGACGAATCTTATTATAAAAGACACCTGAGCTAGAAACACACACACACAAACACACACACACACAAGATCTTGAACAGCATGTAGCCATCAGCATATTACATGATACCTCACACAGTAGCTTTGGGAGGACCATAATTACAGAGCTGCACCACGATGAGGCCTTCTGTATTCATCTGTTTACAGCCGCTGTAATCTTTTGCTTGAAAATGTGTTTATTATCATAAAATAATTCATTCCGCTTCGTCTGCTCGTCGGGCTTTTCACATCTCCTTCATCTCTCTGACTGCTCCTTTACAGCCTCCTTTTCATATCTCCCTCGCTCTTTCTTTTATTCCTGCCCATGTCCCTTTATGCCTATTCCTAATTGCTCCCTCCATCTTTATCACAATCCCCTTTTCATCTGCCTCTTGTAGCACCTTCTCTTTCTATCTCTCTGCTCCCATCAAACAGATCTATTCTCTCAATCATAACCCTCCTCTCACCTCCGTCTCTCCTTTTCCAATCGCCTGTCTTTCTCTGTCTTTGGAAGGGCTCTCGACTCCTGTAAAACAACCTCTCCATCCCTCCCTCCATGCCTCTCTTTTCTCTCTCTGGGCAGTAACAGTCTTGATGCAGTGTTGCATGTCGATGGCTATTGATTTTTTGCTCTTCGCCTCTCTGTTTCTCTTTGCCCCTCTCTGCACTCTCTGCCAGCACTGCTATGCCAGGCCCACAGTATACTCAACACCGCCATGTGTGTGTGTGTGAGTGCGTGCTTGTTGGCTGTGGGGGAGGTGAGGTGTAAGGAGAGAGGAAGACTGTCTTACTGTTTCACATGACATAATCACATGTAGGATTTTTTCATGTGCTTTTTTCCATATTCACAAGGCTTAAATGTCATGAAGAAACCGCTTCCCATGCAAACACACTCACTCAGGCTAATCTGGCACATCCTGCTCTCACCTTGGTGCTCAGACCACAACACAAAAGAATCTCTGCCTCTCTCATCCTGCCCTCCACAACTTCCTGGCCCACTCCTGCCTTCCCCAGGAACAACCTGTTTCTGGATGAATCAACTGCCTGCAGAGAAAAAAAGCTGCCTGTTCAATGGCTTGCTTGATTATACAACACAACTTCCTGTCCAAAAGGAAAAAAAAGAGTTGTAGATGGAGGGCAAGAAGAGAGAAAAGAAAGAGAGGGAGGGAGGAGAGACAAGTGTGACAAAGAAGAGATCGAGATGGTGTTACAGGGAGAGAGGGGAAAGGAAGAAAGAAAGAAGATGGTGTTGAAAAGGTCTTAGGTCTCACCATCAATGAATCATTACCAGATTAATTGTTAGACAGCATAATTAAAGCGGCGCCTGAAAGATTGACAACCTCTACATTAAAGCAGAAGAATGGGAGGGGTTCAACCTGCAATGTCTTCTTTCTGACAGGGAGGAACAGGGTTTATGAGAAATATGGCTTGACTGTGAGCCACTTGCACTGAAAATACCACTGAAAGCAGACAGGGCAGCCCATTGTCTCCACTCTGGTTATATGGGGCCTAGTAATAACTCAAAGTTATCCTGTTTTTACTTTCTGTGGTATTTTATAGTGATGATATGACCACATTGGAGCAGAGACAAAGACACATACCCCTGTCTACATCAGTGGGACTGAGGTGACGTAGGTGAAGAGTTTCTTGGAATTACCGTCACTGAGAACCTATCTTGGTCATCATACGTCACCACCCTGGTTAAAAAAAAGCACAAAAAAGGCTCTACTTCCCAGGAAACTTAGGAAGTCTAGAGCAAGATTCTGGTCAACTTTGTCAGAGGAGCAATGGAAAGCATCCTGACTGGAAACATAAACTGGTACGGTTCGTGTACAGCCCAGGACAGGAAGGCTCTACAGTGGGTGGTGTAAACCACCCAGAACATCACTGGTACCATCTACAGAGCATCAGTGACATCAGTGAAGTGGGATGTCTGCACAGAGCCCAAAGGGTACAAAAAGACAACACCCACCCAGCCACAGTCTGTTCACCCTGCTGCCGTATGGCAAAAGATACAGAAGTATCTGCAGAGTACCATCAGACAAGGGAGCAGCTACATTTACGAGGCCATGAGACTCCTGAACTCATCCTCAACACTCCAGTGTATAAAATGGATGTAGCAGGACTCAAAGACTCATTCATTATTTAGTTTTTTAAACCCTTGTTAAAAATATGACAATAAATGTACCTTGTACCTTGTATATTGTGATATTCATTACAAGAAAATAGTAATTGAAAGCTAAAGGTTTAGTTGTTTTTTTTTGTTTGTTTGTTTTTTTAAAAGTTGCTCAATGGAAATCAGAAAAGTAGAACATTTTATTTCATTGTGGACAGATAGCGTCACAACCGTGCCAGATGCAGTCAGGAAACTATACAGGTGTGTAGTTGAGATCAAAGATGGGTGTGATCTCATGTAATAATGTAGTAATCACAGCTGACTGGTCATGGGTCACAGCGTGAACGTGTTGATGTGCCCAAAGCGGGTGTGATCCCATCTATGATGGTGTCTACGTTTTTTTTCTGCTTTGTTGTTTCGTTTTCACTGAATTTCCCGTTTTCTTTATATTCTAAGTTGAAAAATGATTACCAGTGACTAAAAAAATCATAGATGGATCAATCAATGATAGAAATATTAATTAGTTGCATAACGCTAGTTTTGTATGTTCATGGTAAAGGACCCTTTGATAAGCCCCGACAGCCTGATGGCAGATTTACCACTCAAAACCTCAACCTGATGTCGTATGTCTCGGTTCTCACAAAATGGATGTCTCCATCTTGAGAAGGGGGTATTTCTTATGAAACCTGTGGTCCCACAAGATAATATAGGCTAGTTAGCTAATAACATGACCCTTGGCTTGTATTCCTAGGTTACTACTGCAGGTACAGTAGTAAGAAGCCATGTGTGCTAACGTTTCCAGCTAACTGCTCATTTTACGTTGAAGTAGATAAACACACCGTTTAATCAGTTCCTTATAATTTTGCTTTTGTGTTTTGCTTTTTTGTAAAGCTAGTTAACAAAAGCACAACCACCCAAACTCTTAATATCAAGTATCAGTCTAACTACAGCATTAATGGACACCACTTCAATATGTAGAGATATCCAAAAATTGACAGGCTTGCCACGCAAATGCCAAGCTATGATTTGACAATGAACGTTTGTGTAAAGTATCACATACACTTTGACAAAGGGGTGTTAATGTCTCAGGTGCAACACGTAGCACCTTTAAGAGGACGGAGCGAACGAACAGAGATACCAAGGCCTAAAGGACACAAGATAAAGGAGGACAGCGAAGGAGAGGAGAGCCAAAACAAACAGGAGATGGAAGAGATACACAGAGGAAGACAAACACACACTCTGAGGTTAGATGAGGAGAGAGACGGGGAGAGAAAGTCTAATCCAGGACTCATGCTAAGCTCCTCCATCATCTCTGTCATTACTCCGAACCAGCTGATGATGATGATGAGGATGATTCATACCTGAATCTCTAACAGAGCTTTCCGGTTTGCATCACTGCTAATAGTGTCTGTGTGTGTGCATGCGTTTGAGAGTGTGTGTTGGGCTTTAGGCTCGCTGATGAAACGAGGTCACAGGATTGCAGTGAATGGCTCCGTCCACGAAGCGCAGTGAGTCAGTGGTGTGTTTGTCTGGTACTAGCTAATCACAGGTAGCCTGATGTCGCATCAGTTACATCAGCGCATGTGACAACAGCCATCAGGGCACATCGTATCATACACACACACACACACACAAATCTGGGATTTACTGTAACATCAGGCACGTGGACGGCTGACACAGATTTTCTACCAGATCCAGGATTTTGTTCTGGAGCTGAGGCTGACCTTTGACCTCTCTGCCTCCTAACATGGATCGTACACATGGACATTCAAAAGTAGCTGATTAACATTTTTAGAAATACACACACTCCAGGAAAGTTGGACGACGAGCCTCTTCATCCTTGAACCAGATTGCTGTTGTTCTTGTATTTAGCTCCAAGACTCTCTGCAGCAGCTATCCTGTGACTGTGTTTCACCTCTCAGGGTTTCTCCTGGTGTTCCACAAGGAAATACCCTGCTGTTCTGGGACACGGAGAAAGAAAGAGAGAGGCTGTCCTGTCCTGGGCTATGCTGCTGTCTGAATCTGGGTTAGACATTTCTGTGTGTGTGCATGGGTGTACCACAGAGCTGCAGAGAGCTGGTTTAAAGACCAGGCTACAACTTACTGTATGTACCGTTAGGATTGTTGAGTGTTATGTTTAATTTCTGCCGCTATCCGAGAAAACTATACTCTTCAAATCAGCTAAAGAAATTGTTTCTGTTTTTTTAAGTAGGGTTATATGAGGTGGTTATCCATCGTCAGTGTTGTACCAACAGTAGATGGTATGTGGCTCGCCCCCAGCTTGGAGAAGAAGCAGGAGTTGCAGTGTGGGAAGCTAAGCAATGTCCTGCTGGAGACACTAAATGTATTTTAGCCACCTAAAAAAAAGACCCACCTAAAAGTAATCAGTATCAGTTGAGGTGTACGCTATATTTAGAATATATTCACTACTTTACCTAGCCAGACAACCACTGCGATGGAAAACTGAAGCATCCAATAATGCTTTCTTCAAAGCCACCAGACTCCCATGACATTAACAGTCATTTTACCTCACAGAACACGGGACTTCCTGGTCTAACGATTAGTTTGTGCGTGAAATTGTGTGACTTCAGTGTTTAATGGGCTTAGTTCAGAGTCACCAAAGTGGCACAACAACACAAACTAACGGCTTGAGGCAGCGGTAGACCAGCAACTCCCCATGTTCTGTAATTGGTAAATTGCTGTTTTTGTGAAAGAAGTCTGGTGGCCTTGAAGGGAGCAATATAACTGCTTCATTTCCTGTTCATGGCTGTACATTGTTTAGCTTCCTACACTGGTACTCCTGCTGATTCTCTAAACCGGGGATGTGCTGACCACAATCTACTGTAACTACTTTAACTAGTGTAACTACCTCAACACTTCTAAAAACAAAACAATCCCTTTAAATATGCACGTTACTTACTGCTGACAAGATTTAGCAGTGTCAGAGGCACTTTACTTCTGTTTCAAAGAGCTCATCTTTGAGCATGTTGTGGTTTTCAAATCTAGTATAAATTGGTTGTATTTCAGCCTTGCCTCACAGAGACGATGCTCTGCTCCTCATGAAACCGGCTTATTCAAGTACTTTTTGTATTGAGATCTGGTTTTATCTGCTTTAAGCGTGCATAAAGAGGCACCCTACTTTAAACAAGGACACTCTGTCCCTCCCCAAAAATAATTTAAGTCCCCCCTTGTGCATGAGCTCCTGCCCTCCAAACATCCGAGCACAGTCCTCCTCAGCATGCATCAGCTGCAGTATGCACGACCTGACTGTGCGTCTTTATTTCTGACAGAGCCACCTGTGGGTCCACATTACAGCTCAGTGTTCAGTCAAACATTGTTCAGACCCACAGAACATTTCTACCTACTCATTACAATGATTGTTAGAAAATGAAACAGAGAGGACAGCCGCTGGATCATAGACGGCCCAGAGAGGAAGCAGAGGTAAACCAACAGAGGGGCAATGAAGCAAACTGCAGACAACCAGGTGAACAGAATGAATAATACAGTTTGAAGAGTCTTAATTCCTCATTTGAAGGCATTAGTATAATAACCTTGAACAAACCAGACCACCTTTAGAGAGTTTATGGGAAATGTGGCTGTAAATACAACTGCTGTGAAACACATGCTCACGATTATATAAAGAAGTTTTCGATCATAACAGAAATTATTCATATCAGTTTCATCTCTCTGTATCCAAGTAGAGGTCTGAAATGTGTTGCCTAGCTTAGCACATAGACAGAAAGCATTGGGAAATAGCTAGAAGAAAATTATGCCCTCCAACAAGTCCAAAGTTGCTTAACTGACGTGTTTTATCATGTAGCTAGCCAACTAGCACAAATGACAGCCAAGCAGACTAGCGGTGGCCTGACAGCCATTCATGTTAGCTGTCTGACACTTGATTCTAGCCAGCAGACAAGCTACCAGTTCAGGCAGCTAGTTAGTCTGTTTGGGGTTAGGACGGTGGGAAAAGCCGAAAATGTAACTGTTAGAACAGCAATTTTAGAGATTTAGTTTTGTCAACAGTAATACGCTGTTACTTGTCAGTAAATAGAACCACTAGCTAACCTCTCTACATCTACATGTTTAATGTTAGCTACTCAAGCTATAATAATTCAAATAGGACTGCTTTGTTGTTGGAAGGACCCTTGATGTAGCTTGCTAGCATGTTTCCACCTGCTTCAAGAGTTTGTTTTAGCTTACCTTAAACATGTAAAGGGCCAATTCCTGTACTCAACACTGATATGAAACTTAAATTTTAAAATAATGTCCTTAAACAAAACTCTTATATGTGCCCTCTGGTGGCTGCCTGCCTTGTTTTATCTGTGCAAGCTCAGTCTTTGTTACTGTAGCAGTCAGTCACTCGAGTGAAAACCACGAGCTCACGCTGAAAACAAATGCACAACAAAAAGGCACATCTTTTAATGGGGAATGGATCATTTATAGTGTGTTTCAGTTCTGTCAGCTGAGGCAGAATTCACATTTATTTTTCCTTTGATCTATTTTATCAAGGCCAGTGAACATAAAAAGCTCAAGCAGATAAATAACTATTACTTACTCAAAACCAAATCTCTTATCATTATACAATGCAAACCATTTTTATTCCAGGGAATAGAGTTTCCACTGAATTTTATCCAAACTTAGATATTAATGACCTCAACATCAGTATGTGCACAATGGCGAACAGTGTCAAAGTGGTGTATTACATAGAAATCTGGTCTGATATTACTAAACCACAAATTAATGCTTTTCTAGTTCGAACATTTTTTTATATTTTTGGTCCATTATTGTATTTGTGACCAGTTGACCCACTTTGCATAATACATTTTAATCTCTGCCCACTTACTTTAGTAGTATAGTGAGGATACGTCTTTATACTCTTATATATACTATAACAGAGCTGACCAAAAATCGATTTTTGGGTCCAATGACCATGATGATATTAGGAGTTGTGCCTTGTGATAAAGATATGTAATGGAGGAAGGACATGTTAGAGTTTAACAAATGACAACAGTGCATTGAAACAGTTAACTTCACTGGAAAAATAGTAATTATTCATTACCTCAAACAGCTGTTTCTGCATTATGTTTTGTAAAAAAAAAAAAAACCTTTTTCATATTGCCGCATATCGTACAACATATATCAGTCGGGCTCTTCTCTAATACACAACAAGACATTAAAAATATAATCCACACTGGACTATGCTATACATATTAGAGGATGTGAACCAGGGACAGAGAATTTTGACACCCTTTTAAACAGGGTACTTGACTTTGCATAGCCGCTCTTAGCCTCTGTTGAAGCCTCTGGGGAATATTACAATATTTAAAAAATTGCTGACAGGCTGTCCCAGCTGGTCTGTGATGAGCATAGCTGCCTCTGGACAATACTTTGCCCTGATTTTTCAAAGGCAGATTGGATTTCAGTCACTTTTGTTGAAAGGTTATGTAGTGTTTATATCTATATACATGCCTGCTGTCTGCATTGCTGCACTTACATTATACATTTCTTACAGTGGAATAAAAGTTCAACTTTGTGCTTCTACAAAGTGTTGTACTTTAGATACAACCTAACAAAACTGAACACTTGCCATTCCTAGTCATTCATACTGTCTGAGTAGTGGGTACAGACTACTTGTATTAGGATCAGGCTACACATGTGACAATGTTTTGGTCCATCCATCAGTGTATGTCTGGCTAAGCTTGAGGTCTGAACATTATGTGACAACCTTCACTGCAGGTCTGATAGGCTGTTGCAATAGCTGTACAAATTGCTACATGTGCAACCTTAAAAAAACGAGAATTACAGAAGACCTAATGATGATATATGTGTGACCGATGTGTTCTCTATCTCTAATTTGCCTCCATTTCTATTTGTCTTTCTTTGTTTTTCTGTGTAAGGCATCAACAGTGTGAGATGAGTGAGGTGAGCAGCTGGAGCGAGCTGTGGTCAGACCGCCCTGTTATCAGGACTAATAGGATTGGATCTTTAATCATTCAGCTCGTGTATCCTCTTGCATGTACGCTCAACAAATACAGGCATGCTCAGCAGCTGCATTCACACACATCAGTACGCAAGTAAGCTTATAAGCATATAAGGAAGAGCCGGTACGTGTGTGTGTTTGTGTGTGTGAGAGAGAGAGAGAGAGAGAGAGAGCCTCTGGTTCAGCCTCTGCTCTCCCTCAGGCTGCCTGCCAACATTGTTGGCATAATGCGGAAATCTCTCTCACTCTCTCTAACTTTTTCAGTTTCACTTTCTTAGTCTTTTTCTCTCTAACTCCAACTTTTACACTCTCCTCATCTCTGTCTTCTCTCACACAACTTCTTCGTCACGCTCTTTCTCTATCCTCTTCTTAACGAGCTTGTCCTTTTAAGCCAGTTGTAGAAACCATGTGATCTACTCTACTCTCTACCACATGCAAACACAAGGATATATACAGTACATGGACTGTGTGTCAGTTATTGACCATTATGTCAGTGTGCAACACATTATATTGATCTGTTCCAAGGTCAGCTGCTAATCAGATAGTAAACCTAACCTCTTTTCATGCAACTGGTTCATTCACAAACTCAAGGTCACACTGTGTGAGGCTGACATTTATCTCAACTGTTGCTCACATCTTTCCTTTGCAGGACTGAATATCTGTGTCTTCCTGGATAAAAGTGAAGTTACAGAAAAGGCTTCTTTCCATTGCTGTGTTCACATACAAGCCATTAGGCTCAGTAGGGTGAGATCAGATCAGGCAGTAGTGGTCCTAGCTTGCATGACGCCCTGGGCGAACCTCACCTTCAGCAATGTCTACAATAACACTCTCCTGGTCCCCTGGCTAACTGCACTAGATAGCTAACAGCAGCTACAGTTAGCAACAGTTAGCAGTTACACTGGTGATATGTTGCCCACTGTTTGTTCTGCATATGAATTTGACAGGAGGCCAATTCTTACATATTGCACCTTTAAACTCAACTCCATGATGATGAATTTCCAAAATGTGTTAAATTCATCTTACAGCTGCAAACTGTCTTGCTGAGAGTTAGATGAGAGTAGTTACACCACTCTCATATGTGTCTGCTAAATATGAAGTAAGAGCAGAGATGGTTAGCTTAGATTAGCTAGAGCTGGGTGGGTTACATATTCGCATTCCGACATACCAAAATTCCAACATCCCAAAAGTCCGACATGTCACCATTCCGACATACCACTATTCCAACGTGCAAACGTCCCGGCATTCCGACAAAGTTTCACCATAATCAGCAACCCATAACCCTAACCCTAACCCTTTTAAAAGATGTGTCGGAATGGCAATACATTTAAAAAAGAAATAAATATCACCATTCCGACCTTAGGAGGCAAAAAATGTCGGAATGATGGGATGTTTCATTAAAGGCTTAAGTGTTGCCATTCCGACAATTAGGACCTAATGTCGGAATGGCGTTATGTCGGAATGGTGTTATGTCGGAATGGCGGTTGCCCCCCCGCTGGGTGACACAGCTAGCATGAAAGTTTAGTTTTTACATTTGTGTGTGTATGAATTACACGAACAGAGCACAACCTGCTAATTAGTAAGCGTAGGGGTGTCCGAGCCGAGCTAGCTGTTTCCCCCTGCTTCAAGTCCTTGACTAGACTACAATGGTGACCTCCTGGCTCTAGCTTCATGTTTAGCGGCGGCTGCAAACATGAAAATGGTATCAATTTTCTTATCTAACTCTCAGCATTCCCCAATTTGTCAAATATATAATATATGTATTTCTTAAAATACATCTTTTTAGGCATGTACAAGTCCTATTGTTGAATTGGTACTAGCTATGTGTACTGAACCTCTTGTTTTTCTGATACCAAGCACTGATTCAGCTCTGCTCTTTCACATTACCCACCCAGATTTATCCTGTCAAAGTATTAAACCATTGACCCTCTATTGTCCATTCAAAAGTGTTGTACTCTAACCTTTAGGCCATAGCCTAAGTGAGTAGGATTTAGCGGCATCTACTGCTGAGCTTGCAGATTGCATACGACTGAATATCCCTCGACTCATCCTCCCCTACTGTGGCTGCAAAAATGAGAAAAAAGCCCTCTCTGGACCCGGTCTTTGGTTTGTCCATTCTGGGCTACTGTAGAACCATGGCGGTGCAACATGGCGGACTCTGTGGAATAGGACCTGCTCCCTCTGTAGCTATAAAAGGCTCATTCTAAGATAACGAAAAAAACAACAATTGTTAGTTTTAGGTGATTTTACACTGATTGAAATACGATAATGGATATCACACTCCATTTCTGCCAATAGATCCTCCAAAATTCTACACAGTGGACCTAATATAAGGTCACTTTTCTCAGATTTTAAATACCTTAGGCTGTTGGGTCAATATCAGGGAAATACTGATCTAAAAACAGCCAGTAAAAATAGCCACTGGGGACCTACACATTTTACTGGTGACCATCTGTTTTACTTTCTTAGGATTGGCGTCTTGTAGTGAATATAAATCTAACTGTGGGATGTGATTCCTTTGAAGCTCGCAGCCAAATTGCTTGCTCCCCTGGACTGATCGCTTGGAACATTATCCAAATTGTTCACCTTGACAATTATTACATTTCCTTATTCAAACACTGCTGAACAAACTCCATCATCATATGTGGTTTAAAAAAAGAACCTTTGACAGCAAGTGCTGCCACAGAACTACTGTGTTCATGGCCCTATAACCTGGTTCCTTGAAACAACAAGGTCTGGGACCAAAATGGGTCACAGGCCTACTTCTGACGGGTCCCCACATGACCAGAGTATCAATGTGTATCCATGACTGCAGGTCCCAGGACAGCTAATTAATTTCTGATCTGAGTCCTGAGCTGATAAACAAAAAATGTCGCTTTATATTCCTGTCCAAAAGTTTCTAAAGAAGGTCAGGGCACGCCCATTAACATCATCACCCCAACTGTGCTCATTGTTTTAGTTCAATGAGCCGAGTTATAATGAGAGCAGCTTCTCATTTCCATTCAGCAGAGCAGCTCCATCAGAGTCTTAGCAGCTCCCGACGGTCTCGCTTCGCTTGCTGTTTCACTTGTACAATAACCTCCTTAACCCTACTTTCACCTTAACCTTAATCCAATTCTAAGTCTGTCATTGATTTCAATTATGATGTGGAGCCACAAGTGTTAACAGATAGAGCCAACTCCCCCCATGGTCCAGACACATGGAGCCATCAGTAGGGGGTGGACACTGGTACAATATGAGGACAGAGTGATGAGAGATGAACAGAGAGGTGGAGGAATGGAATATGATGAGTGGAAATTAGAGGTGGAAATTATAAATCGCTTTGTTGATTTGAAAAATAATAAATGTTTAATTAAGTTCGTAGGTTTGAAGTCAATGACCTCAGTAAACACATCAGTAAGAGAAGGCAACACTGTTTAAACCGCAGCAGCAATCAGCGCTGATTTTTCACCTCAGTTGTACATTCAGTGTGTTTGTGGTTTAGACCATGTGTTGCTAGCTTTTACAGATACTGTTCATCAGGTAAACAGTTCAGTGTTCATCTATCTGCAACAGAATTACTACATTTCGACTATCTTAACAAAGCTTTTTAACGAAGAGGCAACAGCTCCACAGCTAAAACCTACTGATTCGGTCAGTGACACTGGTAGTCAGTATAGTCTGTTTAGTGGGAAGATTTTATGTTTAAGATTGGCTTGTACCTGAACACATCTCGTGGAAATGAGAGGAAAGAGATGAGGGGATTATCATATGACCCAGAGTCTGTGAAGCTATGTCAAGCTATTAGTAGCTTTTGGCGAAAAGTGCAACAATGTGCGCACACTTTTTTTTGTCACAACTGCAACAAGGAAGCTGTAAAAGTCATCTTAAAACTTGACAAAAAAGCAGTTTGATTAATCATGAATACTTTATCTTTGCAGCGAAGTGTTTCATGGTGCAGATTGTTGCATAAGTTGCTAAGGTAGAGCAAATAAAAATGATCTGACTTTGCAAATGTTTTGGAATATTTAAAAAGACGTGAGTTAAAACAAGTCAACGTTGTTAATGGTGTTTGGACACATCAGTCTCCCAGAGAACCTAATGGGACTTTATTCCATAAATTATGATTTATTTCACAATCTTAAATGCTATTTAGACAAAAAAAAATTGGAGTTAAAAACTCTGAACTCTGTCAATTACAACTCTAAAATCAAGTGTCTGCTACCACAGCTTCCATGTCAACTGAAAATGAATCTAGGGGGCAGCGCAAAAAATATTAGAAATAAAAATATTCTATTCCCCTGAACAAAATCAGGTAACCTGAACACAATGTGACTGAATAAATGATGTGAAACAAAATGGCAATTCAGTCTCATAATCAGGCTTATAAAGCAGTCCATAGCCCTCATTTGTAAAACTGTGGACTTTTACAATGGAGGTGTTTTCTTTCCAGGCAGATAAATACTGTAACCTGAAACTAAAGGAACTTCACTGAGAATATTTTAAGCCTCACAATGATTTAATGTAGTCTCATTATGTTGTGTACTCTTGTGTAGCCTCTGAAAATGTTCCAGATCCTAATTATCATTATGACATTAAATATTTATAACTAAACAGGAGCACACAAAGTTTAAGTTCAGGACAAAAAAACATCCTTCATTAATATTTGTCCAAAAAATGTATCTGCTTCATCAGGACTTTGTGGGTGTGAATTGATCAGATTTGATTGATGCTGCTGGCAACAAAAGCAAAGGATCCCCGTTATCACAACCTGATCCAATATTTCTAAATCCTGATTGATGTGCAGATCACCTATTCCAACCGAGCCCCACCCACTTCAGACATTCTAACTCATGTAGGGCCACATCCCTCGTAGGAAGAAGCTAAGACTCTAAACTGGGTGGCTTTTTACCTCCATCACAAACTACCGTAAAGTCCTTACCTGGACAGAGCGATCTCCGCCTTCTGCCTGGCGATGTCGGCAGCCTTCTGCGCTCCCTCCACGGCTCGGTCCACCTTCTCTCTGATCTTACTGGCCCGAAGGGGGATCAGGTTCTTCCTTTTGCCGCTCACCAGGATGTTCTGTTTGTACTTCCCTTCCTCTTTTGTGCCATCGGGAAACGTGGTGCAGCCATAGCCATGACGTTTGTTGCTAAGCCACTCCCCCTCGTACTGCAGCCCGTCAGACCGCCGGCTCACGCCGTACCCTGTCCGCTTGTCGTTCTTCCACTCTCCGCAGTAGGTCTCTGTTGCCGTGGCGTCCACATCGTCGTCAGCGACAGCCAGCTCTGCGTCTGCATCTCCGAGACTGGAAAGGTGAGAGGTTACTTTGGTTTAGCTGGCGTACTCGAAACTGGATCATACTCCCAAACTATAGCGTAGTTATGTACAGTATGAACTGAAAATATACTTTCCACAATTGCACGAAGGTATACTAGGGTCAAGGTGATGTTTATTTGTGAGCTACAACAAGCTACAAAATACGTCATGTGCATGTGTGAAATATGTCCTCAAAGCGAACTCCAGTAGCATAAACAGAACTCCGAATCTTCTTCTGAATCAGAAGTACGCAGACTTACGCAAATAGTGTACGCATACACCCTCTGATGTCAGAATGTATGTTACCAGGACCCTTGCGCACTCGGAGGTGCAGAGTATAATTGCAGCTTCAGGAAGTACCTATTTATGTCAAGACCACCACCTGGTGTGGTCAAAAGACAAGGGCTTCTCAGAACATAAGTGGTCGAGCCTTGATTACTACAGAAGAAACTTTTAAATCAGGAAGTGGTCATCTTAGCACAGCATTGAGACTGGAGGCAGGGGGAAGGTCCAATGCTCTTAAGTTCAGCAATGTAATATGTTTTGTATTAAATTTGTTTAATTTGCACACAAACAGATATGCAAAAATGACGATTTGGAATTTCAGGGAAGTTACAGTACATGTTGAAGCTATTTCTTTACAGCACTGGTTGCCAGGTATGGTCAATAAGCACAAGTTTTTCTTTACAAGCAGGATGGTACCAAACCTGGCAACTTCAGTCTGACAACAAGGCTGAATCCAAACGTCCACCCTCTGGACTTGTGGATTGAGCCCTCGTGGTCTCTTATCAGATGTACTGTGATGTGTTCACTGTCATCACGGGAAGTCTGCGAGTGCGTGAGACTGCAAGGCTAATGTAAGCCACTGAAAGGCCTAAAGACTACAGTAATAAAATCCATTTGAGACCTCTATAACCTGTACTTCTACATATTTATTTTATGATGTGGTTAAATCATTTCTGACCTACATGACTCAAGTAACATTCAAGTAAAGTAATTGTTTCATATATTCATACACATCCCTATCGCAATGAATTGTTGGTAATTAAATCGGTGAAAGTGGACTCTGGAAGTCTGCAGGAAGTCCACTTGAGGCCCTTGTGGACTTGAAGAACTGTGGGTTTGGGAGCCTTCAGGACTCAAGTCTGCAAGACGGGTGAAGTCCAGACATTTGGATGCAGACTAAGACTCCCAAAAGGCTTGATGTTTCTTCATGTTTCAAGCCTTTACGCTATGCTAGGTGCTATGCTAACACAAGTCTACATACTTATCACACAGGCGTGAGATTGATATCAGTCTTCACACGGAAAGTAGGCCAGTGAGGCCATTTCCAAAAATGTTCAACTATTCCTTTGATAATTTTATATTGCAAAGCATTCAGAAATATTTTAACCAGAGTCATGATCAAATCCAAAAATCCCAAGTTGGGAAGGCTACTTTTTTCAGGATGCCTTATAGGGAATGTAAATGTCAAAAAACTTGAGAACAGACAAAACACTGGCAACGCTTCACAGATATTTTCCCTATTCTCTTGTCCCTGTCTATTTATACGATACCAGTCCTTGGTGTAACACTCCCTCATGGTCAGCCAGTGTAGAGCTCGTCTGAAGTTGGTGGGGAATAATAAGTGTCTTGTTCAACTAGGATTCACATCAACTTGTTTTCATCTTGTCTCCTCAGACCATCAATTAATGATCTGTACTTCCCTTTAGTATGTTTTCACTGGCCCATCTTAAGAGCTTTTGCTATAGTATGTTCAGAATATGCACCATCAAATGATAAAAATTAGCACAACTCCATCAAATCACTGATGCTTTGTACTACATAACATACAAATTAATTAGAAACGTTGCATTTTATCCGGCATTCACACATTTTTATAAATGTTCACTGTGGAAGAAAAAACGAGGAATTTCTATCCTTGCTAGCTGTGCCAACACTTAACCAGACCTGATTAGCTGCTGTCATCTCCTAACCAGTTTGTTTGCCAACAAACAGGTTAGGAGATGCTGACTCTTGTCGTCAAGTAATTGCCTTTAAAAATAAGCGACCTCAATCCAGTGTGCCTGGAGTGTTTCCAGTGGCACACGATTGATTCAGCGCATTCAAGACAATGACACTGCTGTTTACTCAATACATGAAACATGCTTCTACTATTCATGTGTAATTCAGAGCACCCTGCATGATGTGCACTCTGTGACTGACTCTGAGCTGGTGCAACATGACTGGTAGAGAATATTCAAAGATGACAGCAGAGCAGAGAGACAAACATGACAGGCTTATGACTGGATAACACAATGTTAAACTGGAAACTTTTCAGGCTCCAGGCCAGCTGACCAGTAAACTGACCTGTAGGCCACTTAGTACCGCATGCCAATCCATTTTAAAGACACTAAAGTGGGACAGGTGCCTCTTGTTGTCTTAATGCCCTCCAGATGAAGGACAGTTCCCTCTCCCTGTACGTCATGCCTCCTTGTCCGTTCACTCCACCTTGCGCCACACGTTCGTTCATTTTATTAGCTCGTGACGGAGTTGATATGACAAACTCTTCTCAGTGTCAGCCAGTACAGTGTGTATGTAATGATTTAGTGGTGCCAGGAAACGGCCTTGAAACTGCTCTGACATGCTTCTGTGTGAAAAGGGGGATTGCGGACAAGAGACGTGAGGACTTGGAGACTTGTTGTTCCCAAAATTGGATAAAAAATCTAATACATGATGCTCAGTAAGCACTACAGTTAAGGGTGTGATTTTGACATAATGATATGTGAAAAAGCTTTCTGATATTTACTTTGTATATCATCATCACCATCATCATTTTTGACATATACTCAATTGAAAACAGCACAAAGACAATATATTTAAAGCTTTACCTCATCAGCTGCAAAGATTTTTGTAAATATCTGCTTATTGTGAGCTGATGCCTGCAATACGTTTCAAACAAGCTGGGACAGGAGCAGCAAAAGACTGGGGAAGTGGTGGAATCCAAAAACACCTGTTTGGAACCTTCCACAGGTGAACAGGTTCATTGGTACCAGGTGATGGTATGATGATTGGGTATGAACAGGGCATCCTGGAAAGACTCCGCTGTTCACAAGCAAGTCTTGTACTCAAACTGATATTGGTACTGGGTTGCAATAGACCTTATTCGCGTGGCAGCCATTTTCCTCCAACTCAGGGTGCTCAGGGTGGAAAACTTGAATGCTGGGACAATGTTATGTTATGCTGCTGTGCTACAGGTTAGAAGTCATAGAGACATAGGTAATCTGACAAATTGTTGTCATTTTATAGCTTCCCAATTGATCTGTAACTAAAAAGATAGTGAAAATCTGGAGGCACAGCCGCCCATATTTCAAGAAAAGTTTTAAGAATGTGACTGAATGCTAATGTAAGCTGTTGTCTAATGGAAGCTAATCAGTCATCAAACCTGTTGTTTTACCTTGAAATATGGTACAATGTCCCTCCAGATCAATCTATCCATTGTCCTTACAGTTGTTAATCGATCAGGAAGCAGGAAAATAACAATTATATGACTTTCCCTGTAAAACACAGCAGTACAACATTTGAGCTTCCCACCCTGAGTGTGACATCAGAAGAAAATGGCCGCCATGTGAAAATGGTCTATATAAAATAAGCTTTAAAAAAGGCTTTTTTTTCTTTCCATTGTATCTTTGTGATTATATTCAAGTTCTTCAATTTAAAGGCAACTTCACTTCCTAGTAGACCATACAGCTACCTGACGGAGTAGAGCTCGCCCACCCACCCCCTCCATCATCTTCTCCTGTTATTACCTGATAGTAGAGTTGATATCAGATGCAGCAGAGGACACAGTACTCATCCCAGCCTCGCTCCTGAATGAACTCTGTTTCGACCTCTGTGAGGCCAGAGAGCTCCTGGACTCGGACTTCCTCAGCTTGAGCCCGGACAGGATGGATCTGCGGAACAACCCGCCTTTTCTCTTCCCCTTCAGCAGCTCAGCCTCGCTGTGTGCCGTCAGCACGAAGCCTCCACGAGACACAGCGGGGCTGCTGCCACTGCTGCCCGTGCTGCACATGGACACGCTGGTGGTTAGTGTACCAGGAACAGGAGGTGGACCAGGAACCACTGCCCCGGTCCGGTCCAGCAGAGCTGTACCATTGCTGTGCTCCGAACCGGAGCGGAGAGAGTTTATGGAGGTACGGAGTGGGGAACGGATGACGGCCGCCATGCCGTACGGGACACTCTGACGAACTCCATAGCCATGCCGCATCCCACCAACCCACTGGCCCTGAAAAGTTCCTGGAGGGAGAGAGGAGAAAAGATACAAATACAAACTCTATGAAAATATTTTCCTTTACATATATGTGCTGTATGTATAATCATTTATTTTTTACATAAGACAAAAGAGCTCAAGGACGCAGATTAACTGTTTGGTTACCACCTGAAATTTGTTACAGTGCAGCATACAGCCGCTTCCCTGTGCTTTCCTATGGGACCTTCGGGGACTGCCTCCTATGTGGTGGATGTGTCAGTCCAAAACGGGGCCATGGATGTATAATTTAGACCGGCAATGGCTGTGCCACTCTGCCTTGCTTCCAGTTTTGCCAAGTGGCCACTTGTGGAATTGCAGCAATTGCAATTTCCTGCGGCCCAGAGAGTACTTTCCCCACTGAGCACCATTGTAAAGGAGACAGGACACCTCAAACTGCAAACAGGGTTGATTATGACTCTATCTACTACAAATTTTTGAGGTTTTGTATTTGTAAAAGTTTCCTTGAGTCAAAAGAAGCTATTTAAAAATCTGTGATGTCATCACAATGTAAAGTCTATGGGCCGAGTGGGAACTTGCTGGCGGGACCAGTGGCAGAAACATTTAATGGGCCACGTAAAAAAAGGGAGTAACCCCCGAATGCCAGATTCTCTCTGACTTATGCAGCAGACAAGCAGTTCTCATTGGACTGAATGTGTGCTATTTTAGGATCAGTAATCTAGTTCTGTTATAAATCTGTGAACGGGGCTAGCTAGGAAGGTAGCTCTATTGCTAGTAAAGATGACGATCCAATTTTAAATCCCGCCTAAGCCCTACTACGCAGTGATTGGACGATTTTTTTTTTTTTTTTGAGGATTCAACCACACAAATGTCTTTGCTATTGGTTGTGGCTGTGAGTTCAGCAATGTTGGCCTCCTTGCTAAGCCAAGTTATGAATTCACTTCCCCACTGGATCCAAATGTTCTACAGGTATGTGCCAGTTCGCTTGCACATGATGGACGTGAACAGGAGACAAATTTGCAACTGTTAATTTTGCGTATTTGTGACTGAGCCCTAACTGTGTGTTTTGGGGGGGTTGATGGTGGCTCCACCAAAAATGTTGCCCCCTGAATAGTTAAATCCGCCCATGGCTGCATGAAAGGCTCAATATGACCTGCACTTGTTTGCTCTTTTTCTATTTTGCCACATTATATAGTCCTGGACATGAATTAATCATACAGTGTGTGAATTTATTCCCTCTTTAATTCGGCATCATAATGTTTCCTCAGCATTTTATGCTGTTTTGTGTTTATAGTGGATGAAATCATTTGAGTTAGGTTTATGTTAAGGAGTAGTACTGTACTGATGGGAGTGGCCTCCTCTTGTCTGTCCATCAATTCCCATTCATTCACACCATGCCTCTGCACTAGCACCCGCACATACTGCTGCATAATAGTCCTTACATCCCCATGATGCTGAAAAGTAGGGCATCTGTGTGTGTTTGTGTGTGTGTGTGTGTATGTGTGTGTTTGCTTCCGTCATTTCTCTCTCTCACACACACACATACACACACACACACACTCAAACCAGCCTGCTAAAACGGAAGTGTGTGTTCCAATAGGAGTGCAAGTGATCCATCCCGCCTGCCCGTACCTCTGATGTAACAGCACTCTGATTCATTCTGTAGCAAACGCACTGGCTCTAACCAAACTACATGACCATATAAGGACTGCAACGTTCTCCATCTCCATCACAAACACACACAAACATTTCCCTTGTGGGCTCAAGTGTCAGTGAAGTGGGAAGTGCTCAATGAAGCCGATGTTATAAGCCAATTGTATCCCTGCTTACGATCTAAGACACCCTCAAACACGCTCACACAGACACAACAAGCACATCCACAGTGCTGCTGAAAGCCTCTTTCTGAACCTGCCCTCGTCATTAGGACGATATGCTGTCTCTTACCCCTCAACACACACACACACACACACACACACACACAAACAAACAGTCTGTGTCATAGACAGCTGGACAGCACATCTGGCTGGGCCTTTGTAATCGTGTCAGTACACAGCTGTACGACCATATGACAGACAGATCAAAGAACGCGCACACACACACACACACACACACACACACACAAACACCCGTGCAACAGCGTGATAAGATTACCATTTTATTAAAAGGCCAGCAGCATGTTTGAGCAGGGGAGTGAGACAGAGACAGTCCTGAGTATGCAGAGACAGACAGCGTCCCCTGTGTTTCTGCTGACAGTGCAGAAAGAGGTAGAACCAGACAAGGAAAAAAAAGGCTCTGTCTGCTGCAGGTCACACATCTGGTAGAAAGATTACTGAAGCTAAAGTTTATAATGACGCTTACTGATAGCAGTACGACCAAAACAATACGTGTCCCAAATTCGTACAGCATACAACTTCTAAGTAGGTTTTGAGTATGTACTATGTTCACACTGGAAAAGTGACAAAACAGAACAGAAATTGAAAACAAAACATTATGCGTACAAAAAACCCAGTGAAATGAAACGGAGGGGCAGCTAAACTGAAAATGAAACTGCTTAAACCAAAACTGAACTATGAGTGGTGATGAAACAGCTCCAGAAAACCTGCAGCAAACTAATAGTAACCACTTTGTTTCATTCAACTGGCAATGTTTTTTATAAGGAACGGTTCAGCGTTTTGCCGAGAGTGAGATGAAAAGATCAATACAATTCTCATGTCTGTCTCCCTAATGTGCTAGTAGCTGGTTAGCTTAGCTTAGCATACATATTGCAAACAGGGGGAAATAGATAGCCCGGATATCTTTTCATATTCACACCGACCAGCAGCTCTTAAGCTCATTAATTAACTTGTTATACCTTCTTATTTAACCCATATCCGTTTAACAGGGATTTTGTGGCACTATTTGCTCAAGACTGTCGTCATCGTGAGGTTGCTAAGCAACCAGAGTCCTTGCCGTCCTGGCAAAGAAATAGTCAGGCACATCACCCACATAAAACTGCATTTATACACTTTGGATTAAATACTGATAAACAAACATGATACAGCAGTTTAATTAATAAGCTTTACAGGCGCAGAGCCAGGCTAACTATATCCCCTTGTTTCCAGTCTTTATGTGAGGCTATGCTAAGCTAACCGACTGCCGGACTGAAATGTAATTTTTTCCTGTTCCTATAAAGCTGAATGTATGTAGATTTCTTATATACCAATTGCAAAAACAGCATACTGTCAGTCAGTATTGAGTATATATTGTACAGAGTTAGTGTGTATTGTAGTATGGAAATCGAACAAAGCTACCTTTTAACACTTCACATTTCTCTTATTCCAATAAATGTATTGAGTAGCAATCAAGGAAATAAATTCAAAATGTTATGCAGTTTCAAACTACAAAGTGTTATAGCTACCTTAGTGTTCGTAAAACACACACAGTGCTTCTTACGTTTTGTCCACACCAATAAAGGGTAACTAACACAAAAGGGTTTTGAAAAATACTATCACATATGTGGAAAAAGTAGTGTAAAGCCTTCTGTGGCTCCAGAGGAGGCTGCATGTAATCTGATAAACTGCCTCCAGTGATGTCACTCAGTGGCTAAGTTGCATTGTGGGTAATATAGGCCCAGGTTTTGTGTGGAATAAAAAATGTGGTGTCTCTTGTTCTGCTGTATCAACTTGGATCATTTGTTTGTAAAATGTTCATAATGAGTTCAACAGTGATTTAGGAATGCAATGCAACCAGCTGACTGCTTTTCAAAACCTACCCACAATGCAATTTGACTGAGTGACATCACTGGAGGCAACTTATCAGATTACATGCAGCTTCCTCTGGAGCCACAAAAGGCTTTATACTACTTTTTCACAGCAATACTCCTCAAAACCTGTAAACACACTTTAATGTGTAAAATTGAGACGTATGTAAATTGTTGACGAACCTTCAGTATAACACAACACAATTCAACAGCAGCACAAACTGTAGCCTCAAAATGTCAAGTCACCACCTCTTTCACAAAATCCTTCACAGTGTTTTTTGTTTTGTTTTGTTTTTTGCAGAACTGTAGAAATACACAAAATAGTGCGTGGGTTTTTGCTTTTTTGTGATTTCTAGAAGGCATATACAACCCTCAATCAGTGTTGCCTGAGTAAATCAAATATTCAGTGGGGCACTGGGCTGCTGTTCCAATGAGCCTGTCGCTCTCCATGGTGCTGAAATATACAGTCTGACAGCAGACTGTTGGTGGGAATATTCCTCCAAAATCACTCATTTACAGTTGAAATGGAAACTCATCCAGTCACACAGTCCAGTTTTTTCACTGCAGCTGCGTCTTTTGAACGAAAAAGGCAGAATGCTTTACCTGCAGCAACAGCAGATTAGGTTATCCACCACTCATCATTTTCAATATGAACCTGTCACAGCTGTTTTGAAAAAAATAGACCTCTGGATATGTAAAGGCCTCCACCCCAGGCCTACAGTTGTGAGGAGAATCCGCTTCACAACTCGCATGCCAAAACGATTTCACTGATTTTGCCTGCAGGCCAACAGGAAGCGCTCTGAAATCATATGGGCCTGTAACCCAGGGCCGGGGCAGCCGCAAAGAAAGAGTTAACGCACAGAGATCAAAGCTGCGGAAACATCACAGGGGCACAGCGATTTGATCATGCGCCAACCCCCAGGCTGAATTCATAATTGTCTCTTTAACAAATGCACACGTCTGTTCTCTATTTCTAGGTTAAAACCCATCTGTCTCTCAGGGTCT
The DNA here is from genome assembly GCF_965226575.1 of Pagrus pagrus. Lineage (NCBI taxonomy): Eukaryota > Metazoa > Chordata > Actinopteri > Spariformes > Sparidae > Pagrus > Pagrus pagrus. The sequence goes on from NC_140194.1 coordinate 29,147,272, forward strand.
GTATTTCACTCTAAGGATACGGCAGGAGGAGACCCTTGTCGAAATCTGTCAATCTCTTGTTTGAACTGTACTTTTTTGTCTTTGAAAAACTAGACCACTAGTCATACTTTCTGATGACAACGGTTTGAAATTCAGCCACTCGCTCCAGAGGAGTCAAAGTCCGTAGTTCATATGCATCTATATTATTGCACAGTAGCCTCACTGGCTTCTTTAAACCTCAAAATATTGGATTGTAGAGCGCAGCAGTAAGAAAGAGAGGCCTGTGCCGGAGTTGAAATTGGTTATTTTATGAATTATTAATGTTTTGTTTCACCATGTCAGCACTTGCATGTCGGAGCACTGTCTGTGTTCGTGTATGTGAGAGGAATGGGGAGGGAGAGGGAGATTAGACAACACAAGGTCAAGTTTCTCACACAGTCTGCTCAGACCGTTTGTGCCAGCAGAGGTTTCAGCTGTGGCGATTATAATTCTTCAGTTACAGCTGCTAAGAAATGTGTAATTGCAACAACAATAATCAGATTATGAATAATGATAACAATAAAGGACTGTATGAAAATGATTGCTGTGTGAGGGGGCTGAACGTCATGTTTCACTTTTTAACAGAAGTTCAATTGTTAAATTTTCACCCACCCTGAGTAAGGAAAAAATCTACAGCTATCATTCCCCCAATAACTCAAAATAATTAAACAACACCAGAACAACAATTCACCATTGATAACTAAAATACTGCATTTTAACTGATATGGCTCGACTTCACTCAGCTGGCTTGGAACCATTCTAAGATCCGGATAGCACCTGGTACTTGTTTTGGTGTCACTTCAGTTGTGGTTCCAAGCCAGGTGAACTGATACTAAACAGTGGACTGAAAACACAGCAATCCACTTACGGTCAAAGAGAATCATCACTGGGGCAAAATGGACATCTTGCACACTGACAACCGCAATGTTTTTATTCACTCAGCCCAGATTTGGAAAAATGCCCACCCACAAAAGTACACCATGCTCCCCCTTTCCACCAAAGCTAACCAAATGCTGGTTCTGGACTGGTGCTAGTGCTGGTGCAGAGTTCATTCAACCTGCAAACCTACATTAATATGTTCACAACTATGGCAGAATACAATGACTTTACAGGTGTTGCTCCTGGCTTTGTGTGCCTACACTGACATCCAAACATGACTGGTCCTCAGACCACTGTTGCTTTGATTAGTGAAAATAGTTAAAATCTTTAATTTATTCTCCCATGGATAAGTCAGAACATGCTACACGAGCTCTGTTTTTTTTAAAATGGAGGTCATAAGTGGTTTTAGTTGGTCCTCGGTCACGATAACCCCGCCCCCCAGCCCCTGACGTGAGTGGTTCTTTGTTCTAAACCAGAAAAGTGTTGGTGCCACTCTGGAACCAGTATTCCTGGCTAAGAGCCAGTTCTTTGGCTGCTGAAACACAAATAACTGGTTTTAGAGAAGGCATTTTTCTCCGAACTAGCACCTGAAGGCCTTGTTTGAAAAGGGGTAATGGGTCAACAGACGGACTGCAGATGTTCCTCTGATCGGTTGCTGATGAAAAGATCTCAGAAGGAAACGATATCCTCCACTGATGCTGCGTGTTTTTGGTGGCATTGAAGATTAGGCCACAGTATTTTTTTGCCATTGCTATGACAATCAGCAAAGACATCCCCGTTCATTGAGGGGGTAACATCTGCAGTGGAAAATAGAGAGGTACCTGGTACCAAAAGCAAGTCGAGGTGAGCTGTACCATGCAGAGAGAACACAGCCAAAGAGGCGAAGCATGAAGAATCTTGATGTACTAGATGATGTACTGTACCCGATAACCAACATGTGGATGAGAAAATCATTTATAATTCATCTGAAAGGCAAAAGTTAAAGAAAATGTAAGACTGGGGTGAAAAACTAATTAAGAGACCCTCACCTACTCTCCCAAAAAAGTGAGACTACCTTCAGCAAAAAAGTTTATAAAAATCCACAACCCTCCCCATTTTCTGACCCTCCTCTGCTATTAATGTTCACAGTCCCCAATCATTAAGACTTTTAGAGAAGTTGCAGCACCATGCCATCCCAAGTGCTTCAAGGGCAAACTCCCTCATTAGTATGTCCGCTCAGAATTGTACTACTAGCATTGGTCCAGGGCAGACTTCCAAGATGGACATTTGGAGTTTGCATGTTTCAGAGAGGCACTGCTAATCCTCACTACAAACATCAAACCACTCCCATTACATAAGCTAAAGCCTGCCGTGGGGTCGTTGTTGGTAGTAGAGGAAGAGCGTATTAGTGATGACCCTGAATAAAAAAGAAATAAAGCCAATGCTTTGGCACTTCTGAATAGTTTCTTCACTACACAATTGAAGCCCATCTGTGGTAAATCAAAAAAGCCACGAACAAATGCTGAGGAGGTGGATTCTCCTTGACTCCACCATTTATGGTTATGTGTCTCTTTCTTACTGAACTGATTTGTGGGGATAGTGTGCAATGCTTTTTTGAGAAACAAGTAAATCTAGTGCACTACACATGAGTGTGTTTCCCTGAAGCGGGTTTCTATTTTGCATCCCTTGCTATGAAAAGTGATGCTCAGCTTGCTATAGTGTAAGAAACCCCCAGCGACCGAGAGGACGAAAAGACAAAGAAACCCTAAGACCTAGTGACACATGGGCAGAGTAGGAAAGCAATACGTATCAGGCAAAAGGAGAGACAGATAAAAGGTAAACTAAAGTCTAATGTAGACGAGACAACTGACAGACATCAGGCCATACAGACAGGCGGGATAACAGACAGAAACACAGCAGGCCATGGTCAAATCACTGAACACTAAAAGCAAGAGAAGTTCAGTTCAAAGCTAAACCTCTGCCTGTGTAAATCACTGTGTGGGACCGTTATCCGTTTAAGAGATTTTGCCTAGGCCCCTTTTTCTGTCTGAGTCTTTCAGATTCCCATTTGGGGATTATTTATCTGCTCAAAAAATTCATGGAAAAGATTCATGATAACACGGTAGTACACCATGTCCCTGACCATTGAAAAATGTCCACACAACGTCAACAGACATTTTGTAACCGATGGTTTTTGTGTTGAGATCTCATTGTGCAGTAGGCCTCCCACTAAAGTTCAGCATTATATGTTAACACATATTACTTTTTCTAAGTACATATAGGTTGTGTTCAGTTGAGCCTTTTTCTGTGTGTACAGGATGGAAACCAACCTTAAAAAAAAAAAAGCAAGAATCAAGACAATTAAAGAAAAGTCATACTGTATCTACTGGGAGAAAGAGTAACACTAAATACTGAGGATGGATTTAAACGTACCCTGCATTGTTTACATCCACATTTGCTGGCTATCTTCTTTCCCGCCTTTTGTTAGCAAATTTCTACATGTTTTTGCATGTTGCTAATCAACACTGGAATCGTGTGAAACTGCTGACAGTCACGTGTGTTACATATATCAAAGAAATGGTGGGCCTGCTTACAAAAATACTGCACGATATTGCAGCTAGGACTCAAAAACTCCACATCTTACCTTTAAAAGTGTCAAATGTAAGATGGGACCGCCTGTCGAAGGTAGCTCAACAAATATAAGTGGCAGCATACCCTCTAACTGCTGCTCACTATACACTTTGCTGTAGCTATTTTTGGGTGTTATAACTAGCTGCCATTAGCAAGTTAGCTCAGTTAGTCGTGCAGCTTAGTGGCACTATTAGCTGAAGGGAGTCTGCCTGGACCAAGACCTGGATTCACAGGAGGAGTCACCACAGGCAACGGTGCTCAACTGAGCTCAAATTCCCTGAACACAGCGGGACACAGAGGATCTGACCAGGACTTTGACTGGGGACAACAAGAAACGGCAGATGGACAGCTCAAAGCAAGGCAGAGCTGGATATCAGCAGTGTGCTAAAAAGGTGTGCAGAGGCCGAATATTTTCACATCTTACTCTGTGATTGAAAGATGTTTTTCAACTAAACTAGAGGCGATTGTGGGAAGACGAATCAAGAATGTGTTGAGTTTTATTTCGTTCACGTCGAGTTACCGAGGCAATTAAGCTCATCTTTGAGAAAAAACAGGAGGGGGGGAAAAAGCCAGAAAGACCAGTGAAAAGCCAGTTAAAGTGAGGAATGAGAAGAACTGACAAGGAAGGACATTAGAGGTAATAAACCAAACAAAGAAGAAATCTGGAAAGGCAGCAGGACCTGAGACCACATCCCTACTTTAACACCCTGATGGAGACACTCACTTTTCGATCAAGATAGCAAAACAGGTCAACCTCAGCAACCGTGCAAACTACAGAGGGATCACACTCCTATCTACATCAGGCGAAGTGCTTAACAGGATCATGTTGAACAGTATGAAGGAACAGCATTCAAACAGGAGCAGCACACAGAGCTGTACCCTACTGACCAAATACAACTCTGTATTGTGACTGAGGAAAGGTGGAATACAGCAATAAATCCATCTATTTAATTAAGGAGTATTTGATGGCATAGACAGGGAAAACCTATTCTTCCTCTATTTGTGATCTGTCAGTCAACATTATGAGGTAACATCATGTATGAGGCAATGACCTGCATCCTGTCAAGGATAAGTGCTGTCCCCTTTTTTTATTCTTGCCAGCAACTGACAACAATCAAAGACATCCTGTGCTGGACAACCTGTGCTTTGCAGATGACTTGGATTTATGTCTCAAACTTCTCAAGAGATGCATTAGAAGATGAGCACGGTTGCACCACCCTTTAAGGTTGACCTTGCCCCAAAACCACAGAAGAAAGATCATCAATGTTAACATTTTTAACATTCACATCACATCAGTGAAGGTGCGATGACAGATGAAAGATAGAAAGAGGTGGAAAACTGAACAAACCTCAGCAGTGTCATTGACAAGTGAGCAGATCAGATATTGCAATACGGGCAATAGTTGGCAAAGCAAAAAAGCAATATCCATGCAGTTGAACAGCATTAAAATGACAATAAACAACAGTAATTGCAAACCAGTATTAGGGTGTTTAACACTAGTATCAACTCAGTTCTACTTTATGGAGCAGAGACATGAAACGATAACAGGGATTGGTTGGTCACCTTGGCAAGATGGCCGACAAACAGTTGGTAACGGGATGTAAATGCAGACAACAGAAAGATGGTAAACGTGTGAAGCTAGCTAGAAAGCAAAGCAAAGACAGCGATGTCTGGATAACTCTTGTTGGTGACCTACGTCCCAGGACCACAGGGACCTACTGTCATGTTCAGGACTCTTCAGCAGTGCTCATACCTGCTGAAAGAGGAACTTGGAACATGGTCTGTTGCTGTTTTCTGAGACACTGACCTCGTTTGTCTTGGTTTTATCTAAAATGATTTTGTCTTGAAGGTCACCAATATGGCACAATTGTGATGGACAGTTTTGAGTGTCTTTAAAGTTCCCATCAAGTCCAAATTGCTGTTTAAGTGTTTTTGTTGCTAAAGTTAGCGCTAACTGCTGCTAAACGTAGTTAGCTGCTGTGAGATTGGTCCTTGCTGACTCAGCCGCAGGTTACCAGGAGCCAACCCTCGCAAGAGAACCACCTTAGTATTCCCTAGCCTTCATCTTCTCAGAGGCTGTGTTGTTCCTTTCCAGTATGGCCGTGTTCACTAGGAGCTGCCAGTCCATGCAGAGGCAACGTCGGCGACTCTGCAGCTGGGGGTTGGGGTGGGGCTCAACGTACAGTCTGCGCTATTGGCTGCTGCCTGTTTCTTACAGGAAACACGTATCCATGCTTAAGCAAATAGCACTCCACTACCTGTTTCATGGAGACTTTAAAGCTGCTTTAAAAATGGTCCTCAGTATTTCCAATCTAAACATAACTATTCTACATGCACGGCTGGGTGATCCAGAGAAACACGTCTTAGTAACAGGATGATAGAAAACAGAGTGTGGCTGTTAGCTGAAGAGTTTCCTCCCACACGCTCAAATTGGCTGCAAATATATTCTGTCAAATTCAGTCGTGGAGCTTCCAGAGTCTTACCGTGACAGCACATGACCCAAAGAAGCAGGTTTTTGGATTCATTCAGGCCACCTATCATGTTTGAGTGTAGATATTAATTGATGTAGTTGCTGGGTATATTCAAACATGAGAAGTGAATTTACTATGTCAGCTTACATAACATGGTCAGAGCTGGAATAATTACTGCACTGATAGCAGCCTTTAGCAAAGCTAGCAAGATATGTTAATGTAGGACAATTATAATGTTGTTGTAGTGTATTTGCCAACAGCTGGGGGACAGGAGAGAGGTTCCAGGATGCTGCTGAGCTGTTACGAGCCCCGTTTAATGGAGCGTCTGTGATTGGATGTGCCTTTATATGAATGCTGTCACACTTATTTTTTAATACAGTGTGAAATAAGGGATGGTTTTGAGAGTTTCTGTGTGTTCGGCCCCGTGTGTGGCATATCAGCTTGTCAGACACAACAGCCACTGCCGATGTAATCTTCAGTTGTTACCACTGTTGTACACAGTGACAGTTGTAATCTCTCCCTTTGTGACTCACTTCATTTCTCCCTAAAATGATTACTGAAGCTGTCTTCTCATTTTTCTACTTCACTCCCTCTCTCTTCCTCCGTGTGTGTGGTCGGTAATCAGTCAGCTTAGCTCTTCATCTCAGTAAACACCATTAGCCCGGAAGACCAAACCAGCCAATCAGAGCACGGTAGAGCCGGCTGGGCGGCCAATGGCAGCGAGGAACACTGAGTCCCTCGTGACACGCTGACCTGCTGCATGTCGGCGAGCGTTGCTATGGAAACCCTACTGTACAGAGCGGCTCCGAGGAAATGCAGTGGAGCGAGGGAGGATAGAGAGAGGTGGGAGGAGAGGAGAGAGAAATGTTGGCAAACGTAGGAGAGGAACCAGAAGCCAAGCAGCAGTGATAAGATAGAGGAGGAGTGTTTCCTAGAAATGTGGCATCAGGTGTAGATGGAGGTGAGAGTGGGACTGGCAGGCAGCCTCGACCTGACTGTGGGAAAAGTAGCTGGCTCTTAAGTGCGCTGCGTGTTCCAAAAGTGTGTAGGCAGCAGAGCATCTTTGAATGATTTGGCTGCTGACTCTTATTGCTTTGGACATGACAGAGCCCTGAGGTTGTAAAGATAGACTGTCGGCTTTCTCCTGAGAGTAACCTGTGTTTGGCCTTTTCAGATGACCACTTCCCATGCTAGAGTTGATTTCAGGGTGCCAAAGTCATTAGCATCACGTTTCACAACTTTGACATTTTGATTTCAATCAAATAATCTTAATATGTGTTGACGTTTACAGTATGCATAATAAATGTCCACCTTCATGCTTTATTTAGCAGGAACACTTTGGTCTGGAGCAACGTCAAATTCGAGTACACAAGGAAGATCCATTAAGTCAAGAAAAGACTGACAAGTGAGTTTTTCTGACATTTCTAGAGCCGTGTTTCCACCGCAGGAATTTTCCCCAGGACCTTTGGAGGATCTCAGTGCCTTTCCACCATAGGGACCAGGGTCGAAATTAGTTTCATTATAGGGACATTATATTACCCCCCAACAAAGTCCTTGCTCTGGGGGTATAACTTTAAAAAAAGTACAGAAATGTTGGGGGGGGGGGGGGGCATAGCAGCAGTGAACATTTGTGATTGGCCAAGCACAGGCAGCATTTTATTACAGCCACCATTTTGTGCTTCAACTCATCAACATGGAGTTACAGAAAAAAAGAGTACGATAGATAACTGATTCGGACATCCAGGCTTCTTTGTTGTAAAGTCTAAAGGGGAAAATGGCGTGAAAAACAGCCATCACTTATTCATACATCAGCAGACTGATTTGCCAAATCTTTATTATTGGCAGGTCTTTCGACCCTGGTGGAAAAGCAGACAATAACAGGTTAAAGGAAGCTTTTAGTTCTTTGAAAAGTAGCTCCTGGGACCACAAGTTCTCTGTAATTTGGGTGTTCATTAAGGACAAATTCAGATTAGTCAGATTATGACAGCGTACAGTTCAACTAAAAACTTCACTACAGTTACTCTTAAATGACTTAAATGTGCTCTTTAGCCTCTTTTAGCTCTTTGTTTCAGTTGAATGGTACATATGTGTACTTCAGCCTCACCATTCATCTGCAGAAAGTAGCAGAAAACTTCTAAATGCTAGCTGTCAGATATTATCTGGCAGACGGATAAAGTTACTAAGTAGCTGGATAGGAAATTTGATTATTTAGCTGCTAGAGAGAAAGATTTTCTAAAGTGTTGTCGGCGAACAAAGTGACATTTAGCTTAAATTTGTCAGGTGACTAAAAACACCAGTCCAAATGAATGCTAGTGTTGGTCCATGCCTGCTGAATCTGTAAAAGTTAGGCAACAGTTTGTTAGTTGCTAAAACATCAGGATAGCGTATTTACCCAAATTGCCTCTAAATGAATCTGTTTTGTGGCCAGAAATGAATTACAGCTTTCAATACATGAAATGTTCTTTCGAATAAAGCTCATCAACTCGTCTAAGCTGAATCTGAAATATAGGCTGCTTCTCTTCATTAATATAGCATTTTCTCTTAGGCAAGACACATTTTGCCTGGCCATGCTTCACCCAAGGGTTTAGTTGTTTGAATTTGTTACAGCGTTCCATTCTGTACCATTTAAGCCTCTATAATTTTCATCTTCACCCCATCTGTGTGAAGGCCTTGGTGTTAGCTACCAGCTATTGCTATGTATGTTAGTCCCCTGACATACTAAGACTGCAGTTAGAGAAACTTCTTCTGCTGAGGGTTTTACACAAACCTTTCTCTTCAGCATTAGCCATGACTTTTGAAGAAGCTAACTGAGACTAAATTAGAGTAAACTTAAGGATAACTCAGGGAAGGAAGTGTGTCTGGTGAAAATCACTAAAAAGAGACATGTTAGTTGTCAGCCATAGAAAGATAAACCATTCCCTCTTTGGACACTTATGATAGTATTTATCATTATGAGCGTGATCAGTTAATCTGTCCATTAAAATCATTTTTTTTGGACATTTTTGTTGCGTCAGATTTTTATGAAGGACAAATGCATGCTGTTTTAATAAGGACACTGTGTACTGTTGGAGCAAGATAAACACTCATAACTAGGCCAATCTGTGCTGCATTTACAGTATGCGGGTTCAAATACTTCACAGAGCTACAGTGTCTCTCCAACACGTCCCTCCCTGGGAGGTTTTCTTATCAATTTTTTTTCTTTTGCTTTCCATTTTTATCTTTCCCTTTCTTTCTGTAATCATCTTCCTCATCCCCTGATTAGAGCATATCTTTCATGGTAATCATGGTAATCATACATCCATCCTTCTAGCCAGCCGGCCATCCTCCCATTGTCTGCTGATAATATAACTGATCCATTCATCCATCAGTCTGTATATATGTCCATCCATCTATCCCAGCCTCCCTCCCTCCATCCGTCCGTCCCATCTGTCTGGGTAACTATCAGTCCGACTTCTTCCCATTTGTCCTGATGCAACCTCTGAAACCAGTCTGGTCTAAGGATTTTATCAGGCTGCTCGGGACTCTGTGTGTGTGTGTGTGTGTGTGTGTGTGTGTGTGTGTGTGTGTGTGTGTGTGTGTGTGTGTGTCCAGACCAGTTGTTGTAAAACGGCCTGCTAGTTGTAGAGTTATGCAACAAAGCTTTGCTTTAACTGCATGTATGCTACTGTCAGCTCTGTTGCTCGAGTCACACCACCAGATTTGTGTGCATTTTTGCACGCACAATATGCTTGGGTGTGTGCAAGTGTGTGTCTATTTTTAAACCAGAATCCATATGGTGTGTGTCTCATTAACAGTGACTGAACTGAGCCCGGGTCTAAGACTCAAAGTGCATTGATTTCAGTTTCAGGACAAATCTGCAGCTGATTCAAAAGATATTCCACATACTAAAGTCCTTTAAATGTGCACTTTGAACTGACCGCCTTTTGAATTCATAATAGAAACACATAAGGGGCAGCATATCACCATAGTTACCGCTAACTGCGGTTAACTGTAGCCGCTGTTAGCTAGATAGCTCAGTTAGCTGTGCAGCTAGCAGTCCCACCTGGGAACTCGAAGCACCAGGGAAGTGTTGATCTTTACATTTCCAGCACAGGAGCTTGGACCTGGATGGGCCGAGGCTAGCTGGTCTTTGCAACACACAACGTAGACGTCACAACATCTAAACTGTTATTTCTCCACATTCTGTTGATACCTTTTGTAAATTTTGAATGTTTTCAACTGGAAGTCTTACATATTGCACTTTTAAAATATGTTTACAAGTACAAATAGAACCAGAAATGTCATCAATCATACATTTTGGTGACATAATTCATTTTTCAGCTTTGTACTGCAGTCAAATTATTACTATTATTCTGGGTGTCACAAGTGTCACAATAGTATTGCAATTGGAATTTTCTGGACATTTCCACCAGTAGACTTGTTTCAAGCTGTATTTTTATACAGTCATGCTAGCAGCATGGCTTTATAGGAACTGCAATGTCGGTTGGGAAGTTGATCCGTTACAGTACCTTGGTCCAGACTAAAATATCTCAACAACTGGTGGTTGCATGTCACATAATCTAGTATAGATGTCACTGGTTACAGAAGATTAATACACCCTTTCTGAGCAGACATGTTGGCTTGTCATAGCAGGAAAAGCACAGGAGTGACCAATAATGTTACAAGGCTCCATTCTAATAAGAGTACTAGTAAGTCGTGTCAGTAAGTGAGCATACACAATACCAGAGCCCAGGAACTAGCTCAACTAAATGGAATGAAGCCATCATTAATGTAAGAAATTACACCTGTACTTGTCCTGCTTTGACAAGTCAACACGTCTGCTGTGGAAAGGGTCTATTGTAGTAACTTTTATCCCCTTTGTTATAGCACCATCTTCAACATTTTATGACCAAATATCTGCAAAACCAATGACATAAGAGCCTTCTTTGTGTGTCTGCTGCTAATTTGCGAATATTAGCATGCTAATATGTTAAACTAAAATGGTGGTAACCAGCTGAGCATCAGCATGTTAGCACTGTCATTGTGAGCATTTTATCATGCTGACTTTTACATTTAGCCTCACAGAGCCACTAATGCCTGAACACTGTTGTTTTGTCTAGACAGAATAACTAAAACCACGGCTAATTACATCTCATTTGGAGTGAAAAAATGTTTGAACATTAGCTGCCACGCTGAAGTGTGAATCTTTTGTTCTGTGCTGTGTATAGATTAATTACAGGAGTAATTAAACTGGCATGGTATATGTAACGACATGGATTTTATGTCTCCACCCTTTCTGTTAAATGACTACAGTGACATTGTAATCTGCTTTCTAAAACACTTTGTTTTCTTGGCACTTGTTACTCTGGAGCTGCTGTCCTCCTCTGTCCCTCCAACCTTTTACATATCCCTTAAGACTGCATGGCCTCAATTGAAGGACTCCAAATACACAGTGTGTCCTGATGTAGCTGAAAAGAGGGGTGAAGGTTGGGAGGAAAGAAAAGATGCGGAGAAAGGCAGAGTCAGATGTAGACAATTAGAGTGGAAATTTAGAATCATGTTCAAAGCCTGTCCTGATGCAACCCCTCGCCTCTGCAAGGCACAGCAGAAGAAACGATGACCCGAGAAGACCTCCAGACAAACTCCTCCTAATGCACATCTGTCACATGTGAAGCTGTTATTGGCCTGTCAATGATTGTCCAGTAATAAGTCCATTTCACACAGGACAGTTGTCACTCACTCTCAAATATCGCTCCATAACAGGCACAGTTTGGTTCACACATTCTCACGTAACACACTTGAACCGACCACCAAAACACCCACAATGCATCTGCCCGTGTGTCTCTCCTCCCCCTCTTACCTCCATCTGAGTACGTCTCTGTTCCGTATCCGTCCTGGAGCCCGTTGTTCCACGTCCCCTCGTACTTCCCGCTCGTCCCCGTGCTCTCCCGCAGGCCGTAGCGTCCCTTAAAGCCGTGCGTCCACTCGCCTTTGTACACCCACCGGCCTTTATTCTCGACGCCCACGCCATGTCTCTTGCCCTGGGCCCAGGTGCCCTGGTAGGTGTTCCCGCTAGGCCAAGTGTAGACACCCAGCAGCTCGAAGCCATGGGCCCAGGACCCACAGTACTCGCCCTGGCCCTTGGGTCCGGTACAGATCCCGTGGCCGTGCGCCTTGCCCTCCTCCCACCCTCCGCAGTATGACCCCCCATCGTCAAAGTTGAACCTGCCGCCAGTGGACATGCATGAAACAGGTCTTGGCAATTCCCCTGAAGCCTCAACAAAAAGAAAAAGAAAAGAAAAATAAAACGAAGGGAGGAAAAATAAGGACAGGTTGGTGCTAGAACCAGTCCATGGAGCTGAGGGTGGAGGTTGGTGAGGTCAGGGGTGAGGATGAGGAGAGAGTGGGAGGGAGAGGGAGAGAACCCCCACAGAATTTAGGCAACACCACCCCTTTTTTTCAGCTGGTTCGGAGAAGAGGAAGAAGAAACAAGGCGAAGAACAAAACTTGGCCCCTCACAGGGGTGTCTGGGGTCTCCCGGCGTGGTGGGAAAGGTTGAGGCTGTTCACACCATCCTCTTGGTGGGCTCTTTGTAGCATCGGTTAGCACTTTCCAGCTTCTCTGTGGCAAACACAGGTGAGAGAGGAGGAAAGTGGGCCCAGAGCTGCCATTATCCTCTCTCAGCGAAAAGAGTTTAAAGCATCAGGCAGCTCCACCGGTCCTGCCATCGGCCTGCCTACACAGTCTACGACACACACAACTCTTCCTCCTACTCCTTTCCTGCTTTCCGCTCAGGCCCCCGCGTTCACTCGCCTCCTACCTGATGATGCTTTCACCTCTCTGGGGTGTAGAGCCGAGAAGTCTCCCCGGTGGCAGCCCTTCAAACCTCCAAGCCTCCAGCATAGAAGCCACCCTCAGGCTCCCTGATCAGCACCCAACTGGAGCTGTGACATGTTGAGAAGAAGACTCTCCTCCGCAGAGATTGTTTTTTCTTCGAGCCCACTCTTGATGATCAGACAAAAAGAAGACCATTTAAAGTCAGACTCTGTAGCTCACTTCAGGCTTCAGCATCCTCTTCTTAGTCCCAGCCTTCACACACACACACACACTGTGCCTGGTCACACAGCGAGGCGACACTACACATGCATAGAGAGAGGGAGAGACAGAAAAATGGGGAAACATAAGATAATCTGCTTGGCTGCCTTCTTTTTTTTGGTCTGTCCTGTCTTGCTGGAGAGCAGCAATGCAGTCTCCTGCCTTATGCAGGCACACAGTATATGCAGGCACACACACACTCTTTCTGACAGCAAGTGCGCACACACACACAACGAAAATAAACAAGTGAATTCATTAATTTCTCCTCCTCTCTTCCCCCTCTCCCTCTCTCTCTCAGTCTGTCTGTAGGTCTTTAATCCACTGCGTCCATAAGTGGTTTATCTTCTGCGTGGGTTGCCTTCAGGTTGCCTGCTTGATGAAATAACATCCATCTATATGATCCTGTTATGGTGTGTTGCGTCCTCTTCAGCATCTCCTGCTCGTCTCCATGTTTCCCTATGGAGCGCCGGCTGACGCACAGCCTGCCTTCCTGCCTGCTGTCTTGGTCTTACAATCTCTTCTCCTCCTAAGGCTGGATCTCAGTATCTCTCTCTCTCTCCCTCTCTCTCTCCTGATCTGTGTGTGTGTGTGTGTGTGTGTGTGTGTGTGTGTGTGTGTGTGTGTATGTGTGTGTGTGCCTCTCTCTCTCTCTCTCTCAGAAAATCTGCTCATTAGAGAGGACTGTTCCAATGCTGCCAACCAATCCCCCCCCTCCTCTGCTCAATAGCACACTCCAGCTCTTAAAGAGACACACACTCTGCACGGACACAAGCGTCTCTCTCCCTCCATCACCTGTAGCTTTTTATCATTCTCTCACCCTTTGTCTTCTCTTACCGCATCTTGTCTCAGCTGGTTGGCTTGATCCGAGCGTCTAAAGATGACTGCAGTGGTAGTGATACATATGTCCAGCCGGCAGACAGCTGAACGTTAAAGGAATAGCTCAACATTTTGTGAAATGCGCCTATTTGCTTCTTGCTGAGATTCAGATTAGAAGACTGATACCACTGCATGATCTGATATTGTCGTGTTATTGTTGTTTCTGGGGCACCAGGAACATCATTACAACTGGCCAAAACGTTTTTGTAATGTCAAAGCATAGGGACTCAGGGAAAAGACTGGAAACATACACACATGGGAGAAGTTATCTTTTCAAACATGCATTTTTAACATTGTGATAAGGTATATTTTAATCTAAACCATGTTTTTTTAAAACATAAAGTATGTGGGTTATAGAGTGTTACAACATTTTCCAAATGGCATAAAACCCCAGTCTTCTACACCTAATCCTAGTCCTACACCTAACCCACGCAGCCACAGTGTTAAACAGGAACTTTTTAACCAGCTTTGTATTTTTGGTTGTACATGTAAATGAACAAGGTTGAACTGGAGAGCCCCCCACTTGTTTGCCAGCAAAAAATTGCCAAAACCAGAGGCTTTAATCCTAGTAAATGAGTAATTAATCAAATATTTTTACTTGTCAGTACGTGTCAGGTGACACCACAAATAAAGGTGTCAGTTACCTGAAAGATACTTAATGCTGAAGTTATCTTTTCAACATAGCACGGAGGACAAAGAAGTATATGTGGGAAAACAAGGTTGTTAATGATGGTCTATGCAGTGGATATTCTCTGAGGAAGAAACAGCACAAAGACTTCCTATTGATTAGCTGATATGGATACTACCAGAATTATGATACTTGAAGGAAAACCACACTTAAGTGTGAAATGGATTTTATTTACTTATAGCACCTTGTTTTGAGGCTTTCAAATGATTGACTGATTGCAACATTGACTCTGATACAGATTTTTTAATTTACACTATTATGGTCCGTCAGTATGTGAAACAATGAAACATGATCTACAAAGTCCAGTTTGAGTGACAGGTGAAAGTTATAATTTGGATGGCCAGAATTAAATGTAGCTCCAAAAATATAGAGGGCAGCTTATCACTAGAGCAACCAACAACTGCTGCTCTGTATAGTCTACTATACACTAGATGCCGTTAGCTAGCTTCATTAGCCATGCAGCTAAGTGGCCCTATTTGCTGAATGAAGTTTGCCTGGACCTCAGATCATCCGGCAGTCACTGCAATGGAGCTCAGTTTAGGAGGGCTCAGCAGCCCCCAATTAAACATGGCTGAACAGCAGACTGGTGCTGAACACAGTGTCTGAAATAGACAGCGGTAAGTTTGAAGACAGGGGATACAGTCCAGAGGTGATTTACAGCGACTCTGATCTCTGACTCTGAGGACTGTGACTCTGGTGAAAAAACACCAGGCAGGTGGGAACAGGAGACATGGAAGTGGGAGAGGACTGAGAGAGAGCTGGGCTTCAGCAGCCGGTTAAACCGACACGAAGAGCCAGAATATGGTTTGTAATACTTACAGACAGGATTTTGCAACTGTGGGGACAATTTTATTTTATGTCAGGATGATTGCGAGCCTAACAGTAGAAAGATACTGTTCACGTCATACTAATCCGCAAGGAATGTTTTTCGACCAACAACACCTTCCTGGTTAACATTGTGCTGTTCTGCTGCAAAAGTTGAGCTCGGTTCAACTTCTTTTTTGCCGGACGTTTTGTCTTGGCGCTCCCGCTGCATTGACGGACACCAAATTGCATCCCACTGCTTTGCATGCAGCAAAGATGCTTTGCTAAAACTTGTTTTCAAATTTAATATGTTTCAAGTATTGGCAGAGACAGTAGTAGCACATTTTCCATTGGGATGCAGCCATGACAACACATGAGAAATATTCATTTGGCTGTATTGTTCACTGCTGTTGCTACTGGTACACATGCTTTTGTTTAATTGCCAGTTACTTGTGCTGGTTGGGTTTTAGAGCTGAATCTTTCTCCCTGTATGATTCACAGTGGATTTACCCTTAAAGTGCCTTGCTCAGGAGTTTTTTGTCCCACTATGGACCACTTGACTGATGCTTAGATGTCAGGGTGGGAAGAATGGAAACACCAGGTGATACAACGTTAGTAAAATTATTATTGCAGGTGAACTCCTCTCAGACCATGCATTTTGTCTGTCCTCTCTACCTCTCCCTGACTGTCCTCTCCATGACTTCCTCTAGACCACGAAGAACTCTCTCACGCTTCTTCCCATGTCCTCCTTTCTCCCGTTCAACTCCTCCCTACAGCTGCCCTTTTGCTCTTGTTGTCCTTGTCCTTCTGTCTGCCAGTGTCTGGGAGAGCTAAGCCAATTCCAGCACAGATTACAGTAATAAAATCACTGTGAGGCTGGGGATTAAGGCTTAGGCCTCTAAACACACTGGTAGTAGAGAGAGAGAGGGAGGGAGGGAGTGAAGAGAAAGAGGAGAGAGAGGGATGGGGGAGGGAGAGAGAGAGATAGAGAGAAGGTGAGCAGGAGAATGGGACACAGTTAGTTTGACTTCCTGACCACAACATGGGGATTAGGATTTAGAGAAATTAGTAACACAAGTGTCTGAGCGCACAACTCCATGACATCATCTGACCAGTGTCAATTAGAGCTAAGAAGCTGCTTACACAATCATGGATAATTGTTACTGGGTCATGAGGTTACATTTTGACAAAAGCAGAGCATTAATGAAATAATGGGTATACAATACATATGAGAGGATGTGTAGGTCAAAATTTAGAGGTTAACTCTAAAAGTGAGGTTTGTCTATCTATGGTGCCTATGAAAAGTATTCACCCCCTTAATTGTTTTCCCCATAACTGCTTTTATAAATTGAAAAAAAAAAGTTTTAATGTCAAAGTCAAAACAGTTTCCTTCAAAGTAATTGACATTACATTAGGAACTTTTACTTTTGAAGGAAAGTAAAATAAGTACATGATAAATGATTGCATAAGTATTCACCCCCTTTAAAGTGACTGACCTTATTCAACGGAGGTCCAGTCAATTGGTGGTTTGATTTTGATTTTGATTTATTTAATTGCAGCATAAAATGTCTCATAAAAAGTACAATTGAGGATAAAAACACAAGAAAGTCCAGGACTTATTTCCATTGTGGTCCTCACATAAAACATCAAGGCAAGACATGACAAGACAAGACAAGACATGACATGACACTCACAGAGTGTATAATAGTCACCTAAAACCATAAAACCAAAGAAACATATTTTTTAAGAAAAAAGAAATTAAATACATTCGATGGTTACCTTCTCTATTCCGCTACCCTCTCTAGTAACCAGGCCTTAATTCTCCTTTTAAAGGAGTTTAGGCTGGATAAGACTTTTATATCCCTATCTAATTTGTTCCATTGCACTGTCCCTATGTAGGCAAAGGTGCCTTTAGTAGTAGTAGTAGTAGTCTCACAATTAGTGAAATGGAGATCACCTGGATGCATTAAATGTGTCTCAAGGGATGGTAGTATAAAGACAGCTGTGTCTGAAGGTACAGTTGCAGGTTAATCAGTATTCCTGGCTACAATTACACCATGAAGACAAAACACTCAAAGGAACTCCGTTGATAAGTCAGGGGATGGATATAAAAACATCTCCAAGTCACTGAACATCCCCCAGAGTTCAGTTTAATCCATCATTAAGAAATTGAAGGAATATGGCACATGAGTAAATCTGCCTAGAGCAGACCCTCCCTGCTGACCTGGAAGGCTTGTAAAGGTAGAGGGTAAAATTAATGCAGCAACAAATAGGGAAATCCTGGAGGAATAACTGATTCAGTCTGCAAGAGCACTGCGACTTGGGAGAAGATTTCTTTTCCAGCAACACAATGACCCAAAGCATACAGCGAAAGCTACACACAGAAAAGGTTTAAAGACAACAAGGTGAATGTTCTGGAGTGGCCGAGTCAAAGCCCAGACCTCAGTCCAATAGAAAGTTTGTGGCTGGACTTGAAAAGGGCTTTCACGTGCGATCGCCGTGCAACCTGACAGAGCTTGAGCAGTTTAGCAAAGAAGAATGGATTAAAAGTGCAGCGTCCAGATGTGCAAACTTTATTGAGACCTATCCGCACAGACTCAGTGCTGTGATTGAGGCCAAAGGTGCCTGACATCACTTTGAAGAAATCTGCTTTCACTTTTGTACGTGTATTTTGTAATTTTTTTGTTTTGTGCATTTTTTGTATATTGACCATGACTCCATTTATAAAAGTATTAAAAACAATGGAAAACAATTAAGGGGTTTAATACTTTTTATAGGCGCTCTATCTAGCATTTCATGCATCCAACCTCAGATGGCAGCTGTGTTTCTCATGGTTTTGGTCTTTGCATGGCTGTCTCCTCTCTGATCCATGTGTACTGTGTGTTGCTCTTGACAGCAGCTATAGTGGTAGAAAGGAGGTTGACAAGCAACATGTCTGCTTCATTTACTTTTATTTTGGGGCTTTTGGGTGAAGTGGAAACGTGTGACAGTGAGCAGCAGATAAGTATGCTTGATGTGTTGGAGGCAAGGTGTTTATAGTGTGTTCTGAACAGACACAGGCAAGATCAAAAGCCAGAAAGAGGTGAGATGTGATCATTGTGAAATATTCAAATGTGGAAGAGCACTCACTTTAATGGTGTTATTCATTGGTGTGAAAAGTGATGGAGTTCTGTGAAGAATGAATTAAGAGCTTGAGCGAGAAGTTCAAACCCTGCTTACTTTCTCACCTCCACACACCTGATGATGCCTGTTGAATTGTCTTGGAAAGGTATAAGCACTGTACTGTTTGGTGTAGTACTCTGATGTAGGAAAGGGTTGGGTTGGCAGGGATGTGGGGAGATTGTTGGAGCACTCATCTACAACAGATAAATAAAGGGTACATTTGCAGTTTGTAAAACTACAGTAACTGATTTTTTGGTAGCTATTTCACAATTGTAAATACATTTGCATGTTTTTATCTTTTAGGTCATTATTATAAAAGTTAATATAGAACATTTTATATGAAAAGATGCATATATCCTGTTAGCAAACTGGACATGAAAACAAGGCTAAATCCTTTCAGCTCTATTTTGGTCTCCACCAACACCTGGGGAAAATATCTGACTCTTTAGCTGCTAAATGCGCCACTGTTTTCAACTGCTACTTCCTAACTCTGTCTTTCTGGTGTCGGTACTGGGTTGGCACTGGACAGTGGGTTTATCAGGGGGTTCTGCTGAAAGCATGTTGAAGAGTGTTGAGAATGAAGCAATCATGCATTTGGTCGTGTGTGTCTGTCCGTCCGTCCGCAACAAATATTGTATCTCAGGACCCATTCGTCTAATATTTTCTGACTGTATGCTCAAGGATCTCTGGTCATTTACAATTTTTGAAGAAGCTTTTTTTGACAAATTTGACAATTGCTTCAGTTTACCCCCAGACAGACCTGGTGGTAGTGATGCGACAATTGGCTCTGACATCATCCGACTCTACATGTATGCTTAATCATCCACCCAAACGTATATATATATATATATATATATATATATATATATATATATATATAAAATGACTTTCATTAGTTTGTGTGTGTGTGTGTGTGTGTGTGTGTGTGTGTGTGTGTGTGTGTTAGTTCTTTCAGTATTATGTCTCAGGTCGTAATAAGACAATCTCAGTGCAAATTATGGTCTATGTGGCACCTCATACACGCCTTGATAAAAAAAAAAATGTTCTTGTGATCAATAGGGGTGTTCCTCCAGAGCAGTGTGCTTTGAAATTGTGAATCGTTAAATATAAACGATCTGCTTTCAAATAACATATGGCGCTGTGGTATCCATCCAAGGTTCAAAAGTGAAGTTCTGGCCACTCTGACATCATCATTCCTGATATCCTTGCAGCCAAAAGTGACTCAGTTCATCTTCTTTAATAACAAGTCTAACAATTTGTTCTCGCAACATAATGTACAATGAGTCAAGACAAAGCTATAAATTTCCCCGCCTCAAACTGACATACCCATATTCTACAAGTTTCTCTCTCAGACACACACACACACACACAATCACGACAGACGTATCTCTGACGATTACACGCTACGTGCCCCCACGTCAGCACTGCGCCCAAAAAAATCTCTTAAGTTATTTATAAAATCTTTTTTTGTCCTGGAGTTAAAATAAAAAAAAAAGGGGGTCGCAGGAAAGAGGGAGAAGAGGGGCTGAGAAGGAGGGAGAAGTGAACGAGAGGAAGGCAGCCTCATTCTCATCCATCTCTCCTTCTCCTCTATTATTCATCAGCCTCTTCTCATCCCTCGTTCAGCATGCTGATGGAGGATAAAATAGGTCACTGAGGGATAGGCTGGTGCTCGCTCGGTGACTGATGTCTTCCCTCACACATCGTGCACTCCTCCCCTCCTCCTTCCCCGCATCCCTCACTGCTCCTCCTCTCCTTTCTTCCCTGCTGCCGTTGTCTTCCATCCCATCTTTCTCACCTGCTCTCTCTACCTTCTTCCCTCTCCCACACTGCTCCCCCTGCTCTCCAGCCCCTCAACACTCCTCTTATCGTTTGACGATTCCGAAATATAGTCATTCCTCGTCTCTGCTCACCGTCCGCCTGCTTTCTCTCTTCCCATTCTCCCTCTTGCTTGTTGTAGTGGAGTAAAACTCAAACAAAGGACATGTGTTGCTGCAAGCTATCTGCAGGGGGCACACCAAACCATCATATCTACGAAGCAGTTATCTTGCTAAAGGGGGAGAAAATAGGCCCAGTAATCAGAAGTCTTGGGGAAAGACACAACTTAACTAGAATGATGAAAAGATGACCAATGTAAAGCAGTTAAAGTTAGATCAGAAGGGAACAGAAGAAATATCAGATTGTGGGTTTTTTTTTTAACTTCTTCTTGGAGTACTTTTGGCTGCTTTCAGCTCAAACCTACAATAAAACTTGTGGTTGTTGAAGTACACTCTCCCATTCTCAGGTGGAGCTTTATTCATAACAGACTTCAAGTGGAAAAGTACAATAACCCTGATGTTTGTATTGGCTTGTTCAGTTTTAGCACACTTACATAAAGCACTGCATTGTTGGTTTCGCTGACAAATCACCTCAGTGTTTGCAGGTCTAGTCGCTGTTACAACTGTTCTCCACCTGTGACTGACTGCACTGACAAACATGTCCACCAGATGGGGCCAAACCCTATTTAGAAAACCAGTAGTAGAGTATGGATATTGGATGTTGTCACTGTGAGAGTTGAAAATCAGTTTAGAAAAACATCCATTGAGGGCAAACTGTGTTTTAATAATTTATTTTTACTTGTTAAGTACTTTAATTACTCTGATTCATAAACGTTGACTTGCATTTTTTTTGTCTTCACGGTGTATTACCATTTTTCTAAGTTGTCCTCACCATAAAAGGATCATGTTTATTGAAAACTATGAACAGTCTCCCCTTGCAGCAGGAAACAAAACAGCTTTCGGATTCATTGAAACATAAAAAAGGTAACGTATTAAATCACCAATAGGCCTTTAAAAGGTCCAAATTGTAAGAATGTTGATTTTTTTAGTCTCATTCCCAAGTCGGGCCGGCCACCAACCCAAAGGATTAATTTATTATATGTCAAAGACGACCTATAATAAATTCATTACTGATCCAAACTTTATGAATGTTTTTTGTGACAAAGTAGTTTGTGTTCCTCTCATTGCATCACAGAAAAATGAGAGCTGTAGAAACCACTGGAAGTGAAGGCTGCCATGTTATACAAGTCCGTTACAAGTGGATGGAAACTTTTGACCACAACTGTACAACCTCCATCTTGTCAGTCCTCACAGGAGACTTACCTGCTTGTTTAACACTCATTTAGCTCAAGCAGCAATGCAGGTAAGAAATGTGAAATATTATTTAGTGACATGATGGGTTTACTTTATTGAAAAACAATGAAAACCGTTATGTGCACTGGTATATCAACAAATGTCAAACAGTCCATTCAATCAAATTTCATCTGCTCAAGTGTTTCTTTGTTTTCTGTCTTAAAATGAAATTTGAATTGTATTATGTAATTATTTGCAGTACAGTTCAAATGAGATGTTTTATAAAAGGTAATTACAAAAAATATTTTACACACGCACACACGACGCAGGCACGTTTGCCGTATCCCACTACTGGTCTTCATAGAAGATTTTAGCCATAGCGAGGGCGACCTTGGCAACCTTTTTGTCCTTGGCGTCGGGGCCCATGTTGGCACGTGCCAGTCCTATCCAGTACTGCTCTGTACGCACCTGGTAATCCGTCACTGTCTCTCCCTCCTGCACCGCGGGGTGCTCTTCTTCATCTGGAAACACACAGTCAGGTAGACAGGTTAAAGCTGCTCATAACATTTTACAAAATCACGGTCAAATTTAGTGAGAACAGCTTCTAGCTGGTTTGCAGCCAGATCGAATATCAACTTTGAGGGAGCCTATCTGCTGCTTATTTCCCAACAGGCAGAGTTAAGTAGACTCAAATGAACAGGAGTGGCCAAGGTAACAGTTAGTCTAACTCCTAAAGACTGGCTATCTTAGACAGAACAGTCAGGCTTACAAACAGGGAGCATGGAGGCAAATATAAGCTCCGGTGTTTATAAAGCTTTACCCAGGCAACTAGGCAGTAAAAGTCTATATATGTATAGAGTCACTGATACTGTATTTTTGAGGCTGATACCAATATTAATATTTGAGTGTTTAAAAATCTGATAATGATAAATCAGCCATATTTATTTAGGGGCATGGCTGTACAGAATGCAGAGGCCTATTGCGAATATTTGGACTTGCAATAGGAGTAAAAGAATCTATGGCTCGGTCCTATTCATGTGTTGTAGTGAATGAGGATGAACCCTGTAACTGAAGCAGCTAAATGAAATGAAGTCATCATTGCACTCGTCCTCTTCCTACTGTTACATGACAAAATGTCTGCTGTTAAAAAGGCCTGTTTTTGGTCAGTTGGCCAGGCTACCACTTTGACTCAGACTGAACTATCTCAATAAGCATTAAATAGGTTAACATTCATGGTCCTCAGAGGATGAATTCAACACAGTTTGGTGATCTTTCGAGTTTTCATCTAGCGCCACAACGAGGCTGCCATTATTGTGAAATTATATCAACAACATTGGACTAACTAAACTAAGGCAGTGCATGGTAAATATTATACCTGTTAAAAGTCATTTAACATGCTAATGTTAGCTGATGTTTAACACTGTGAGTATGTTAGCACGTTAATGTGAGCACTTAGTTTCAAGCATCGCTGTGTCTAGGGTACAACCTTAAAGATCTGCTAGCATGGCTGTAGACTCATAGGTTTTGTTCAGACTGCAAGCAAATCAGATCCGTTTCTCAAATCAGATCTTTCAAACAGACTGTCTGCTGGCTTAGTGATCAGAGTGATCAATTCGCATTTGTGTCCAAACATCTCAAACCTATCTGCATGAGTTGCTGTGGTAACAACATGGGCATAATTACACATGTTTGTGACGTGTATTCCAAACAAAGAAGCATGAGAAATGGAGAGCCATCAAAGACGGTCCACAGACAGTTACTGTGTGTTGTCTTCCATGCCGGATTCTGCTTAGTCACTCTGCTGCACTTCTGTCACTCTGGATTTGATGTTGTTGTTGTGCGTGGCACTGAGAGTGACGCGAAAGACATTTTGAGTGGCCAGAGCGTCCGGACTGAGACGTATCTGTAGAAATCCAGTTGGAATCATATTTCAAACCACCTCTAATTGTGGTTAGGATCCAATTAGCAAAACTCACATTTCATGTGTTTGTTTGCTCTGCAGACTTTCTAAAATCAGTCTGAATACAATCATCATATGGCAAAAAACAGATTTGGGCGAGCACAGTGAACAAGGCCGTAGTCTTTTTCAGTTGTGACCTGTACTGGTCAGGACATTCAACAGTTGAAATCTAAAAATGTCTCTCTGTCTCAGCCCACCTTAGACAAAAGTTTGGATTACTGTGTGTAATTTCTTGTTCACTATTGGCTAACATATTGACCAATGTGCATATATTTGCAAAAAGGGGATATTAGCAAATATATTGGTATGGCCAATTCAAATATATAGATAGATTAAAGACATTTAGAAACAGTATGTTGCATTCAGTGCCTAGAGGTTCCTACTGATGCCATATCAGATTTTATATTGGAGATGTTTTCACGTGTTTTGAAGGTTGGTGTAACTGTTTTGATGTCAACCACATCCTGATCCGGATACTGTGCTTGTTTCTAATCGTGGTCACATCAGAAGGTGAAGTGGGAACGAAAGAGACACAAGTGTAGGACAGAACTATCTCTTACCTTCCTCATCCTCGCTCTCCTCTTCAGACTCGTCCTCCTCTTCCTCCCCCTCTGCTCCTTTGGCCTCCTCTTCCTCATCATCTTCCTCTGACTCAGACTCTTCCAGCCACTCCTGTGTCTCTGAGGAGAAAGAATCATAAATCCAAATGAAACTCACGCCGTTCTCTCCCATCTTATAATCCTCCAACTGCTCTCCTGCGTCACAAGATATTCGGGCCAGACAAATCGTCACACTGGCTGCTTTACGACTATCAGCTGAGCTCACCATGAATTCTTTTCATATCTTTCTTCTTGTCATTCTGATTGCATGTCTTCTTTACTTACTTGGGTCCATTTCAACCAGAACCTCCCACCGGTCCATCTTGTGGAGATCCAGGCAGTAGAAGTCGTTCAGGGTGAATTGGCGGTCACCGACCTCAAACATTCCCCCGTACAGGAAGAGCTTGCCCTGACGCGTTGTTGACATGGAGCTGGACCTCGAGCAGGGCTCCACCAGGGGGGCAGAGGCTGAGGTATAAGGAGGTGAAAACGAAACATGTAATCATCCAGCCTGTCTATATTTTTTCAGTTTTCACATTTTAAATTTGTGTGTGTGTTTGTGTAATCTTGCCATCATCCTCCTCCTCTTCCTCTTCTTCTTCCTCCTCCCCCTCTTCCTCCTGAGCTCCAGGGATCACTTCCTTGATGGTCATCACTGTGCCGTCTTCCGTGACGATCTCCTTGACGACCTCAGTGGGTGCTTGTGACGCCGACTCCTCTTCCACCCCCTCTGTCTCGGCTCCCTCCCCTTCAGCTCCAGTCTTCTTCCCCCTCCGGCGCTTCTTCTTCTCTGACTTGTTTCCCTGGAAAGACAAAATTAAAATGATAAACTATCACAGACAGCGAGCAAGTAGTTAAACACGGCTTCATATTGTAATGATTTGTTCACGTTATAGGCTCTAGTTTAATTAAGGGAGTTGGACTCAAGGATGAACATTGGAAATTCCCTCAAGGTGTTTCTGAGATATCATGTTCACAAGAATGAGGCGCCATTGGGTCACAGTGACCTTGACCTTTGACCACCAACATCGAAGCAGTTCATCCTCGAGTCATACTGGACATTTGTACCAAATTTGTAGAAATTCCCTCAAGGCCCTCCTCAGATATCGCGTTCACAAGAACGGGACAGACAACCTGAAAACAAACTGGACAAACACTCATTCATGCAGCAGCTTCAGAGTCTCACCCTGAGCAGGCCGGGGAACCAGCGGTTCTTCACTGTATCATACAGATAGAGGTCATTGTAGAAGTCGCCCTCCAGTGACTCTTCCTCTTCCTCATCACAAACCCCACCAAACAGTACCGCCCGGCCAGCTGGGCCCGCCGCCAGAGAGAAACCAGAGCGAGGAGGGGGCTTGTTACCGGAGGGGCTCAACCTGGACCACGACCACTTCTCTGGAGGACAGAGGAACAAAATAATACCAACAAGGATATTGGCTGGATGTTTTCTGTGAAGGTTTATCACTTATGTTGTCTTAAATGATTTTGTCTCCAACTATGAACTTTTTCGTACCTTGGTCAGCTTTACCCTCTCGCTTCAGGAGAAACATGTCAGAATGGATGGTCCCCTTCTCCACATCTTTCTTCACTCTCTGTAGAAAAAAAATCACACAACTATTACTCAGATTTCAGATCTTAAGTAATATCCATATGGGAGACACAAACACACACTCACCACTTTGGAGTATCCTCCATAGATGATGACGCCTGTGCCGTCGGGCGTGGCGGACATCTGACAGGCGGAGCGTGGGGAGGGGGCGGAGCCTGACGTAGTGAGGCGTGACCAGGAGAAGGTTTCCAGGGAGAAAGAGTAGACGTCATTGTAGTAGATAAAATCCCTGCGGTGGGAGGAAAGGGAAGCGGGAGGTGAAAATGCTGAAACTAAACTGAACACTGCTGTGTAGAGAACAGTCAAGTGATACGGCAAACACTTATATCCAACATATACAGAGCAGCATTTATTTGAAGTCATGTTGGTTTCCACCCGATCAATCCAAGTCCAATATTCACCTGCTTTTTAGCTATTTGTGGTGTCCACTGTGTCCGTGTGCTGTAACATTGTGGGCCACTGTGAAAGCAAAACAGTTTGCTAAAAGACACTAAAATGCTCTGTTGGGCTGAGAAGAACCCAACAGAGCATTTTCTCACTGTGTTTGTCTCTAGAAGTGACCCTGTTCATGGTGCACGGTATGAATTTTACTGAGCCGATACAGACCGATAATTACCTGTTTCTGATGGCAGATACCAATATGAAGTCTATTCCAACCTGATGGTAAGAAAGGCTAAAATGTAGTGAGCAAAGATGGATGATTAATTCCATAGCTCTTAAAAGATGTGTTGGGTTAATACTCGTAGACTTTTTCCTTCCTCTGTACATTTGAGGCGCATGTACTGTATTCTTCTTCTGGTTTATTGGCAGATCGCAAACCAACTGTAAAGGTGCATACCACCACGCACTGTACATAAATTCAGAGGTCATCTTTTTTATGTCAACAAATCTACATAATGAGAACCACATGTCGCTGTCTTTTTAATATTACCATTTAAAATTACACTTATTTTAAAAATTCATTACTTATACAGCCAGGCCATGTATGTCACTATGACTAAGTCCAACTTTTTCATTTTGATATATTGACTCTAACAGATGAAAGTTTGCCGATCTCTGTGGGATGATCTCTTGGTTTCTAGCAGCATTAAAACCAACAGAACTTGGAAGAGGTTGTCTTCCTTCATCCATTTCAGGGTATGGAGAGAGTAAAGATGTCATCAAACATGCTACCTGCCCATGGTCAACTCAATTACAAGCATACAGTACAGTCCATGTTTATCATTCAGTAGCCTTCTGCCTACCTGGTGCTCTCATGGAAACCTCCAAACACCAGCAGCTGTTTCTTGCTGAGGACCATGCGGTGGCCGCTGCGACCTGATGGACCGCCAGGAGCCCTGAAAAACACAACACCTGAACTCAATTCTGATCACCGATGTCTGTGAAATCATAATTATCACACCACGCACCTATGGGACTTATTTTACATAATCAAGCACTGTTTTTTATGAAGCAGTGTATTTCTTATTGACTTGACTAATATAAAAGGAAATGATAGGACCAATTCAGAATTCCTCATATATTAATTCATCACAAAATAGTCTTTATGGCAACCCGACATCCATTTTTATGACCCTCTGCACATACTTGATGTTCTCCCAGGTGTGTGTAGCCAGGTGCAGCACCCAAAGGTCCTTGTAGTGGTAGAACTGTTCCCCGTTTGGAGAGGCAAACTCTCCCCCAAAGACCCAGAGCTGACCTCCGCCCTGGGGAACAACCACCGCCTAAGGGATGGAGGGGAGGGGAGACGGAGACACAGAGGAGGGACAAAGAGGAGTGGAGGAAGACAGCTGCATGAACACAGTGAGATAAAGAGGTTTAATGTCCTCAGATTTAAATGGTTTCGTTGCAGCAGGCCATCAGCTGTGATGACATTGCTGATAAGTTTCAAAGTCTCCCCTGACCTGTGCGACAATAGTCTTCCCCCTGGTGGTTAGAACGAAGAATCACAACAATGATCAAGGACTTCCAAGCAAATTTGATGTTACCAGGGTCTATTAAAGGGTAACTTCAACATTTTTCAACCTTAATCTCTATCTATTGGAATTTAGTTAGTGCTGAGGGACACACCAGTGAGCCCCCCTCAATGTTCTCTGTGTCGCTGGGGGGCGTCATAGAAGGGCTGACTATGATACTCTGGCTGGATGCTTATTCGAGTCAGAGTAAAAAACTAAAGGCATCCAGCAGAGAGAGGCCGAGCTGCAGCTGAAAGAGCGTGAGAGGACATGGTCAACAGCGACTATCGAGAGCTGCCGACAGAAGACGGCAACTGGTGGTGAGTTTGCTCACACTGCCCTCCCACACCAACAGAAACTGATTATTTCTGCTGCAGTGAATTTTAGCGTGGGCAGTTTTTGCTGGATACTGTCGCCGACAACCAGCCTGAAGAAGCGCCTGTGTGTTAAAAAGTTCACTTCTGCTTTGCGTAGAGGTCAGCCAGGGACCTTCTTCAGGATCCTAAAGATCAACTGGACAAAAACAAGACCAGCAGGGCCGAGAGGAAATATGACCACTGAGTGAGTATTTTGTAGTCTAATGCAATGTTTAAATATATTTAGAAAATATGTAGGCATACAGTTTACCGTCTCAAAACATACAGACCTGTGGAAAACACACACTAAAGCTTATTGTAATTAATTAACACAAAGCCACTTAATTCAAAGCACTAAGCACCCCAAAAAGGACGTGTTGAACGTCTGTTCCTTAGCCATCAGTGTTGGGGTCGGAGAGGGCACTTCAAGAGCGGAACACCAAAAGGCACATTGAGAGTGCACAGAGCCAAGCAGCATCTCCGAGAGCGCTCGGGGCTGCAGCTCCAACAGATGACAGTGAGTCAAACCAGCTGGTAAACCTGCAGCAGATCATCTCTCCGACCACCGAACCTGCTCCAGAGGAGGAGAGGAGAGTAATCGACGTGATCAAAACTGTAACCAAAGAATTACAGACGGCTCACAGCTTCACACCAGCAGCCTCTGAGTGCGAACAGAATAATCGGCCTCAGCTTCACAGAGTGACTTTAAAAACAGTAAATGACTTGCTTTATATTTTTTAAATATAATTTCCATGAGGCTCTTCTTCTCAGCAGACAGACTACAGGTTATAAAGCTGCAAGCAGGAAAACTCTATAATCCAACTTACACTTTCAAGACACCACACACTGGGGATTCTATTGGCTCATTTAACTACATGTACCATCAACACTGATTGGGATATTCGCATAAAACATGGTGAATTTCTCCTTTAATTATAGTTATAGTTAACTAATTATTAAAACCTGATCTTTGCTTACTTGGATGTAGTACTAACGTAACAAAGAGTCAAACACTCACAGGCAGGTGGACAAATAGAGGAGTATGTGTTGTTTTCTGTCTGCTGGATTGTTAAACTGTGCAAAAAACATTGCACTGTTTCGCACCAAAAGAGGCGTAATGACCCTCGCTGTGGGTGTACCTGGTGAGAGCAGCGTGGGGGGGGAGGGTTGGGGATCTCTGATTTAACCCAACAGTTCTTCTTGATGTTGTAGAAAAACAGATCATTGTACAGGAACGTCTGCAAAAAAGGCAAGAACAGGATTTATTTAGTGTAAATACTGCGGTAACAAACTGACAAAACTTAGAAAAAAGGAATCACGCACATCAAAGCTCATGAGCTTTATATACAGTTTGACCATGTGAACGATTGTGAACAAAATCTCAGTTGACCAGTCGTTTACATTAAGAATAAAGATGAATTCTGCTTTAAAGAGGCTGCAAAATTATTCATCTTAAAAAGACATTTTAGGAAAGTTTGTAAGAAAAGTGGCAAGTTTCATTAATCACTGAGGATTTTATTCACTACCTTCCTGCCGTTGAAGAACTCTCCTCCAAACAGGATGAGTTCATCTTTCTCAGGATGGGCAGAAAGAGATGCATTCAATCTGAAAAACATAAAAACAGATCAGAGACTGTAAGACATGTACATCATCCAGCCATGATAGTCTTGATTCAGGTATATATAAGTTACACATTCCTGTGAAACTGCTTCTTAGTCAAGCTTGCAGCACGGCTGTAATGACAGCAAAGTTGGTCCGTCAGTCGAGACTGAAATATCTTGTTGAGATATAAGTGGTGGAGGATGATAATTGTGACGTTGTTTTAACCATTGCTGATTAGACTGGATCATGATGGCCAGATGTTAATCAACACTGTTTAATGTGAGATAGTGAAATACATTTGTTGTGTGTTATACATTTGTTATGTATAGTGTTTTTTGTCATGATCTCTCTGCGTGTTCTGTGTTTCACTTGGATGCACAACCATTTCCCCATTAGGCAGGATACATCTGAAGAAGGTGATGCAGTCTTTTTACCTTGGTGATGGAGGTGGACATGTTGTCTCTACGACCTGGGTCTTCTTTGCATCCAGAGTCTGAAACTCAGCAATCAGAGCCTCCAAATCCTCCTGGAGACAGAGAAGGGAGGCAGGAAAGATGAAAGATGGGAGGAACAAAACCAGAAGGAGGTAAAGGGCTTTCAAAAAATAGCTAGCTGTGGGTCCTAGGGATATTACAGACAGTTTACTTTTCACTAATCAATCAGTTAGCCCTTGCTGCAGTGACGAGGCTAATAGCTAGCTACAAATCATTTTACAACACACTTTTAACAGTAATTTCTACAAAGCTACATAACTATTGGCCTTGTCCTCTTTGTGAGATATGAAAAGTACAGATATTATCATATAGCATTTATCACTTAGTACAGGTGGAGTGTTACCTCCTCTCGTTTGGACCTCTTTGAAACCTTTTTCTCCATCTTGGCGGCTGTCTTCTCCGCCCCCTTCACCTTCTTCTCTTTCTTGCCTTTTTTGCCCATGACTGCTGTGAAGCACAGACTGATAGTGTTCAAGTTAAAGAGGTTTTATCTGTTATTTCAGAACGAAGTCGGTGTCACATGGAAATCCAAACAAACTCGCGTGCCTTCCCTCTGACAAGTGGGATTTACTTCCGGCAACAAACTGGAAGTTAACACGGTGTAACAATGTAACAGCGCCCTCTAGCGTGGCGGAGGACACAGAGAAGTTCAGGTGTCTATATACAGGTCCTTCTCAAAAAATTAGCATATTGTGATAAAGTTCATTATTTTCTGTAATGTACTGATAAACATTAGACTTTCATATATTTCAGATTCATTACACACAACTGAAGTAGTTCAAGCCTTTTATTGTTTTAATATTGATGATTTTGGCAAAAAAGTCAAGAAAAACCAAAAATCCCTATCTAAAAAAATTAGCATATTTCATCCGACCAATAAAAGAAAAGTGTTTTTAATACAAAAAAAGTCAACCTTCAAATAATTATGTTCAGTTATGCACTCAATACTTGGTCGGGAATCCTTTTGCAGAAATGACTGCTTCAATGCGGCGTGGCATGGAGGCAATCAGCCTGTGGCACTGCTGAGGTCTTATGGAGGCCCAGGATGCTTCGATAGCGGCCTTAAGCTCATCCAGAGTGTTGGGTCTTGCGTCTCTCAACTTTCTCTTCACAATATCCCACAGATTCTCTATGGGGTTCAGGTCAGGAGAGTTGGCAGGCCAATTGAGCACAGTAATACCATGGTCAGTAAACCATTTACCAGTGGTTTTGGCACTGTGAGCAGGTGCCAGGTCGTGCTGAAAAATGAAATCTTCATCTCCATAAAGCTTTTCAGCAGATGGAAGCATGAAGTGCTCCAAAATCTCCTGATAGCTAGCTGCATTGACCCTGCCCTTGATAAAACACAGTGGACCAACACCAGCAGCTGACATGGCACCCCAGACCATCACTGACTGTGGGTACTTGACACTGGACTTCAGGCATTTTGGCATTTCCTTCTCCCCAGTCTTCCTCCAGACTCTGGCACCTTGATTTCCGAATGACATGCAAAATTTGCTTTCATCCGAAAAAAGTACTTTGGACCACTGAGCAACAGTCCAGTGCTGCTTCTCTGTAGCCCAGGTCAGGCGCTTCTGCCGCTGTTTCTGGTTCAAAAGTGGCTTGACCTGGGGAATGCGGCACCTGCAGCCCATTTCCTGCACACGCCTGTGCACGGTGGCTCTGGATGTTTCTACTCCAGACTCAGTCCACTGCTTCCGCAGGTCCCCCAAGGTCTGGAATCGGCCCTTCTCCACAATCTTCCTCAGGGTCCGGTCACCTCTTCTCGTCGTGCAGCGTTTTCTGCCACACTTTTTCCTTCCCACAGACTTCCCACTGAGGTGCCTTGATACGGCACTCTGGGAACAGCCTATTCGTTCAGAAATTTCTTTCTGTGTCTTACCCTCTTGCTTGAGGGTGTCAATGATGGCCTTCTGGACAGCAGTCAGGTCGGCAGTCTTACCCATGATTGCGGTTTTGAGTAATGAACCAGGCTGGGAGTTTTTAAAAGCCTCAGGAATCTTTTGCAGGTGTTTCGAGTTAATTCGTTGATTCAGATGATTAGGTTAATAGCTCGTTTAGAGAACCTTTTCATGATATGCTAATTTTTTGAGATAGGAATTTTGGGTTTTCATGAGCTGTATGCCAAAATCATCAGTATTAAAACAATAAAAGACCTGAAATATTTCAGTTGGTGTGCAATGAATCTGAAATATATGAAAGTTTAATTTTTATCATTACATTATGGAAAAGAATGAACTTTATCACAATATGCTAATTTTTTGAGAAGGACCTGTATAAGCTCTGAACTTTAACTCTAATCCACAGAGTGCAGCATGTCACCACACTCTGGTCACTGATAATGATAAAACATCATCTAAGTTCATTATCTAAAGGTCTGACAGCAGGTAAAAGCAGCTTGCTGTTCCAGGAACAAGCCTTCAAGGAAGTGGTTACTTCATGGTTGAATATGATTTACTGTGACAAAAGCCAGAAAACACAGGCCATAAGTAGAAAATGTTGAAATTTAATCTTAAGTATAGGAAATATATAATGTTTTGATTTGTAGTTACATTTTTATTTTATTTATTATTTTTGTTTTTTTTCTAATTGCAAAGTCACAGATTTCTCTGTGCAGGTTAACTTTTTTAAAACTTTGCACTCAGAACAGCAGACGTCAATGTGGACTTAACTGTTGATCACTTTTTAATGCTTTGACTTACTTACTTTTATTTTGTGCAAGTGGAATTACTCGCGGCACAAATGGCAAAAAAAAAAAAAAAGAAGCCCGTTGAAACATATTGCCACATTTCTTGTTAATTTCTCTGACAAACTTTTTTCCAGCAATAAATAGGTGACCTTATTTTTGTTGAAACTACATCTTGGTTTTGTGCTCAATATATAAATAAAAACAATAGTGACAACAATTGTCATTTTTAAGGTTAATATATAATGAGTGACACCGTTGGCAGACAAATGACATTAACTGTTGTGCTGAGTTGCATGTCAGTAAAGAGTCAAGAATTGTGCGAAGAGTTGAGAAAAAGTGAACCGAGTGCAGATAATGTGACTGAGTTTTGCATTTAATAGCAGCAACAAGCTGAAGGTCCCTACTGTCGCAGTTTTTAATCGTGTTTTTTGATGGATGAAATTACAAAGTAAGTTAAAGTACAACCTGAAGTTTCTTCAGGCCCCTGAGGGTCTGTTTGCGTGTTTGAATACACGTGTGCATTTATCTTCAGTGTGTGTGGAATGTCACAGAGAGAATCGACAGGTACTAATGAGCAGGGAAGTGTCTTGACACCCTAATAGGGCATTTGTTTGTCCCTAAAACCCCTCCTGACAGGCCCTGCATGCACACAGCATCCAGAAACATTTGTTAATTTTCAGATAAAACATGATGATTTGTTGAGGAGATGCTGAAAGAAAGCCCCTTTTTCTCACAAATAAAGTGGTCACCAGGAAGATGCAGCAAGTGGCCTCAAAGACACTTTGAACCTGGTTGACAGTACGTATTATAACCAAAAGAGGGCAGCTGTGTGTTTCTTTGGAGCCAGTCCTTCAAAGCCTTGACTTGAACCCACTCCAGTAGGACAACCTCAAGGTGTAATGTGTTACTCTCCTTTGATAATAAGATCTTGTGAAGTGTTTTAGTGCCTAAACTAAAGCGACACCTGCATATCGAGTAATGATATCTGCTTTATAGAAGGATGCTATTCTAACAGAGAAAAATTGCCCAATGCAGAATTAAATGTGGCAGTCAAATGATGGCATCAGATAGATTCATACCACTTTAAATTGCTTTTGCAATCTCACTGAGGATTTCTCATCTGTGCCTTCCTGTCCTTTGAATGGGTTCGTCCCTCACTGGTCAAATGGAAATCTTATCCTTCATCTCCATCACTTGTAATTATTTCATATCTGTTCACGGTGATTAAAAAATGGAGGACACAATGTTTACAACTGACCTGTGAATTCATCACCGTCTGCTGTGGGTATCAGCTCTTTCCAGCCATCTGTCAACATATTGTGATATTCATTTCCCTTCCCAGTATCTACAAACAGTCACAAAGGTTCACACACACATCAGCTGACCACACACACGCACACACGGACACATGCATACGGCACATGACTGTTAACCTTTGGTGGTTTTCCTCTGAGGTGCCCCAAGGTATGTGCTACTCTGCTAGTGTGTGTGTGTGTGTGTGTGTGTGTGTGTGTGTGTGTGCGTGTGCGTGTGCGTGTGTGTGTATGTGTGTGTGTGTGTGTGTGTGTATGCTTGCATATGAGTAAGTGACAGAATGAATTTTTTCAATTCCATTCACTGGCGTATTCCATAATTGTGTCTGTTTGAGTCTTTGTGTAGTAACAGACAGAGAGAGAAAGCAGGTTATCAGAGAGCCTCAGTCTCACCATGTCTTTATCTTCTCTACCTCAGGACAGTCACACATCTTATCACAAGCTCTCAACTTATGCCTGTGCACAACCTGTCAAGCAAGTGAATAACATGATGAACCGCAAATTTGCATGGTATTAATATTACAAATAAGAAACATAACCCCCTTTACTTGGAGCCAGACCCACTAAAACATCTCACTGTAGTCATGTGGGGATCCATGAGACAGGGGCCCAAAAGCAATACTGCTTCTCAGACCATTGTTCTTGCAACCAGTCTGCAGACTTACTGAAGTATGCAGGGCACATTTCTATGTCTTAGAGGCAAAAACAGGGCAAACAAGCCCATGGAACCTAAGTTATACTGGGGTAATCAGGCAGATCAGCAGACAGGGTGTCACATGGTGAATATCCTTACGTCAAGCTTCTGAAATGTTCCATGTTTGAAATTATTGAGAGGCATGTTGTAATTAAAAAATCAAATGCTCTACCCACACCATCAACACAGCTTCAATGTAAGGGCTTGTCAGTGACTGTCAGTGACTGTCCATGTGTGAGGGACATCTGAATAAAGTGACAGGCTGTAATTTGCTCAGTTTTTTCTTGCTGCCCATGTCGTTGTCCTGCTTTTACTGTAATTGACATATCTTACATTCCTGAGTGTTGGTTTGAACGTCTTTCTTGATTTTAGGTTGCCAACTTTACACCTGGCCAGGTACTACAGATAAAACTACCCTCTTGACTAATTCCAGCAAATTTACAGTAATGTTCATTATTATGCACTGTCCCTGAGAAATAAACTGGATAAAAAGTAAGTTAAGATTAAAAAAAAAACATATTTATTTCATTAAATGAGAGCCAGTATCAAATAAAAACTAACAGTGAAGAATAAGAGTTTTCTCTACAGCTCTAGCCCAGCCAATAACCTGAATGGTGTCTGATTGAATTCCTTTGTGAGACATCACATTAAAGCTGGGGTTGGTAAGTTACTCTTGAGGCATTTTTTGTTAGATTTGTGGAAA
This sequence comes from Pagrus pagrus, assembly GCF_965226575.1. NCBI lineage: Eukaryota > Metazoa > Chordata > Actinopteri > Spariformes > Sparidae > Pagrus > Pagrus pagrus. The sequence goes on from NC_140194.1 coordinate 29,182,938, forward strand.
ATCTCTTAACATCCTGACAGCAATCAGTAAAGAAAATGCACTGACAAATAAAAGAAAAACCTCTGGTCTCTTATAAGTCCATCCAATCATTTCATACGGGCCAAATGAAATGCTACCTGTCTGTCTACCTGCATACCTGTCTCTGCCCATGCACTCATTGCGCATGACCTGAGTGTTCCGATCATCTTGCTAAGGCTATTAACGAGTTAATTATTAGATTAGATGTTTTCTAACATGTGAGTGAGACATGAGGTAATGCTAGTTGGTTTTGGTTGGCGATGACAACAATGTTCAGGACTCACAGTACACAGCCTCTGACAGAGTCTGTCATTCAGTCGCTAACCGAGTAGCACAAAGCACATAGCTTCTGAGCGACAGACTCATTCAGCCGTTAACCGAGTAGCACAAAGCACACAGCCCCTGAGCGACAGACTCATTCAGCCGCTAACCGAGTTGAGCAAAGCACACAGTGCCTGAGCGACAGACTCATTCAGCTGCTAACCGAGTAGCACAAAGCACACAGCCCCTGAGCGACAGACTCATTCAGCAGCTAATCAAGTAGCACGAAGCACACAGCTCCTGAGCGACAGACTCATTCAGCAGCTAACCGAGTAGCATGAAGCACACAGCACCTGAGCAATGGATTTGTTTAGTGGCTAATCCAATTGGGTGTATTCACTGGGTACCCTTTTTGGATGGAGGCATGTTTGTGAGGTCTATTTTGCTTGTGTTTATAGGATTTGGGCATTGAACACAGTTTATTATTTATTTATTTATTTATCAGATGAGTTCAGTTAAGAAAGCTTGTGGAATGTAGCGAACTATCGTCTAATATTTCTCCCAGCTGGCCGGCGAGGCCTATGGGAAGCCTTGATCAGTGTAGGTCATGTAAGCCCCCAGGGATAACTCTGGGCATTGAAGCCAATTTGACATAACATCCACACTCTATTGGAAGCTCTGCAAAAAGTACAGGAAGTCGAAGTTTTTTGGCTTCATATACCACTGAGCAGCTTTCATTGGGATGAAGAGGGCCCCACCTCCAACCTATATTCAGATTTTTCCTCATTAGATCCATAAATTCATGTGTTTTGGAGGAGTGGCTCTACACGAAGGAAGTTTTTCGGTTGGATACTTTCAAAATGTAGCTCTCTCTTGTTGGTTTCTAGAGTCTTTCTGATGCCGCCTTCAACTAGTTTTTCCTGTCATTTTCTCCTCGGAAAATGCTAGAGTTAACTGACTTGACAATATTTGAGATTGACGTGGCTTGGCCTGGTTCGACTCGATCTGGTTTGATTGTTTTGACTTATTTTTGCTTGGTTTCAGTTTTTTATTTCACTTTCCTGACTTGAATTGATTGATTTAATTTATTTTGTTTTGGTTATTCAATTTGACTAGATTTAGCTCGTCTCGTCTCCGAATTTATGACGTGGGCTTGACTGCATTTGACCTGAAATAACTCTGCTTTGTTTGGCATGGCCTAATGTGACTTGACTTCATTCAAGACAATGTAACTGGACTTGACAACAGAGGTACTTTTCAAGCCCAGTTTAGTGAGCCAAAAGGGAACATGGACATCTTCTCTGAACAAATGTTGTTTACCGTGATGGAAACAGAAGAACAGATGGCTGGCTTGCACCTGTGCCCCTCTGCATGAATACACACACACACACACACACACACACTCGCACACCTACAAATGCATTTGTGACTCAGCATCCTTGCGTCAATACTGCCCTCAGCCTCGTGCCGTCTGCCTGTTAGCCTGAACGTCTGGTCGTGACTGACGCTGGAGGGGGAGAATAAAGGGCTGAGGTGATGAGATGAGCGCAGATGTTGATACCTGAAAAGAAAGACCATCATCCAGCCTGTGATTAGGATGGTTTTAGAAATAGACACTGTTGCTGCATTCACACGGACGAGGGGGCAGGAACACACACACGATTGTGGACCAGTATGGAAAACTGATATCATCCTCCTGTTGCTCAGAAACAATGTCAAAACAATGGAAAAGGTCTGTAAAAAAAGAAAAAGAAAAAAGAAATAAAAAGAAATTAGATTTTTGAGTCCCACTTCCAATCCGTCAAAAACTGATGCTTTGGGAATGAGACTCAAAAAACGAACTTACAAACAGGTCCTTTAAAGCAACATTATGTGGAAATTGTCAGTAGGTGCTCATTACAAACAGAACTCATTACGTCATACCAATGTTATGTGTTGAAAACTTGTATGTTGAAGTAAACATGTATGTAACATTATGTTGGTTTAATTAGTGATAATATTTTTTATTTCTTTTTAGATGTACATGTTGCAGAAAGTAGCAAATTGCAGTGTAGTTTACAGTAATTACTGTATGTGCTATATTGGGCTCTAAAAACATAAATGTAAGAGTTTCGAGTATTTTAGGTAATCACAGAAAGACACACTGAGTGTTCCACTGGGACTTCTTCTGTGCTGACTGTGTGGAGAGTTTTAACAAAGTGTGGTGGAGTCTGTCTATACTCTGCCCTCCACCTTTTTATTTTGTTTTGTTTTTGTTTTTCCCATTTCTTTTTTTTTTTTTTTTTTTTTTTTTGTGCATTTTGGTATTCTGTGTTTGTGACGTTTTTGGATGACAGCTGGTGTGAATCCATAAAAACATAGCAACCAGGTTACTTTTCTGTGTAATCTCTCTTCTGCTCTCAGCCTTCCCACATGGTTGAATGTAACTGCCATGAAGCAATTTGAAAATAGTAAAGGTGTGTTTACAAACAGCAACCGACAAATCCTGCATACTATGCCTTTAATTGTAACTAAAGTGCTGGGGTTATCTCAAACTGGGATAATAAAGACTACAGTCATTTTGAAGAAATCAGCTGTAAGGCAAATGCAAATAAAATGCAGTGTGTGTGTGTGTGTGTGTGTGTGTGTGTGTGTGTGTGTGTCATGTCTCCTTCCTCTGTGCTCCTTTAAACCTCACAGACAATAGACAAAGACAAGCACAAGTAAAGTGTTTGATCTCAGCGCACCACCCAGTGTGTGTGTTTGTGTAAGCTTCGTTGCACACGTATGTTCGGGAAGCATGTTAATGCCGCTACGTGTGGATGTCTTAGTGTGTGTGTGTGTGTGTGTGTGTGTGTGTGTGTTTCTATAGGGAAGTGAAAATCAGAGCTCACACCTGCCAGTGTTCCCTGCAGTGTGGATATAGACTGTTTGTTGTACTGCAGCCGCTGCTCTATCTGGTTTCCTCTCACACAGACTTTATCATCAGCAGCAGCAGCAGTGTGAGAAAAATAGGAAATAGTACATTTACATTTATTCAATAAGTGCGTTCATGGTTTGCAACACTGCAAGAATCATGCAAGTAAATAAGCTGAACTCCTTCAAGTGCTCGAACAATGAGAGGGAAGGAGTGTTTTTTTTTTTTTTTTTATATTCTTAAAGGTGCAGTAGTAAAAAGGGAAACTGAATAAAAAGGAAGTGGCATTGTTAATTTATCTATTTTATGTAGCTTTGAGAAATCCCAACTTGACCTAGAAACCATAGGTGGAGGCTGAGAAATGTCACTTCAAACATAAAATAGGTCCAATAAAAATATTTCTTGTGCATATATGTGAACCAATAAAATATAAATGATTGTAAGAAAGAAATCTGAATTCTAATAAGTTTATTTTTGTAATAAATTCATTTTGAGCAGTCGCATGACGTGGTTCGTTGCGACATGTTGTAGTGGCCAGTCTCTTTTACAGTCAGTGATTCTTCCAGCCATCTCTCTGTTACACAAAGAGCAGCAGTCTGTGAGGGAGTATGCATGTTTCAGTTTTTGATTTCTTGTGTACGGCCACCGTTTTTTTTCTCCACTGCAGTCTTAATATGTTTGAACCGCACTTTTAATAACTTTGTGACAGCTTGTTTCTCTGTGTTCTCTCCTCTTATCTTGGATTTGTTCTTTTTTGTGTTTTGCTTGAGATGATTCATGAGCAACTTACTGAGCGAAAACATTGTGAACCGTATAGATTATTTATATAGAATGCCCTGATGTGTTTTGCATTAATGTGTGATGATTTGCCAGAAGTAATCTGAACTTGTGAGTTGTGAGTCCCTTTCAGTCTTGTTCAAACATCTGTCAGACATGTCTGATTACTTCAGTGCAAATTTTTACAGTTGGACTCCACCTTGTCTTGATCGTTCTGTTCCTGATGCATCTACTTGATTATTTGAAGTAAACTTGACCAACTGACCTACATCTGATTTGTGCATCAGATGATCTATTGCACAGGTTGAGCATGTGTGTTATGGGTCAGTATAAGGAATTTAGCTACATCGGTGAGCTGTCAGGAGTTCATTTGTTTGTACAGAGCAGTTTGTTGGCTCACGCCCACTTTCTTTCACCTCCCATTGATCAGCCACCACACCTCAAACTTACTATACAACAGTATGAGAGTGAGAGGCAGAGAGTGTGTACTTATTGGGGCTGTAGAGGCTGTACAGTGATCGCTGACGGCTCCAGTACTCCAGATGGTTCCAGTGGTCACTATTGGTGTGTGATGGTTTCTTATGGGTTGTGTTCTGATGTTGCTCAGCTGGTCTGTCATAGTTTCCAATAGAAAACAAGGTGCTCTAATGGTTTCCACAACCCAACACAGACCATCTGTCACAGACATGTTTGCTATATTGTCGTTTAACATGTTTAATCAGCCATTAAAGGGGCCGGACACATGAAAAACAGGCCCCAGATCATTTTATTTTTATATATATTCTTTTGATTTTTGTGAACTAACAAAGATGACCACAGGATAATATGTAATAGACACCCACAGCTGGACAGTAAGAACGTCTTGGAAATGTCTTCAGCAGAAGTGTCTTCAGGTTCTTCAACTTGTTTTCTGTGATTTAGTCTTCGAAATTACCGAGTCTCGTTTCAGTGGGGCATTCCTCTCTCATCAGGTCATCATCAGGCAGATTTGCAGACTTCTTTTCACTGATCAGAGAGGGACAGCAGTAAAACAGCAGGCCTACGTCTACAGACGCAACTAATCCAAGTCTGAATGAGAAATATGAAGACACTTTTACAGTCTTCATTGAAGTTGAAGATGGATTTCACTGAGGTCCAACATTTTCTCATAATGTGTTGGTAGAAACTGAGGACTTCCAGATTTCCAAGCTTTATTTCCTGTCAGCAAAGACTATATAACAAACTAGTTCAAGTGAATGAACCCAATAATGACTCCACAAAAAATAATTATCACAGCTGGATTACAGTAAATGTAATTGAGGACTATGCAGCCCTAAACCTACACTAACACATACACACAGAGGTATCCTTCCATCTACAGACTCATGATCGGCTCACAAATGCATCTCTCAGGCTGTGTGAAGACCGCCCTGTCAGCTGGTACCCTCAGGGTCAGCTCAGGCCCCTCTGTGAAATGTTGCAGCAACCTGCAGCAGCCTCCTCTATACTGCAGTTTCCTAAAACACTCTTTCAGTGTAGCAAAGTTTGTGACTGTTATGTTGTTTCCAGCCCTCACTAGGCTCTGCCAGTGTGGTGGTACATGGATGTAATGGCTGAAACAGGATTCTCTGCACATCTGTCAGCAGTTTTGCAGCTGAATCAGCTGTCTTTCAGCTACAGAGTTCCAGTCTGAAGCGTTTCCAGTGGTTAGCTGATTATCACAGAGTACAGTTGGATCAAGAGATAGCATCACCTCTCCACACCCCTTTTTCTCACTGTTTTTCTCTGTTTTCTCTGGTCATGTCACGCCGATTTCGAGAATTGTTCTTTCTACTGTATAGACAGCCCAGTTTTATGCAACAACGGCCTTTCCAGAAGAAAACAAGAGCTACCTCTACTTACTCACAGATCGCTCTCTGGTTGGAATGTCCTCAAAAGTATCACAATTGCCCCTGCACGTGGAGGCAGAAGCAGCATTTGATTTCTAGTGTTTCAATCAATATTGTGACTCAACATTGCTTGTAGAAACATTGGATAACTGATTGCACACAGATAAAGAGTGCTGTGATGAACTTACCACATGGGAATTTAATCCAATCAGCTGAAGAGGATTTTGAGTGATGACATCAAAACATAAGGTTGAACTTAATCTGAGATGGCCAGAGACAAAGAATCACACCAACAATCTTGAGTTTGAAACATGGATCACAGATTTTGTGAAACAATTAACCTCGTCCATCCTAAAGTCCTTGAACCAGGCCTTGTTTGTCCATGGGTTCAAGGTTCTGCTTCTGTCCTCACACCTCACCTTTACCATGAGGCTGTCAAACTGACCTTGTTTCAGTCCTTCACTTCCACCCCTGGCTGCCCTGAATACTTTGAATACTTGAGAGGATTAGCTTGTTTGGTTCTATGAACATTTATCAGCTGCGTGTTATGTTTACCTCAGCAACCAACGTGACAGAGTCCTGCTTTAATCATCTCCGACAGTTTACTGCCAGTACAGATTCATGTGATACTCCTATCATCAACAACAAACAGCAATAATAAACGTCTGTGTTGTGGTGGAAGCCGCTCATTAGTTTATGTTAGTGGTCTCCATTTCTGGACTAAAATTAGCTACTGTTGCCCACTTTTAGCAGAGCGGAGAGAGGCCCTCAGACAAGGCACTGGAGGATGTGCATGAAGGAAAATCCAATACGAGTCCTTCACACAGCAATCCACCGTCCAGCATCATTAAACAACTTAAACAAGTTGTCCACAGGCTGGTAGAGGCCACCGAGCGAGACAGGGAAGGTCTCTGCTCACATTTGGCCAATAAAAAAGTGATAAATACATTCAAATTACTACAAAATTGTTACGTAGAGCCCCTTTAAACGCCAATTAAACAGTTTGATTATCAGTGGTGGAAAGTAACTAAGTAAATGTATTCAAGCACTGTACATCAGTACATTTTTGAGCAATTTGTATTTTACTCCAGTATTTCCATTTCCTGTTACTTTATATGGCAGATATAAGGCAGATATTGTACTTTTTACGCCACTACATTCATTTCATTACTTTAGTTACTAGTTACTTTACAGAGTGCATGCTGCATCAGAGCCAAAGAAGTGTTATTTTCAATTGATTTATTTTATCGACAATCAGATTTTACACGACACTGATAATGTTGATCAGAAAGATGCTGAATATCAGATCGAATAATCAGCCAGGCCAATAATCGGTAGAGCCGTAGTACACAGTATATACATACATGTGAATATATGTGTTACTTACCTTTACTTCTACTTTTGATACTTAAGTACATGTACTGCCAGAAAATTACTTGACACTGAAATATATATCAAATACTTATACAAGTACAATTCATATGGGTGACTTTCACTTACTACCAAAGTAATGTTTTAATACTTTTACTCAAGTACGACTACTGGCTGTTTTTTACAATTCTGTCAGTTACAAGACTTAAGTACAATTTTTGACTTCCTTACTTACCTGTTCTTTACTTGAGTATTTTGATTTTATGCTACTTATAGATCTGATTCATACTCCACATTTAAAAGGGAAAAATTGTACTTTCTGCTACACTACATTTATTTGACAGCTTAAGTTACTAGTTACTTTTAAGATGAAGATTTTACACAATGGATAATATAACAATACAAGACAATGTTAAAGACTAAACCGGTTGTTTCCAACCGTTCCTGTTGGTTTCTGATGTCTTATAAAAAGCAGTGTGGTTGTGGTCACATTTCAGAAGTCTACGAGCTCTACCAAATAGTAATTTCCCACTCTAAACTTCTCACATCTTTTCATGTTAATAAATGTTCAAATGATCCAGTATTTGGTCCCATAAATCAGAGATTTGAGAAAAATTCTGAACAGACTAGTGTATCAGAACTTTTTTTCTTCTCTCTTACCTGTTGTTCTTACCTGGTGTCGCTGTGTATTAAACCTTATACAAAGAAGAACTAATAACTCCACAAGCCAGCAGTCAAAACACCAACATGCTGCTTAAACATTCATTCTTCAGCGTTAATAATCCCATGATGTCCTACCTGATAATGAATAAGTCAGAGACAAACAGTGCTTTTACTTTAATATTGTAGCTACATTTTGCTTTTCGGTAGAATGTCTCATGCAGGACTTTTACTTGTAAAAAAGTATTTCTACATTGCCGTATTGGTACTTTTAGTTAAGTTAAGGAAAAAGGTTAAGTTGACGATGGTAAAACTTTAGTAGATGTTATGAGAGAAACAGAGTTTGCTTTTATTTTGTTCTGTCTTTATTTTTTATTCTGCAGAATAAAAACAAGAAATACAAAGTCATACAAATATCAGGAGGAAAGGAAGAGCAGCAGCAGTACAGTGGATGAATGTTGTTCTGTTCTCATGCTCTCATCACATTTTCAATCCAGCTCAGTGTCTACTCAACTAACAAGGAATGTTGGGAAATCATTTTAAATTGTAATTTGACTGTTTTTTGTTTGTTTGTTAACTGTCTGAAACTAAACCTCGACCAAGGAACCTGTTTAGACGTTATGCAAGTTGCACAATTCATTGATGAGACGTTGGCATTCCACATCCATTCAGCTGTGACCTACAAGTGGGAACACGAGTGGGAAACAGGAATTTCCGACTGCCTGCAAGACTTTGATGGAAACTGGAACACTAAATGACTGAGGATGAGTGTGAGGAGAGCATGAGAAGGCAGAGTAAGGCCTGACGAAGATCAGGAAAGCGCTCAACAGACACCCTTTGCTACCTCTTTAACAATAAGATCACTCAGACGCTCATCCTTCCTGTCTTGTGTTGTAGAGGCTACAGAGCAAGACGAGAGGCAGTTTAACACAGGCACAAAGGCAAAATATAATGTTTAGTAGGCACCACGCACAGTAAAGATCACAGTAATTTTCCAGGTAGAGTTGGTGGTAAGTCTAGACACTACAGAACGATAAATTAAGGCTTTTTTTACAGGCAGTGATTTGAAAAAGTTATAATTCAACGTAGAAAAATAACTTTAAATTATCAATCGACAAGAACAAAATCGATTTTAATCACCCAAGCTTTTCAAAAATAAATCTCAATACTGTAAAAAAAACACCTAAATATAGAATTCTGGAACAAGAGAAGTAATGTAAGGAAGTAAGTAAGGCTTTTTAGACAGGGGCGGCCCCACAATTTTTTATAGGGGGGGGCCAGAAGGGGCCACGGAAATCTTGGCTTGGCCACCAAAGGTTACTGTAAATAAATAGTATGTAAGGTTAAATATCAGATAAACGCATTTTGTTCTCATTACTGAGAAACATATTATGCATATGCAACTCACTAGGGGAAGGGGTGTTTTTTCGCAAAGACAGCCAACAGTTATATGCAGGGGGCCATGGTCCCCCTGGCCCCACCTTGGGGGCGCCACTGTTTTTAGAACAATTAAAAAAGATTTGCTTTTCACATTTTTGTTGCTATTTGCCTTCACGGGACAGTCAAGAGTGAGGAGTCAGGCAGGATGCAGGTGAGAGAGGAGTGTGACATGTTAACAAAGGTTCAAAAGTAGGTCACGTTTTCTCTCATTTCAGATTTTCCACAATGCTAATGAAAATACTGGAAAGAGCATCGGGAAAGAAAGAGGAAACACACAAATTGAATCTACTCGTGCTGCTACACAGTACAAAGCAGGTTTCACAAAGCACTAGATTACCAGTAAATAAGATACTTGAACACAGGGCACAGGAAACAGATGTGCTACAGTGTCTGATAGAGCAGCTTGTTGTAATCGAGTGGAATTTCAAGCAAAAAATGATCTTACAAACATTTATACCAAAATATGAGACATGTGACCTGTATAATGGTCAGCAAACACACACAAGCTCTGAGTACTTCCTCTTCTCATACACTCCTCTTTACACATTCAATCCAATCATTACTCTGCTGCTGCACAGGTGTGGTAATGCCACACACGTAATTGTCAAATAAAATAAAAAGACAAACAGTGATGGACACACTGAATGGCAACATGAAACAGTCTGAAGAGAAGCGAGTCTAAGTAAACAGCTGACGGAAGAAGTCCTGTGTTGAAGGCAAGGTGACTGGCAGGTGACATTGTTGGTCTAGTTAATGTTTTATTGCAGTACAGAGTATTGTTTTTGGCACTGGTCAAGAGGAAATTATTTAGCCACTATTGTTTCAATGCCGTGTTACAGTGGTGCAGCTTTTGACATCAGTTAATGAGTCTGTTACATGGAAAAGGTCCAGTTGTTTATGGAACAGCGAGTTCAAATTGTTATTCAGTGGATTAGCACTGTCTTTCATTGTGCCTGTTCACTAAAGTAACAAAGTAACAAATCATGCTGAGGTTTTCAGAATAAATTGTACACCAGTGGTACAAATTATTACAGAGATCCTGTGTGAAGTGGGTCCAGACTATTCATGATTTTGTTTATCAACTTAGCTGAGGCAAGGCATGTGTATTTAGAGAGCACATTTACGTACGTCGAGCAAGAATCTTCAGAAGAAGAATCTTGAGTTGATTTGTTTATAAAATTTTAAACCAGAATCAAAGAAAACGCCAAGATTTTTTACACGGGACTTTACATCTGATGAAAGAGGCCCAGCATTGATAATGGATGCAGAACTGTCTGCAGGACTGGAAATCAGGACCTTAATTTTGTTCTGGTTCAGCTTAAGGAAGCTTTTTGCCATCCAGGATTTTACATCCCCAAAACAATTTAAAGATAATAAACACTGTGAGGTACAGCTGGGAGTCGTCTGCATAGAAATGATAGTAGTATTATATTTTCTGAAAACATACCCTAAAGGAAGAAGTCAAAATGAGAATAAAATAGGACCTAAAACGGAGCCTTGTGATACTCTACACGAGATGGGAACAGAGGAAGAACACAAAGTCCCAATTCTGACAGAGGCCAACTGGTCTTGGATGTAGGAGGAGGGCCAGTCCCTGAATGCCAACAACATGCTTGAGGCAGTCCAAAAAGATAAAGTGATCAACTTGTCCAAAAGCAGCTGAGAGAAGAATTAAGATAGCCCCCAGAAGAATATGGTGAATTTTCTGAGTTTATGGACAGGATATTTGACAGTTTGTCACCCTCCAGAAGGAAGTTGGAGATAAAGTTTTTACTCTTGGAGAACAATGATATAAAACTCAATATTAAGATGTCCTTAATTTTAATGCAGTCATTGTATATTTCTATTTATCCCAATAAAAAACAAGAATCTGCATCCTTGTTTGTACACACAGAACGTGGAAATCAAGGACAAGTTGAAAATTTGGAAAGGTTTTCACCTTCTCCAACCTGCATTAATTATTCTGGCCACTTGGGGGCAGTGCAACAAGCTATATTCAACACATTGACACAGGTTTAATCAGCTTATAAAGCTGTTAGGCTAAAATGTTGCCAAAAAAATGTTTGTCTGCCCTTGTAGCAGACGCAACATAAGCATTCATTTAGAGTTGTGTTTCTAATCACTCTACTTTTAGATCTGTTCCTGAAGAAAATATCTAGACTTGTTCAGCAGCTTGTTGCTACCTTGTCAGTCTGATGTTAGGTACTGGTCCGGTAGTGTACAGTGGGTTTCTCAGAGCTTTTTAGCAAAAAACAAAGAGGGTGACAGCCCTGACCTAAGCTGAACCAAAACTGTATGTTTACGGGCCATAAAAACCTAAACAATGAGCTAAAAGATGCTATAGAGCTCTGTAAAAGTGGAACTTCAAAGTCATGTCAAGCAGCTCCAACTTAAAATAAACCATATTCAAAAGCATCCCCATGATTTATATTTTTTGGTATTTGCGGATTATGCTGTGATTATAGTTGGCATTTAGCCATACAAAAATAAAATAAAAAATAAGTGAATAAAGGAGAACAGATGAGACAACACACAGACCAAAACCAAACACAACAGAACACAAGAGTGGAAAAAAAACCTCAAGATTTATTTGTAAAGCACTTTGCACAAAATGCCCTGTAAACAAATTAGAAGGACTAATAACAATAGATAACAAAGTTTCCTAAAAATAAATAAATAAAATTTCTAAAGTCCTATTCAGGTTAGTTTCCCCATCGGCTTTGTGCGATGGCTGGAGTGTTAGAAAGGATCTACCTCTAAAACATATTACACATTAACCCCTCCTGCATCCACCGGCAACGACTCTGCCCCCTCTAGAGCGCTCACACAGTCTCTACGGAAACGACGCTGCCACAGTAACGTGGAACTTTTGGTCCGTTGCTGGGAGGAGGGTCGACGTTAATAATACAGAACTAACTGTGGCTGTGTGTGGACAAGTAAAAACAAAAAATGAGGATGAAAAACAAAAACTAGCAGTTCACTATGTGATCTGAAAATGTGCTCCTTCTGCGCCTTCCTCCCCCTCTTTTAAAAAAAAAAGAAAAAAAAAAAAAAATCTCCTCATTGCCTCTCTAACATCTCTCTCTGTATTATCTTTGACCTCTTACCCCAACCTGCCTCCACCCACACATTAAGGACTCCCCAAAACACACACACACACACACTAAAATACAATATAATGTGACAGAAAATCTAAGTATTGAACAGTGAGATGTTTACACAGAAATGTCACCAGTGACTGAAAAACAAAAACTGTTTGAAAGTGACTGAACCTCTAATGTAGACACTTCCCTCCCCCTTCAACATGCGCACAAACAAACCCTTGCTCTAACTTGACACTGTGTGTACAGTTACACGCCTTTATTTTAGTGTTCAGTTTGAAACATTGTGTCTGAAAACAGTCAGTGTGATGAGTTTAAATGGCATTCTGTGAGCTGGGCTCAGAACAAGGAGATATTGATCCCCACTAATAACGAGGTCGCTGACCCAAAAAATAATCAACAGCAGGAAAATGGCGCATACTTTGAATTTTGACCCACTTTTCACTTATTGTCTTCATACACTTTTGAGTCCTGGTATATGCACCTTGGTTCATCTGACCGCACTATTGATTTAAAGACTAATGCACTTCAAAGGTAAACTCCAATTCCCAGAAATCCTGTGAGGGGATCTGCAGTAGAGTTTACCACCATGGCTGGTATGTAATACGTTTGAAATAAATATGTAATGCAAGTAGGCTTTGACCAAAAACATGACATTTTAACATCTCCCTATAGTTCTTCCTCCTCCCTCTGAGGGTTCCAATTAGCCAGACGAGTAAGCTCAATATACTGACTACCCACCTGCATGTGTATAAGTCAGTTGACTAATGACATGTCTTCATGTGAACGGACATTTGAGTCAACAGTCAAAATCAATAAACAGAAACCTCTTCCTAGAGCAGCTTTCAAACCACACTGGGTCACATAAACAGAGGTCAGGGTTAAAACCCAACAGACGACAGACACTGAGTGGTGCTGCAACGTCGACCAAAGAGCAACAACACAGAGAGCACAGGACTTTAGCTAAAAGTGCGTGAGTTGTAATGACTGCAGGCCCAAAGCTTTCCTTCATGAATATCTGACAAAACTCATCTTTTAACTTTTACTTTTACTTGGAAGCAAAAGTTGGTTTCAGGAGATTAAAAGCAGATGCTTGCAGGATTTTAACAAAAAAGTTCCTGGATGCAAAGGTTTTAGACTCAAGAGAGAGCTCTCTTTACAGCTGTTGACAGCTGTTTACAGCTATTTACAGCTGTTTACAGCTATTTACAAGTCAGTGCCAAGGCTGACCGCAGTCTCAGACATCATCGACAACTACTGCCACAGCTGACAGGTACATCTTCATTTGCCACATAAGGCACAGCTTGATACACACAACAGTGATCTGATGAGGGAGGATATTTAACATCAACTTATTCACAAATAAAAACAAATCATTGAAATGCATCGTAATAAACAACAACTCATAACAGCCTACAAAGGATAGTTAGTGACTAAAAATAGTTCATACTCAAAAACAGGTAACAACTCAAAAATGTCAGCAACATAAGAAACAAGAGAAAAAGAGTTAAAGGCCGCTAACGCCTGCATGTTTCTGTCTTCATCAGGTCCTTATCAACACCCAGCAGACAGGGTGTGTGTGTGTCTGTGTCTGTGTGTGTGTGTAAGAAAGAAGGAGTGATGGGATAGGGGGGTCAACAGAGGTCAGGCTTCATCAGCTTTGATGTCAGAGCTCAGAGGTCACTGTTGGTGCAACCCAATTGGCCACTGGCTTTTAGGACTCCTGAGGCACCACCTCCATCATCTTCTGACAGAGGGCTGTGGTGGAGACTGCAAACACACACACACACGATTGATGATTATACACAATGTCAAGTGAAACAGCAGTTTCAGAGGCTCAATCATGAGCAGAGACAGGTGCTGTACTCACAGATTCCCTGTTGTAGCCACTGGGGTTTGCTCTTCCACCACACACCGATTAAGTACACGGGAACACCGGTGGCGATGATGCCGAAGCCGATGGCACACTCCTTTGGAGTCTTCCAGAAGGAGACGATGATGAGGAAGAGGCAGGCCAGCACGAAGCTCACTGGCAGCAGAATATTCACCTGCAGAGAGAAGATAGGAGGATTTTTAACAGAAACTCTGAAAGATCATCAGATAAAGTGCAGAGATCTACAGCGCCCCTCTCTCAAAGGGATAATTCGTCATTTTGGGAATAAAGCTTAGTCACTTCTAGTGACTAAAGGGTACATAATCCCCAGTAAAACCATGACATGTTGTTTTTACGTTTCTATTTTTGTGCAGATTAATCAAACAAGATGTGTGCTAATCAGTGAGCTTTAGAGGTGCTCATCACTGAATTTTGGCAACTGTTGACGGAGCCAGTTTACCCTTGTCTCAATGCTAAGCTAATCGGCTGCTGGCTGTGGCTTTATATTTAGCTGTAGACATGAGAGTGGTATCAATCTTTTAATCCAACTTGGCAAGCAAGTGAATAATAGTTACAGTACCATTAAAGGGATTTTCCGACCCATGTAGCTGTCCACTCCCTTGTACATTTTAATTTCTCTCTTAATAAACTAGTCTCATTACTGAAGCAGGTCCAAATGACTTTCTGTTCTGTTCTCCCTTGACACAGTATCATCTTTGCCTCAGAACACTGTAGTGAGATGTCAGAGCAACTTAAGACCACACCCAACCCAAGTCTCTAAAAAAAGTTATTTGGAGTGCAAATAAGTACATACTGGAAACAAAACACTACCTACAAACATAAAAAACATGCAAAACTAAACAAAAGAAAATCTACAGCTCTTTCTAGTTGTCTTTCTAACAGTTTAGTAACTTCAATAAAGTGTGTGATTATATTGAAAGGACCAGTGTGTATGATTTAGTGGAATTTTATGGGGACGTTTCAGATTGCAACCTCTTCTCACCCTCCTCTGAGGTGGCAGATCAAACCAATAAAAATACAAAAGCCCTTCCCTAGAGTCAGTGTTTGGTTTGTCTGTTCTGGGCTACTGTAGAAATGTGGCGTTGCAACATGGCAGACTGGCGGACCCAGTACCTTTGTAGGACGATGAACATTATATTCCATTCCTGCTGAGACTATTTTTCCATTTCAACCCCTAAATTCTACACACTGGACCTTTACCATTTTTATTTATTTATTTTTTTAAAAATTGTATTTATTTTTTATCTTTTTTCCCTGCATATTTCTGGACTTTGGATGGGAGCAGCTATAACGCAAGCAATTTCCCCTCAGGGATCAATAAAGTATTTCTGATTCTGATTTAAGTCTGGAGCAAAGTGCAACTACAATATAGTTCCCCTAGTAGAGGATGATAGTGAACCAGTATAGGTATGCATCAAGTGGATCAGTGGGTCAAAAGCCTCACAGCAGCATGGACCACATTGTATTCATTTAGAGTCATGTTTCTGACCACCTCATGAATACAAGTCTAATATTCACACTCCCTTTTGCTCTGTTTTTGGTCTCCACCAACTCCTGAGAGAAACATTCGACTCTTAAGCTGCTAAATGCTCCACTATGCTCATGAGCTAGTTGCTAACTTTCTGCTTCTGCTGTTTGAGGCTAACAGTGTACATTACACCAAAAAATATGAAATACGAGTGAACCAAAACAATCAGCTGAAAGGCACCAAAATGAAGGGGAGTGAAGAGTTGGTGATTACACATCATTAGTGAATGCATGTTTTTCTTGATTAGGACAGGACCTCCTCAGCCATAATGAAGGTACATTTTTTTGCTACAGCATACAATGATATCTGAGAAAACAGCGTGCTTCCAGCTTTGTGGCAACAGTTTGGAAAGGCCCTTCCTGTGTCACCATGACAACGCCTTTGTCCACAAAGCAAGGTCCACAAAGAAATGGCTTTCTGAGTTTGGTGAAGAAGAACTTGACCTCAACCCCATTCATTCTGGTTGAACTTGAACGCTAACTGCGAGCCAGGCCTTATAACCCGACATCAGTATTGAACCCAACTAATGTGCTTGTGGGCGCATGCTAAATGGGCGCAGATCCCTGCAGCCACGTCCAAAACCAAGTGGAGAGCCCTCTCAGAAGAGTGGCGGCTGTTATAGCGGCATATGAATGCCTCCAACAATCACTTATGAGAGGTATGGTCAGGTGACCACACACTTCTGGCTACAGACTGAATGTGAACTGAAGATGTCATGACTCTACAAGATTGCAGATGTACAGCATCTCTTCAAAAAGATTCATTAGTAATTGTGTGATTCACTGGCAGTTCTGCTCCAAATCTGTTGAACAGCAGGAATGTGACAGACAAAGAAAGGAGAGAGAAATAGAGTAGGGGAGTGAGAGAGAGAAATGGAGGTCAGCAGACAGACAGTGCCACCACTGTCCCTTCACTTAGTCGCACACACGCACACACAGAGTGCTGGGCTAACAGATCTATCTGCCTCTTTCACTTCACCGACCCAATAGACTCCGCCTCTGACCAGTACACAACGCCTTCCAGCGGGCGGATGAGTAGTCAGGGCGGCCATCAGGCTCTAATCAGGGATTCACACATGTACAGCATCACACGTGAAAGTTCACACACTCACATTCAGACAAAGTGCAAACACTGCACAATGGACTTCTGTGTGCTGGGGAGTCCTGCAGCAACTGGTTTCAGAAAGAATAGTACTCTTCCTCTTGTACACACACACACACACGCACACACACACACACACACTAACTATTACCCCACAGGCCTGGACACCAGCTGACAAGCATCCAGCTTCTCTTCTGTCCGTTAATCTGCGATCAGTCTCTATTCATCTGAGCTCTGCTGAATGGATCTTTGTTGGTCGCATGAGACAAAAAAGAAACATTTCCTGCTGCCAAAGCTAACTCAAGTAGGAGTAGATGGTGACAAAGTCCAAGTGAGACTTTCATGTCCAGTCGTCTTTAGCCTTCTGTGTTCGTCTGTCCATGATCACAAAAGTCAGGGAGAACAAAACAAACAAAAACAGCGAGCCTTATCCATGTACCTGTACTGACTTTTCTCTGGTTTCTGGTTCAGATTGGCTGAGTGCATTAGGCTCGGCTCACCTTGATTGGCCGCTCCAGCTCTGGCTTCTTATAGCGGAGCCACATCATCCCGACGATCGCCATGGCGATGCAGAGCCAGTTGAAGAAGCTGAAGAAGTTTATGACGGAGAAGATGTCATTGGAGAAGGCGTAGAGTAGTGTCATGAAGCACTGTAGAGAGTGAGACAGAAGCAATTAGGCGTGCAATTGTTGTGGCGTTACACATACTGAAGCTCAACATACTGTCTGCTTTAGTGTGCAATGAATTAGACAATAAGGGTACATACAGTGAATATTAGTGAAGGCAGTGGGGTAAGCAGGCTGGGGTGGATCATTGACAGCAGACTGGGAAGGTGACCCTCCCGGGAACCCACAAAGAATAACCTGAAAGGGAAGTACAGACATGATGCTGAGCATGAACAGATAAATGATTCCAACGAATGTATTATGTTCTCATGACAAGATTCTAGATGTTTGTGCAGCGCTCACTGTTTCTCTAAACCTGGTTAGTCTACATGTGTTTAAATGTTTCTGGACATGTTTTAAATTTGCAGTGTGTGTCAGTGTATTACCTGGATGATGTGAACAGAGAGCCATTGACTGATCCAAAGCAGGACAGACCTACAAACACGGGGATGATCCATGCCATTGGACCCAGGTGAACGTTACCAAAATCCTGCAGGAAAATCACACACAGAGAGTACAGACGTGATAAGAACTCAAGTAAAGTAGTAGTAGTTAGGTCCAGTCACATCAAAAGTGATGGAGAAATTCAGTGATACTAAACAGGTGGTGCAAGGGGCTTGGTGGAGTGGGGACTACTGGCAGGGCCACGTTGTACTGGCTATTTTCTGCACCTTGCATTTTGTCATCAAGATTGTGTGCCATCTTACTCAATAATGAGTTACGAAATTTCCGAGCTAGCTGTCAGTTAGTGTGACAAGCTTTTAAGCTCAGTCACAAATAGGAAATAAGCTTACACAGTTTATTCAAAAGACACATTTGTACCACTGTGTGCAAAATATTGCTCTTCTGTAGAGTACTTTGGCCTCTGACAAGGGAGGGATAAATACAAGTAGATGGTGTGATAAGCTACAACAGCTTCCTGCATTTTGAACTCTTTATCTTGCCATTTACACAAAATTAATGTGTCACTGTTCATACAAAGAAAGTAGCTCAAAGTGTGTGTACTCACCACAGCCACAGCCTCCGAGCCCAGCATCTTCTCAGGGGATAGGGTGGTGAAATAAGCCAGGTTGGTCAGAACATACACTGCTGTCACTATGGGCAGAGAGATGATGATGGCACGAGGAAGGTTTCTGAGGAAGATACACAAACATTCTCAGTTACAACCACAGATTTTCAATCAATCCTTTGTATTTTATCATAAAATCATACAAGTCACTCAGTCATACTCACTTGTAAGGCTCAATCATCTCCTCAGTGACAAAGTTCAAGTAATTCCTGTAAGCAGAAGAGAATATGAACAATTATATATAACGTTTTGTAGCAAAACATATATCATGCTTACTGTACAATTAAAACTGTCATGTGTTAATCTCTAAATGGAAAAGGATAACTGTAAGGTGAATTTCCCAAACACAAAGAAATTCTACTTTATTTCGACATAGACTGCAATTTGTTACAGTGAAAAGAAAAGAAACACAGTGATGTTATTGATCTCCAGGGATGAATTCACAATCTAGTTAGAATCTAGGAAGTAGGCTTGGTGACAACTCAATATCATAATTAATGGACATTAGGTGGAGTCTTATCTTGATGATAAGGTAATGTAACTGATTAACATAATGTTTTAGTCCAAAGTAATAATCCATGGTACCAGGGTGTTCCATGTGTAACTATTTAAATGTAGTGCAACCTCTTTTATTCTACTAATGCATAATCACAAGTTGGTGCCAGTAGTAGTGTGCAGGCTGCAGCTACATGTTTTTGCTTGTACGGTAATAGTTTACTCTATAACAGTCCAGATGCACTCAAGAACTTTTTGCAGAAGCCTCCAGTAGCTGCTAGAGAAGGGCCTTCTAATCTACAATCTACAATCTACACCACAGTATGTACTGTAAGTTCAGAAAATGATTTATGGTCTCTGATACACTGCTGTGTTATTATTTTAATTGTTGTTATTTCTATTATTACTGAATGTAATGGTTAAACCTTGTTAGTAATTAAATGTCAATTAAATTAAGCTTATTTGTACAGTGTCTACTTTATATGAAGTAAATATGACAGAACAGACTCACTGCAGTGGTGTAACAGTATGGATGTACTGTATGTTTGAATACAGCTGCAGGTCAGGCAACAAGCAGCAGCACCACCACATCCAGAATGCCACCTACCTCCAGTGAAACGCAGCCTGCTCCAAATCCCAACCTTGCCTAGGGCACCAAAATGGCCCAGGGCCCATGGAACCAGCCCTGCATGGTTCCATGGGTTCATTTCCATCCCTCAACCGTGAGGGGTCACTTAAAAACTATACAATGTATATATTGTCTGATGATCCGAAATGATAAACTGTATAATGAACAGGCAGCACAGTGGCTTGCCACCTGATCACACAGGTAGGTGGATGTATTAACTCACCAGCCACCGTAGGCAAACAGACCGCTGTAGAGCGCCAGGCCAATGCTGCCAAACTCATATTTGGACCCCTTGAAAGAATTTTCTGGAAGAAGACCATCTGTGTCACCTGGAGAACAAGAGGAAAAAATTAGGTTAAAATGAGAGAGAAAAAAAAAAAAAAGGCCAAATCCGTCTGTCTGAATTACAGCTCTGGAGGCAAGTACCAGCCAGTCTGATGACCCTGAAATGTGGAACAATAAATGAAACAATGATGTGTATGTGCCCAACACACAACAGAAAGCCTTTGGAGGGGGGAAAGCTTAAATCTTTCTCAGTATGTGGATCAGTGAAGGACTGCAGAATGTAATGGAGTTGAGACAGGCTGAGATGTTCAATAAGTGAACCTGACTGTGGCACGGTCCTGTGGATTTACCCGAGGTAGGGACGGATCACACAACAGACAGTCGGGGGGGCTACAAGAAGAGACACTCAGAGGCAAGTTGGTGGTTTATTGCCTTGCTCAAGAGGAGGTAACCAGTAGTTGAGGGACTACTGGTAATTGAATCGACCAGTCATCGTGAGGATTTATAACATTTTGGTCACAGCCCCTCTTCAGACCTTCGGGTTGATGCTGGTTTGAGGGGATCTGTACCACATTCCTCCCCACAACAGGCACACATTCTCAGACACAGCGACGGTTGCTAAACCAACAGCCCTGGGCAGTGTTGGTACTGGGAGGGTAAGCCCTAAGCTGCTGTGCAGCGTGGGAAACACCCGATTACTGGACTCATAACAAACAGACAGATATGTGACTACAGCATCCCTGTTACCCTGCCTGGTTAGTCCTGCTCTGTATACCAGCCTGAGATGGTAGCTGTGCCGGGGGTCTCTGGATCCTGGTCTATAGCATGTTTAAACTCATGTCTATAGCTGAGATTCCTTATGGTTCTTTTAACTTGCTCATAAAAGCAACAAAATCAGTTAGGATAATAAGTCTAAAACCCACCTTAATCAATTTGTGATGATATTAACCACAGAAAAGCTGAAAAACTGCAACTACTGAACAAAATTATTTTTGAAAAATAAAAATAAATGCAATTATTTTTATCAAAACAGCTGTTGTTTTAAAAACCAACTAATTTTTTCAGCGCTACTCCTTCTAAAGTAGCTGAAAGCTGAGCTGAGTTGAGTTCAGATGAGAAATATCTGACATACAGGAGGTGTGTCAGGCACCAAGAACATGTTAAGAATGGAGTTTGCTCAGTGGTGCACCGTTTGTGCCTGCATATTGATGTGTTTACATGAACGTTGTGAAATGGTCACACTTTGGTCAGGTTTAGGCATCAAAACTCCTCGGTTAGGGTTCAAATAAGATCGTGAGTTGTAAACTAACAATGAATGTAGTATAAAGACAAAGTCTTTGTGGGGAGGGGATGTCAGGGTAGATAGATGGATGGGTCAAACACAGGACTTTCACATGGGAGAACAGGGTTTGTTTCCCGTATGAAGCTAAGCTATTTAAACCCAAACCATTATTCCTTCCTTTTTTTCAGTCATTCTTATATATCCCACGATTATCACAGGAAATGCGAAACTGCCATAGCTGGATCCAATCGCATTGTGATCTTTGGCATACCAATTAGCTGGCATGTTCTGCCCAGAACCATAGCTTGTATACAGCCATGCACCTCTAACGGATGTCTTTTTACTGGAAGTAGTCATTTTTGACTCAATGACTGTTCCATTCAAACATTGAACAAGTTGTTTCCTGCTCTTAGATGTATCTGCAAAGGAGTCTCTTTTGAACAAGCTGAGAATATATAAACAGACTAGGACCTCATGTGATTGTCATATACCCCAGGTCTTGGTTGCCCATTTCTTTACACACAGATACACACAATCACATCTCAGGGCCGTCTACCTTCAAACCTACAGCTCACCTTACAGCTCAGTGGAACGCCTGACTCATTCTTTACCTTTACAGCTTCTTATGGTGAAATTCTGAGTCATCCCTGACTTCTGCTATTATTTTTCCTTCTTCAATCTAACCAGCTCTTGTTTTGTAGGACAAGGACTCAAAACTTAGATCTTTCGTTCAATCCACTTAGTGTCAAATTTGCTCGTACACTCTGCTTTATTTATTCTCCTGTTACCCCCCATTACTTTCCACCTCACTGGTCAGGAAACCCTCTAAGTTGCAATCAGCTGGTCACATGGTTCCAGTGCCAGGCAGTGAAAGTGAGACACACAAACACACATAGAATAAAATATGCATGCAACACACACATTCAAAGGTGCACAAAGACTGAATGACAGACAACCTGAGCTCCTACTTCTAGTTAGTGAGTTTCAATTAGACCTGGTTTAATGGTTGGAATTAAAAGGATTTTAAGCACTAAATGGACACTTTTGCATGAGAAAGTACTGCAATTACTAATTAGTTTGGTCTGATATCCTCTTATTCCACAAAACGTATACCTTTGAGAAATAGTTCAACATTTTGGGAAAAATGCAAGAGTCAGATAAGAATATCAATACCATAAGCAATACATTTGAAGCTACGCCCACGAGCTGATTAGCCTATCTTAGCATAAAGAGTGGAAGCAGGGGGAAACTGCTAGCTGCTAACACCTTTAAACCTCTGTTTAAACATTTCTGGATAGAAATGTAAAATGTAAAAAACGATTGGTTTTAGGCCAAGATATCTGGCGCAACTATGTCCTGACAAACAACAATTTTTATCCCCCGCCCAGAAGCCTAACCTAAAACTACAATTGCCATTTGTAAATTCTGTTTGTTCACAAGTTTAAGACACAACTACAATTTGATTAGAAAACCAAATTTTTTTTTTAACCACTGAGTGAGCCAGGCTAGCCGTTTCCCACTGCTTCCAGCCCTTGTGCTCAGCTTTGCCAATCAGCTCACAGCTGTACCTTCATGCGGAGTGCAGAGTGGTATCAGTCTTCTCACCTTACTCTCTGTGAGAAATTAATCAGCATATTTCACAACGATTTTTAAATGATACTTTTTAAAAGATTATTTTTGGTCTTTATGAGACTTAGACAGGAGCCAGGGAAGACATGAAGCAAAGGGCCCAGGCCAGGCGAGCCACCAGGGTGCCTCACAGAATAACATTACTTTTAAACCATCTCCCAAAACCAAAGTTCTCCTCATGATATCCCTCTTTTGTTTTTAGTTGTCAGTCACATTTATCCCTGAAATAAAGTGAGAATACCATGGAGGAAATAATATTGCAGAAATGTGGAGAGAGCTGAACATAAATGAAAATGACGCATACAGTTTTAAGGATAACAAAAGTGACTGTCAAACTTAAGCTGTCTGGCACACTGCACACAGATGGTAATTGGTTGGGCTGAGCTAACGAAACCATTTAAAGGATTACCTGTGGCCCCAGTTCATACTAGCTGTAACAAAGGGGTTAGTCTCCATGTTTCTTCTCATCAGAACAGTCAGGGCATACATGGTGAATTTGAAACTGGTTTTCTTGTGATTAAACTCAATTTAACAACAGATCTTTGGCTATGAGGGTGCAGTGACTGAGTTTACGTTAGATTTAAAGAGGCCGTGGATCAGGTAAAGGCAAAGGAATTACATGGATTAGCAGCACTCTAAGACTGGCATGAAGGGAATTCACCATGTTTTGGGCTATTTGTTAAGACCTCTGTTGTGAAACCCTCCCACTGCATAAACACACACCTTTTACTCATGAAAACCTCAGGCAGAGCGGTGTGTGAAACAGCAGAGCAAAACCATTCAAGATGTCAACCAGGACTTTTAAATGAGGTCAGAAAATGTGCAACTGCGTATGTTTTCTTAAATAAATCATGTTAGTATGGGATAGATAAAGACTAAGAAGGAGAGAAGAAAATCCTTGTACTGTGACAAGATGAGACTGAAGTAAATCAGAGGTAAGTTTACGTGGCCGCCGGTCAGTAAGAGATCAGTCTGTGTGAGCGCTTCACCTCCAAACAGTGTGGGCAGGTGTCAGATTGAGAAAGCAGGGTTTACTGCAGCTAATCAGATTACATTGTCCTCTAATCTGAGACTCCAGCAGACTTTGACCTTATGAGCCACAGAGCTCCATGCACACGCACACACACAGTGAATACAGTATAAAAACACTAGTGTATGATGGATCAGGATGAGCAGAGTAGAGTGTGTCTGGTGTCAGTTTGGTTTATCTTTACTAAACTCACATCACCATGGTGACTAGAATAGACAGATCTCTCCATGATCATATCAAATGAGAGACTGGATGTTTACGCTCACATGCTCAGTTTTACATAACTCATACAAGGATCCCTTCTATGACACTGCTATTAAGCGTCAGCTCTTTTCTATTATATGTCAAGTAACTTAATCACGGTGCCTCCCAGCAATTGAAATCTCCATTTCTGCTGTCTTGCTAGAATCTTTGCAAAAAAAAAACAAAAGATGACCGATTGATCTAACTCCCCAACTTCTCCAGTCTCCAAATGATTTATTTAGCTCAGGTATATAGCCTGTGTCACATTGTTCCTTCTCCTCTCTCTCTCCTGTCTTTGATCACATGGCTGTTTAAAGAATAAAAAGTATGTTATCTAAAAACAGACCAAATAATCAGCAACATCCACTCCAACTGCAGTGAAGACAGCCTGTCAGGTGAGTTTGTTGATGTAATCACAGCCACATCTTTGTCTGAATCCATATAATCAGACTTGTCTAAGATAAACAGTTATTAGAAGCACGATGAGGGATAGATTGGTGTTAAAGATTTAAGAATGCCACGAGACGACACATGATGTTAGAAAAGCTCCCTTTTCAAACAGCACTTAGTTAAGGACTAGAATTACAAATGAGTAGAATTACTGTTCATGCTCCAGCTACACTCAAACCTAAACAGGTATTAGACAGGCAGGGTTTGCATTCAATTTATGTGGATTAAGTTTGCTTGAAAAATGAGACACCGACACACTTCCTGCTTCTACTGAACAAAGAGCTGGGATCAGTTAGGACTCATGCTTGTTATTCAGTCAGGATTGAGTACAGACAAACAAAAGAACATTTTTGAAAACCAAAGTTACTAATGTGACGACCCTTGTTGCCAGCCAGTACTGTCCGTGTGGGTAACTTGTTAATAGCGGGATGGTTTGTTAATCTGGGCCCACACTTATATTGCAGGTACACCCTATGTTGCTGACATTCACATTCCATTGTTTCGTGAACCCTGGTTGCCTATACATTTCAGTCATCTTTGTTAAACAAATTACTTAATTTAAACCTAGAAAATGGTGTGTTTCCCATATTTGTCATGAGCCAGGTTATGACACTAGCAAAGCATCATGACATAATTATCAGTAACTCTGGGGTTTAGACATACAGGAATAAAGTGTGGTCCTCTTACAGATTTGGGACGGACAGTGATGCACAGGGCTGCGCAATTAATTGAAATATAATTGAAATTGCGATATGGCTAAATGCAACATTTAAATCACAAGAAGCCGCTAGTTTTTGCTAAAGGTAAAATGTGTGGCAAAACAGTGTTATAATGGACAACTCTGGTGCTGCAGAGATGCCCTGGTCTACAAATCTTGTTCTCAAGATGTAAGAAAACATGTTTGTTTGGCCACAGACCGCAAAGTGTCACATCATCATGATTTAAATAGTCTTTCAGTATAAATGAAAATTGTGAACCAAAAATTATCATTTGCACTAATCGGGAAATGTATTGCAATCGCAATATCTGCCAAAATGAACGCAATAGGATTGTTTTTCATACCGTGTAGGCACCTATTTTGAAAAATGATGGATTCAATTTAAGGAAAATCAACAAAAAGTCACTTTCTTTATAGTGAATCTGGCCAAAGCTCAGGACTTCTTAAACTGATCAAACTTGAGCACACTGGTCTGTGAATCTGCTTGTAAATCAAATGCGATCTTGAGAAACCTAATCAGCACTAATCCTTATTGTGCCACTCGATGAGATTTGTCCACTGTAATGGTGTACTAAGGCATCTGACCTTAACTATGAGGTACATTTAAATGTTTTCAATAAAAGAAGAAATTTTTACTTTTTCCTTAAATACTTCACTGTTACTTTACTATTTGTTGCATTAATATTTGGAGACAAGACTATGAATTCAGGGTTCATTATTTTGTCCAACTTTCTATTCTAGTCCAATCACCAGCAGCTCGTGTTACACTGCTGAATTACAGAGTGTGTACTAAGAGCTTGATATCATCATTAGATCCACACACCCACCATACCACCCATAGGCCTTTCTGTCTGACATCGTGACGACTTTGTCTTTCCCAAGGAACTAACTTGTTATAGAAACAACTACCAACTGACTCTACAGACACTACTGCGTCATCAGCCTGCCTTTATCAAGAGGTCAAAGTTTATTTGATGGGGCAATGCTCCATACATACTGTATTCTTAAGCAGGTCTGTCTCAAAGCTAAATTTTCTCTTTGCTCCCTGAGGAACCTGCTACTGATCTCTGCCAGTAAAAAAAAAAAAAGTCTGGAGAAACTGCACTCTTTCCTTTTCTCGATCTCTTTAATCCCCACCTTCCCTCGCTCTAACCCAGCTCCTGACCTCCTCCCCCAGTTCCAGCTCTTTCTGCTCCACTATTGAACAATTCCAGTCAGTGTTGTTGAGGTCTTGTTTGCCCACCAGTCAGCTGATCTGAGACCTGTGACCTCCGACCTCCACACAAACAAGCAGTCTGTCAGTTCACCCACTATACATGTATGCATACTATGCAGCTCCATCTGTTTAAGATGCATCCAACTTAAAAACTGGAGGTTTGGTGTTGCAGCTTGAGTTAAACTGAGACTATCCAGACAGCTGAGCTTCAAAGCTTAGCAAGGGTTAATGTCAGGTGTAAGGTCAAAGGGGTTATGGGTGAGCTCAGCGCAGCAGACATAGCTGGAGGCATAGCTGGAGGGAGCAGACAGGTAACTGCTGTGCTCAGCTGCTTTCCACAATCACCCCTTAGTCTGTGTGAGCTCCACTTCAGTTTAAACTCACATTTCACTTTTTTTAATCAAAGCATCTCTCAAATTGTTAAACACTTTACTGAGTAAAACACTGACAAAACGAGCCCCTCTCTCAGCATCCATCTACTAATCTGTAACTATTTGCTGTGTGATTATATTCAGTCTGCAAGACTCGGTCTGTGTCTCAAACTGACTCATTCACATGCAACACACATGCTTGCTGACTTTCTTTTAAGTGGGTTTCCCCCTCGATTATTCTTCTCCTAACAGAGCACAGATTCACTCTCATCGAATACTGATCTACTGTACCACGGATTTCAGTTCGCCCCTATGTCTCTCTCAGAGGATAACAGGCAGCCAACAGCTTCACTACAGACAGGAAGAGAGGCAGCCATAGGTGCACAGCAGGACTTGGCAGCAGACACACACAGGCACACACACAAACACACACAAACACACACAAACACAGATACAGCCAGCAGTGGGGTATAAAGCCTGCAGTTACCTGGTGGAAGTGTTTTTTTCATTGGAAAGGAAGCGGAAAATGTATTATGCCACCTTTAATAGTAAGGACTACAAACCATAGTGGTCTAATTTATATGACATGAACCCGCTGAGCCCTAAAGTCTCAATTCAGGGTTGCACTGTCTTCCTCTAGGGGGCAGTGTTTACTGAAGGCACATTATTAAGCTAAGACAGATAGGAAGGGTGTCATTTAATGAATGGGATACAAGTTCTTGCTTGTTCAAACAGACTGCATGACTCGGACGTCATGTAACTAATGAGTACATTTCCAAAGAAAATGAGCTGCCTTCTTCTCAAGAGCCATTGTCAGGTTTTTGTGTGCCATCCTACCGTCTTTGGCTACACTTCACAACATCCTGTGGCTTTAATGAGGCCTCGGCCCAACTCCAGGAAGCAAAACACCGGCTAATCTGCTTCCACAAATTCACTGCTTGGATGGGACAAAGACAACAGTGAGTGCTGGCTGAGATTAACTTTAGACAGAGTGGGATTACAATGCTGGAATTTGATCAGACACAACAGAACACTGCGCAACATAAACTTGAGGTTTCAAGGCTTCAAACAGAGAAAGAAAATGTCATCAAAGCCTCATCTATTACACAAAATCTCCTCAATTGGAGCTAATTTGTCTTTGAATCCAGGATTCTTTTTTATAAAAAAAATTGTTGTTTTATACGTAAAAAACAATTGCCCTTAATTTAATGTATGGGATTATTGTTGTCATGGTTAAATAAGATTTACAGAAACACATGCAAAACAAAAAAATCCAACAGATATCCTTATTATGTAAGTGAGCAACTGATGAAATGAAAACATTTCAGTTAAGGTTTCCCCATTAGAGCATGGGTGTGCTTGTCTGTTCTGAACAGAACTGCTCAAATAAAGTAACCATTTCCTGTTTCAGGTCGTGTGGCACACAGTGGACCATTAAAGATGGCATGTGGCATATCTGAACCTGTACAGAGTGTGCTGTGCTACCTCGTGTATTTTAAGCCAACTGTTGTTCAACTGGAAGTTACATAAACAAACAACCTGCAGGGAGCACTTACCCTTCAGGGTGTGTTTTCCAAACTGGACATGTCAAGAGTAAGAATTCCCAAAAGCTAATGTCAAATCCAAAGCTTTCATTGTGCTTTTTTTTACAAACTGCTGTCAAATGGGATTTTTTGATTCCTTCAACATGTCATTAACTTAACTACTGAAGTGATCTGGATTCAAATTGTAATGACTTGTGTGACCTGATTCTCAATTGTTTTTAGATTAAAATAGTAAACTATACATTTCTTTTAACAGAATTTTATGTGTAGGATTTAGTGGCTTCTACAGCGAGGTTGCAGATTGCAACCAACTGAATATACCTCACGTCACCAAGTGTATAGGAGAAACTATAGTGGACGCTAAAAACAAGAAAAAAAGCCCTATGCAGAGCTAGGGTTTGGTCTGTCTGTTCATTCAATGCAATACAAGACTCAATGTAAGGATTTTATGATAAAACGCTGATAACTGACTAATTTAATTAACTGGTTAATTATGTTGCCAGTGCATCAGAAATCTGCACTAAAGAAAATAAATTATATTTAGGTTTGATAATAATATTTCCTATATTGGTATGTATCACAATGCAATGCAAAGTTACATATGAAATAATGAAACTGACTCAAAAACAATGAGTGTATTATTACTAAACTTATCATATAGGTGTAAAAAAAAATGCAAATATTATTTTTTTGTTAATTTTTAATTTGTTTGCTTTCTTCTAAATCATTAATTTAGACAACAAAAACTTATAGAATTATATATTTTTTCACTCATATATAATCACAATATCATTCTGCAGGTGAGTAGTTTTTATTCTGGCTCTGATTCTACTCAAGTTGTTAATTAATTTATCTGATTGTAGTGCTGATGTACAAATCCTGTAGGTCATATGGTTTTTAACTGCTGGAAGGTGTGTCACTTGTATTGAGGGAAGCAGACATTAAAGACATTCATGATCCTTGGATGGGGAAACTGAAACACCCCCACTAACAGGAACCTTGTGAATGTGTGCGTTTGTGTATTTCTGTGTATTTACTGTCAGGGTATTGGTGCTTGTGCAAAGTACCTTGGCCTATCTTGATGAAGCCGATGATGATGATGAGAATGAGTGCCAGGAGCTTGGCCGCTGCGAAGAAGTCCTGCACTCTGGTGGCCGCCTTCACACTGTAGCAGTTCACAAACGTCAACAAGACTGCAGAGAGAGACAGAGACAACGACGGAGAGTAAGAGAGAGAGACCGCACACTTATGAGCTCTTTGATGAGGTTCACTGTTTCCTGTCGTTAACCACATGAATCGTCCCCTACTCCACTTGACTCAAAATGTACACACAGAATTACAATACATGCTGTATGCACCCCCTCAATCTTCACTCTGTCTGCTGGGTACTGTGCCGCAAATATTTTCATCATTTAAGAACTGCTGGAGAAGAATTCAGAGATGGTAAACAAGTTCTTTAGAGAATAAGAACCCTTTCCCTCTTTCTGGTGCTGGTAGCCACCCCCTCCTGCACACACACACACACATAGGTTTGTTAAAGCGGCCCATAACCCTGGACCCCATTAAGAGTGATTAACTAAAGCAGCAGGTCCCTTTAGAGCTCCTAAATCAGGTCGGGGCCACAACAGAAAGACAAGACTGAGCACAATGAGGCTCTGTGTTAAAGAGACCAGGACAAAGAGAGGGAGTCTGAGTACAGTAGAGGGTGGACACACACCAACGTAGACACAAGCACACACTGGCATCAAAATTCACACAGGCATGCACACACAAAACTGGCTAATACTACAGCAAATACGTGTGTACATGTACGCACAAACTTACGCACGTGAGCTGACAAACTCGCATAGAAATATACTGATCCCAATTCCACAAATTCCCACAGAAACGGGTTTGGTAAAACAATATCTCACATCCAAATGTGTGTGCGATGTATTTGTAAGTTAGTGCGTGTGTGTGTGGAGATTTGGCTTTCAGCCCCACAGTGACCCTGACCACCCCACTGCCTACACCACCGGCATGCACACACACACCTAAGCAAGTGAAAGACACGCACACACATACACACACACATAAGCGAGGCTCACAGTCCACGGCTTTGTCATGTGGTCTCAGTCGGGATTTAAGCCTTCAGACAGTCTGAAGATTAGGTGCTGCTAGAGCTACGCGTACAATCACACACGCACATATTAATATATATGCATACACAATGTCATGTGTAATCATGTAGTCAGATAGGGAAGGAGTTCGTGGAGTAAATGGGGGAATAACTACCTGTTGTGAGTGGCGTCTAAAGCAAACAGCACAGTCAGCGACTGGTGCCAGTAGGCTAAAGCAGCTAATAATCCAGAGTTAATCTGGTTAAGACTCCATACAAAACAAGGCAGTGTGTCAAGTGAAACGCACTCAAATTGGCATTTTTAATTAACACTGAACAGTGAAGCTAACATCAACAGGCTAAATACATTTACTGACCCTAAATACAGCATTATAGTAGAGGTTTAACTGGCTACTTTGAGCAGAATTCTAAATGTTAGTTACCCTGTCATCACATTCAGCCCAATTTATAACTTATACATTTTTGGCATTTTAATATTTTACACAATATGGCCCTGACCATTGAAAACCACGTATCTCTAAATTTGGTGTTTTTTTAAATTTTTGATAAAATTGAAGGAGGGAGTGCTCCTTTATGAGCCAAGACAATATTCCTATTTCTTAAGCCAAACAAACCATTTACAAAGTTACTGCATCATGTGATAAATGCACCGACACAAAGCTGAAAACACGACCGTTTTTCTAAGCTCATGAAATTTGCCATTTTGGAGATAAGTGGTTTTGACTGGACAGCAACCAATACAAAACATTATTCATAATTTTCTTTCATTTTTATTAATATCTCAATTCATAGCCTGGTATTATCTCTCACTCTAAATTCAAGCTCAAATTAAGAATGACTTAGTACGACAGTTTGGTAGCCTACAGTATGTGGTGTCAGGCAGGCTAATGGAAACAACTGCTTATGATAATTAAATAAAGAATTAAAGGGGTGAGGCTGTTTCTTTGTTTAGTTTTGAAGATTTTACTTATTTATCTCTACATTTTACTCAGTTCTTTATATTTTATTCAATATCTAAATGGGAATAGGCGTTTAAAGAGTCTACATTAAATGTCCACAGTGTTTCTTAAGGCCTCACTGAATGAGACAAGCTGGTGATGCGCGCGAGCATCCTCCCTCATCCCTGAGCTGATGTAATATCGCGACACTTTTCACCACTGTTTGAGGCTGAGCGCGTGGATGAGTATGTCGTTATGTGCGTGTGGCTCACACCGGCATCACACGTGGTCATTTACATGTCGCACCGACACTGTTCATGGAAACTGACCCACCGAGTGCGAGCTGAGTCGGTGGGTCATCCCACCTGTCTGAGTCACGTCAGCCACACAGGTGTGCACTAATTCTGACAGGCTGACACACATACACACACACACACACACACAGGAAGCGAATCATAATTCATTCACATGTCTGCCGCTAGCACGCACACCTCAGCACACAACAACAGCACTACGACGCCTAAAGTTGCATCATCCCGGGCAGCATGGCCCGGCTCGGATACTCACGGATACAGAGGCAGGCCACGAGCTTGGCCCCTTCCTCCGGCACCGGGCACACGGGGAAAATTGGTTTGAGGAGGTAGGTGGCAAACACGTAGGCGACGATGTACTGCGAGGACGGCCGGATGATGAGCAACTCGATCCAGAGTTTGAGGAAGGCCGGCAGGGAGCCGTACACCTCCAGGATGTAGGCATAGTCTCCGCCGGACTTGGTGATGGTGGTCCCCAGCTCCGCGTAGCAGAGGGCTCCCACCGTGGAGAACACCCCACACACCGCCCACACTATCAGGGACAGACCCACCGAGCCGGCCTCCTTCACCACGCCGGTGGGTGTAACGAAGATGCCCGAGCCAATGATGGTGCCCACGATGATGGCCACGCCGTTCATCAGGGTGATGGTCCTCTTCAGGGCGACCCCGTCCTCTCCTCCGGCGGCGTTGTTGGCGCTCTTGCCGTCACCTACCAGTGCTCCAGTCTGGTTGGGGTCCCCCTTCTCCCCGCCGCTGCCCGGGTTCAGCATCCTTTCCGTGACTTGCTTGTCCTCCTCTCTGTCTGCGGAGGAATTTGAGTTTCTCTTTTTTAACCCCGACATCGTTGGCTTAGTTTCCTCTTTCTTCTTCCTCACTCGGGGGACTCGGAGCTTCCCACTTTGCCGCCTCTCTCCCTCAGTCGCCGGTCCGTTCTTCCTCTCTGTGTCCGCTGTGGTCTGGTGCCGGCCGGACTCAGCCACGAGGAGCGGTGTGTCTGTTGGTCTGAGTCAGAGCAGCGTGCTTTCTCGTTTCTCTACTCTATCCCCTTACAAAGAAACTGGAAATTGGCATGATGGCCCTCCTCCGTCAAGGCCAGCCCCTGCTTTCACACCGGCGTCTCCCTACTAATGCCCGCATCAGTTGTCTTTGTCGCCCTCTAGCGGCGGCGCTTCTCTTCGGCACGCACTTCCTCATCCCACATCTCCCATCGGCTCTGGGGTCGAGGGACCACATATCGGACCTCAGCCAGGTCTACAATGCCGCACCTCTGCATTAAATGACAGGGAAATACCAATGATACCGCACAGGAGCAGGAAGAACTCAATGTTCAACCTATGTCATTTTCCAGCCAAGCGCTCATAACAGCTGGACTGGTTTCATGGTGTTGGAATCTCAAGGAGAGAGTCTGAAAATAGCGTGGGGGGGGAAGTGAGGCCCCCAGGAATTGGGATTTACAACAACTTATGTCATTTACGGATCTGGCCCATCCTCTTCAAAGCACCAACTGTAGCCTGGAGTTTAGAAACCTTTGACTCATGAGTAAAAATAAGGATGTCACACTGATTTAATGAATGTAAAGTCCTGTAAGTTGCTGAGACAATACATCCTGGATTGAAATTGATAGAAATATCAGCCTGTTATTACAGGACATCCAGTATTTATTCATACACTTTTTTTTAGCTGGTAAATGTATCTATTGGTTTTGAGAGTTGCCAAATTCAAGTTGGGTTTTGTGATGTATTGAAATGATCTGTCATTTGGGTGCTTGAAGCAAGAGAGCAAATCAGTTCACATGCATTTTCCAGAATAAATATTTGGCATGTTCACAAGTCACATACTTTGTGACTGGCATACACAGTTCCCAAACCAGTTCTACGGTGGCCCTGGGGGACAAAACACACTAGACAAACCTGTTATGCTAATCAGGCTCACAGGCATGTTAGGCATGGGACATTATAGAGAATTTCATGTCATAAGATGTTTAACTATTTTAAAATGGCAAAAAACATACAGTATGCATTGATTTTACCTTTCATTTAGTCAAGAAACAAATATTTACATTGCCTCACAGGACATAATTTTTTAGTGAAAAATAAAGAGGTGTTGGAGTGCAGAGCAGACACTTTCCTCCTGCAGGTTCCTCACATGGGCACCTCATCTCCCTGTCCTTCAGTTTGGATCCAGAGTATTTCCACACATTGGATTAACCTTTTTGGAGGGTACAATGGGCAAGCCAAGCCTTCAGCCATGGTTTAGAGATTTTGGCATGACTGCAAAGATATGGGCTCCCCCTATTTGCAGTTCAAAATAAATCAGGAAATCAACAAATCCTGAGTGTTTTTATCACGACCTGCAATAAAATGTCATATTGTCCCATGCCTTCAAGGGGCTGAAGCATATATCTACCATCACTGAGTTAGAGGCAGGGTACACACTGGACAGGTCGTCAGTCAGTATCAGATCTAACTTATTTATGCAGACCAACAACCATGATCACACCCACACCAAAATGCACAATGGTGTCACCAATTCACCTAACCTAACCATTCTGTCTTATAACTGAGGGCAGACACAATGAGTAAATGCAAACTCAAAAAGGTGATTGTATAAACCACATTAAGGAAGTTTACACCAAATATGTAATGCTGCGGACATGTACACACATACACACAAGCAGTGTTGGGGAAGCTACTTTGCAAGCGTAGCTTGTAAAACTACATGTAGTTCAGCCTGGCAGTAGTTTGAACAAACTACATTTCTACCCCTGGAGAAATGTAGTTTATAAAACTACTGCTAAAAAAAGTAGCTTTAGCAACTACTTATACTCATTATACTCATTTAACTCAGTGTTAAATAAATCAACATATGGTGTATATGAAACAAAGTATAATAGCCTGCAAAAAATTCACATGCCAGCAGAAATATGCCTCTCAACTCAAGTTTTATTTTTTAAAGAACAAAAGCTGACATTTTTGGTCAACATCACAGGAACTTCAGAGGCACTAACACTTAGGCACTAGAACTAGATGCCAGGGCAGAATCGCTCTTTGACACGACACATGACACACACACTTTGTCTCTCAAAGTTTTTAGATGCATCTATATCCAACATGTACATGCTCAAATATGGCCATCGTTGGGCTGGAGCGTTCGGGGCGCATCGGGGGTAGCGGGAGGGTTGTCCATGACGTGCTTGTGCCATATGAGCACTGCCTTCCTTGGCATAAAGACCCACCCACTCTGTGAAGCGTTTGAGTGCTGCCAGGGCAAGCCAATCACAGGCAGCGTTGGCTTAGCATGTCATGACATGTTTCATGCCTTTTTTCAGAGAAAAATTAAATAAAATTTGTATATTATATAGGTCTTGATTTTATAAAAAAAAAAAAGTCATGTTATTGGCCAAAATTGTAGTTTGTAAATTGAGTAGTTAAACTACAACAAATAACCCAAAAAGTAGTTGAAATACTTGACACAGCACAAAATATGAATGTAGTTTAACTTCCAGCAAGTTACAGCAAATTGTAGTTAAGCTATGTAGTTCAACTACATGTAGTTTAAGTCTCCCCAACACTGCACACAAGAATCCAGCTCCTCCCTGAATCCAGCAATTCTGCAAATGTTAGAACACAATCAAAGACCATGGAAAGGTACAGCAAGAGATGAAACATCGGGTTCAGTTCAACTTTATGCTTTCATACTTATATATATATATATATATATTTAGAATATTTCTGTTTTTCTGTTCAAAAGTGCATTCAAAAAACATTTCTGGAGCTTCACAGCAAAACAGCGTTGCAGCATTCTCCTAAACTGAAGTAGATGGAGACTAGTTTTTAAACGTTAAAAAACAACTGAAAAAAAAGCCAGTATGTCTCCCTGCAGCTCATTCTGCGTAATCTAGGTGTCTGGAAGCACTTAGATCCTAATTTGATTTGAAAGATGTTATTTACACGATCGATGCGCGGTCGGGCTCATGCAACCACTTCAGGCTTTTAGCTGCTACAGAGAGGAGTTATTTTTCTTTTTGTTCCCCAACAAGTCTCCATCTACTTCAGTTGTTTAGGAGAAAGCTCGCTCTTCTCTGTGTTTTGCCCTCAGAAGCACCTTAAACCTAAAAAATCATATTTAGTCTTTGAGCGCACTTTCTGGTGCAGTGGCTGTCAGGATAGACTTCCTGTTAAAACTATTGTATTTTAAGTTTTTCTTTAACAAATACAAACGTGCAAATTGAAGCCTGAGGAATTATCTTAATTTATTTCAAGAATTTTAGGTCATCGTGTTTTTCGAGTTAGTAGTTAGGTGAGGTGAATGCTGCCTAACCGACTCCACCCTTATGACACCCCAGGATTTTAACTATGCCACAGAAAAGGCTTCAGGGGAAAAGGAGTGGCAGTGTCAGTGGTAAAGTTTTGAGTGTGACGCTGGAGCCCAGCCTCGTCTTCAGTGCCAGCGTTTTAATTTGAGAAGAGGAACTGGTGGATTTGACGTGATGGTGTTGCAAGTGCGCAAAGTCAATGTCCTGGATGACTTGAAATGAGTGCACTGGGCGCACATCCTGGACAGACACACACCAGACAACACGCTCACTGCAAGATGACTCTGACAGCTGACCCTCTCACCATATCTGAGCCAGACCCAGCAGCTCAGTAACAGGCACACACAATAAACATCCGCTAAACAACACAGGCCACTGTTGTATCCTGTCTCACATCACAATGAGACACACACATACATGGACGAGAAGTCTGATACCCCCGTAGAGATGTACTGTAAAAGACATACACACAAGTCTGAGCCTTGTTCCTAAAACTTTTCAAACGAACACATCCACTGACACACACACAAGCCACAAACAGACAATTTCCTTTGCTGAGACGAGGTGGACACGGTCAACATTTATTGGCCAAATCCAGCCTAAAGGTGCGTCCTGATATTGTCTCTGTCCGTCTGCGCAAAGCCTAAAGAATGCAGGACCTTCATCTCAGGTTGAGCCACAGATCAGGAGACACAAATATACCTTAATCCATGTCTGTCTGTCTCTGTAAACTTGTACAACAGCTCCCACAGGCCCCCAAGAGACACGAGAACAAATGAAGGAGCAATTTTTTGTTCACTGCGAGCGTCTGATTTCTAAATACAATTTCATATGCAACATAGAATCTAAATAAAGCCTGCTTTAATTTTTAAAAAGTTTGATGTTTTACTGCACCTACCATATGTTTCGGTCAATTTCCTCTACCAACCGGTTCACCTGCATGGGTGTAATGTAACACTTATCTTGACTCGTTTCTGTGGGATTCTTTCTTGAAATGAATGAAACTCGAAGGCTGGACGGCCCCTCTAACTTTAAAAATACTACCTTAGTCCGCTACAGTATGGATCAGGAAAGATTTCTGTTTTTTCAGTTGTCTATAATATTTCATACAGCCAGTTTGTTGTTGTCTCCATCATTTTCAGCATTGGAAAAGATCAGCATTGTTGTGAGTCATTGTTTGACCTAGAATGACTGGATCAGCTCACAGCAGTCATAGTAAACAGTTTGTAGTATTTCATCAGGCTCCTCCAAACACTATAAAACACATCACTGAGCACTGTTTCTCTGAACACACACACCTTCCCTTTTCTGTAAAAGTTCACAAAAGCACCAAATATGTATTAATCCACAGATGAAATGAGTCCTTAACAAATGCACTATGTACTCAAGTTGAAGTAACCTTGCTAAAAGCTACAATGCCAAGCTGTTTAAGGAAATTATTAAGCCTTTTTTATGAATGAAGCCATATATTTGTAGCCTATAGGCTAAAGATTAGTATCAGTAGTAACTAATGGAATTGAGGCTGAGTGCCACAGACAGTCAGAAACTATTGAAAAGCGGACCAACAGAGTGGTGGTTTTGGTCTTTTTATGTCAAACCAAAGGTGCATGTATGTGAATATGTCACGTGTGAAATAGTGTTGCACATGTCATTTCACATGGGTGTAAATCCACAGTTGTATACTTTTAGTACACACAGACCATATTTCCTTTATTTTTATTGAAAGAATACACAGTTCAACATGTCTAATCTAGTTGTCTGACAGATGTAGGCCTACATGTAGGATGTTTGTTTTTTATTTGACTATCTTTACATATACAACTTGCTGATATTTTGCTCGTCTTAATGATTCGACAAATTCTTTTTCTGTTCATTTTCTTTAAACAGTCTCATTTTTAGATGAGGACAGATCATGAAGCAACATCTGTAATCTTCAATCAATACCTAATGTTTACAGGCTATATTTTGTAATGGGAGATTCATGTATCAGTGTGTATTCAAGTAAGCATTTATATGTGCAAGGATGTGCTTAAAAAGGCTGCTAACGTCACTCAAACAATAAAGGAATAGTTCACTCTATTCTCTCTAGTTCACCATCCTGCAGCAAAAATCCATATAGCGGCATCAATGGTGCCCCAGACGAAAAGGTCCATAAAACGACACAAAAACTTTGTAATAATAAAATAATAATAAAATAATAATAATAAAAATCCATACTGCTCGTCCGCTGCAATCCAAGTGTCCTGAATTGGCGACATCCAGAGTTTACTTGAAACAACGTCATTTAGAACATTTTTCTAGCCTAAACAGTCACTATGCTATGTTTGCCTGGAGGCACACTCCCACATGCACGCAAGTCTCCCTCACAGCCGCCTGTACAGTGTACAGGAGCAGGGGCGCCGAAAAGGGGGGGTAAAGGAGACGGATTCTAGGGGCCCATGATTGAGGGGGGCCCAGAGAGGCCCCTAATGATGATGAAATTATATGCTAAAACAGCATCAAAAAATTTCGCCGCTGTGTTGGGGGGCCCTGTAAAGATTCTTTTCATGGGGCCCAAAATCCCTAGCGGCGCCCCTGTACAGGAGAGTACCCCTGCGGGTCTCCAGCTGCACCTTGAGGAATAAAAAACTACACCAGACTTCTCATCAGCATGAGGGTGAGTCGATAATTACTGAATTTCATTCTAGAGTGAACTATTCCTTTAATGTAATGTTTGGTATTGTTAGACTTCACAGGAAATTTTCAGCAGTTGTGATGCTGCAATACATGCTGCAATACTGGCACTACTTTAAGTACGAGGGTTTGTCAAAATTAAGACCACATTTTGCATTTTATTTGTTGCTTCATGATTCAGGACAGATGTTTCTTTCAGGCTTTAGTTTTTGTTTTTTCTGCAGATTTTTACTCTTATGTGAATGTGTGAAAAACTCAATTTTACAGAGAGCTGCAGATAACGGGTCACAAAAAGTTCAGCACGTTTCCCACAAAGTCTGACCTGCTGGCTCAAAGTGAATTGCGGTGAACAGGCTGTAGGCTGACTGTGTTCTCAGTCCTGGTCCTCTATGGTGCTAATGTCTCAATATGAATGTAACAGTGTGCGCAAATTCTTCACGTGGCACCTTAAACAATACTGCTTCTTGTTTTATTGATTTGGTTTAGTGCCTGACCACACATTACATGAATGAGAACAGATTCCTAACCTCCCACTGTGATCGGAGAGAGATGTTTTGTGTTTTTTTTTTACCAAAGGGCGTGGAGCTGCAGATATGAGGGGGAACGCTACACTGATGGGAAATATTCGTAAACAAAGTTGTGACACTGCGGTGTGGGTGTGGGTGTGGGAGAGGTCCTGTCCTGGCAGCTGTAGTAACATCCACTGTTACCAGCTTCTCTCCCAGGAATCTGTATGTAGGCTGAAACTATCAAATGTACAAACATATAAAAAATCTATCCACCCAACATTGTCCTCAACCTGCAATAAAGTAAGATGTGTCAGGAGAGGCCTGGGGAGATGAACAAGTAGAAACAGTAGCATTGAATACACCGTGTGTGTATTGCTTTCATTGAGGAGTCCTCTTGTTGTTCATATTGTAGAAGATTATGGTGCTGCTGCGGATAAATCCATTTCTTTTTTAAACTAGTTTAACAGGCTTTTTCTTAGCAGTGAGTGATTTAAAGCTGGATTAATCAAAACCTAAAATCAAAAACTCCTACATAACAACCTAAATAACCCTTAATATTTCCCTCAGGAGGTGTTGGAAACCAGAAAGTAGCCAAAAGCTACCTGTTGAATTCATACCCAAAAATAGGGGGCGACATATCACCAGAGTAAAGTCTAACTGCTGCCAACTGTAGCTGCCGTTAGCTTGTAAGCTCAGTTAGCCGCGCAGCTAGCGGTCCGGACTGGGAGTTTGAGCACCAGATGAGTGTTGGTGTTTACACTGCTACCGCAGGAGCTTTGGACTGGTACAGGCCGTGGCTAGCTGGTTAGCATGTTAGCATGCTTCAGTAGATATTTTTGCAACACTGTACAAAGACATCATGACTTCAAAACTGTTATTTCTTCACATTCTGTTGATATTTTAAGTGATTTTTTAAATTATTTTCAACTAAAATTCTTACACATAGCACCTTTAATAGTGGGTTTCATTCATTTATGAGCAGCTGAGTACGTATGTTTGATTTTAAGATCAGCATGACTCTGTTAAAGCTGTAGAAGAGTTAACCATCAGCCCATTTATTCATTTTTTGAATTGCTCTTAAATGTATTCAGAATTTGTTTTACTCCAGTAAACAAGGTATTAGTTTTTGTTTGTTTTTTTCCAAAAAAGTGGTACGCTGGTGGCCTCAGGGTTAAAGCACTGATCATGAGCCGCAGCGTTGCTGGTTTGTCTCTGGCTGGGGGCCTTAATATGTTGCATGTCGTCTCTCTCCCCTCATTTCCTGTAATCTCTCTACTGCAGCTGTGAAAAAAGCTCCGAAATGGCAGAATGTCAGCTAGTTTGAAGTTAAAGTAGATCAACCCTTTGCTAAACTTGTATTTTTGTCATGTAATAAGAATGGTTGGCGCTGTGATATACTTTTGATTGCTAGAAATTAAATTGCTTAAAGCATGTTTCCATTTTAACTGTGGACATTTATCGAACTTAGTTTCAATTCGGCATCAAAGTCAAACCAGGGATCACATGGATGGAAGTCCTTTGTCTGAAATATCTGAAGCACCAAACAAACACATCAGAGAAGCTGAAGAGCACAAAGATAAGTCAAACAGGAGGAAGATGAGGAGGAAGAGCAGCTGGCCTGGAGTTCTGAGAGAAAAGGGCCTCTCTTGTATGTTCCTGTTTATATCTCTGCCTGCATGGAGAACTGAAGGGGTTCGTAAAACAATTCCCCTCAAACAGAGAACAGAAGGACAGCAGGAAGACAAGCTCTCTAATTAGAACCCGCTTTCTTCATCTTCTTTTCATCTTTCTGCTTCATTGATGGCCAGGAACAAGGTCACTATGGTGCAGAAGAAAAGGCACACTTGTATGTCAATGGATGTACATTTTTTTTTAGAAATCACATAACATTAGTACAATTTACCTGTTTTTATAGTCAGCCATCAAGTTTTATTCTAAATTATGTAGGTTTATATACAACCAAGGATTTGCCATTTACTCATGTAAGGGTCAGCTGATCCAAGTAAAAACAGTGGTATCTAAAACTGCAGATAGTTTTCCCACATATGAGATAAAACAAAATAGTAATTAGACATCATCAGGTGTGCAGGTATTTGATCATCAACCAAAGCATTGGACAAATTAGGGTTTTAACTGGATGATGTCACTAGAAAAACATAGAAAAGAATATATTGGTTGAATTACTGCACAGATTTCCATAAAACGTGGATGGGGGATAGGTCTCGACCCAGAATAGACCCCCATTAACTTTTGGTGCAGATCCAGATGTAGGGATGGATGCAGGATTTTTCTTTCTCACTTTTTCTAACATCAAAGAAATAGTGAATTTTTCAACATTTTTGTAAATTTCTCAGGGAATAATGAAAAAAAAAAAAGAGGTGTATTAAGGCCACTGGTATCTATGATTGAGTACAATTTAATATGGATCCAAATAAAAATCTGGATCTAGCAGATTTAATATAGGCTTGACTGAATTATAGGGAACCTTTGGGCCTTAGTGGAGGTATGTACTCTACTGAGTTTATTATGTGTTGACATTGAAGGGATTTTGCTCCTATATAATGATGACCAAATTTCCGGCTACCAAAGCATGTCATGAAAAGAGGAAGTTGGGATAGATTGAAACCTGCCTTGTTAGCCATTATAAAGAGATGTGGTCACCCCAAACAGGACCACAAACAAATATTTGTCCAAGCTGGTCAACCGGTTTTCTGATGAGTTCAGCAACGTTTCAGTTCTCTCTCTGATATCATTTACATCACAGAGAAAAAAAACATAGTGTATGTGCTTGTAAAGTCACAGTGTAAGTCACGTTTCATTCAGCGGATATGAAATGTTTTCTCATTAAACTACTACAAAGACACATGTGCATCCTTAGAATTGCATACACTGTACAGTTCAAAGCTTTGGGGTCTCCAGTCAGTCTGTCCATTCATACAATCAAGGGAAGCCCAGCTCAGACTGACTGGTGTGTCCCTGTACACTCAGGCTCCTCTCCCCTGCAGCCAAGTACAATAAACACCCAGAGAGGTCGGCTTCAATCGCCATTTCTTTGGTTTGAATCAGGTGGAGACCCAAATCACACCCAGCCGTGGTAACAGCCTGTAAAAGAGTGTAAACAACCCACCCTCAGGACCCCAGGCGTCTGGGTGGGGGCCACCAAACATCCCCTCTCCGTGTCAGGGGGCTTCAAAGGGGATAGGGTGGGGGTTGAGGCAGAGAGCCAGTGGCCAACGTTTTCTTATTTTCAAATGTTTTCGAAGTTGGGTCAGGTGTGTCTTCAGGAGGAACAGTGGGGATGTATGAATTTCTTAGAAAGACAGTTTATGTAGCAGCACCTCTGAAGGTTTCAGACTTCAGTTCGGTGTTTTCTACCGTTTCAGGTTTGGCTGTAAGTTTAAACAGATGACATGAAAACCGCCACTTCATCTCTACTTCTGTCATGGGGCCACAACCACGCAAAGAATTACACATCCTTTGTACATCATACATTACTTTATTGTTATACATCATTTATTAATATGTCAGTTTCTCTAAAATAATCTTTACATCCGTATCATGTTACATTGTTGGGTGGTTTCCAACATCCCCCCCTGAGGAGCAGGGTCTCTGGGAGCAAAACTCTTCCTGGTTGCACAGCTGAATGGAGTCCTGTAAGGAGGCATCCAGGTGGAGCAGAGCATACTGGGAGGGGAGAGGGGCCTAGTGAAGCCCTACAGGGCAGGAATGTTGGCTGCCCACTGGACAAATAAACAGCTCAAATATGTACTGCATACAGTGTATAGCATACACAACATACACAACACACCTGCTAAAACATCACACTGAGCTACAGGAGGCAAGGAAACATGTACCAAAAGTGTGAAACATCATGAAGAGAAGACAGCATGAAGACAGCACTCTGTATTACATTAATGTTAAGAAAGGCAGACAGCGACACAAGTCAGGAAAGTTGTAAGAACAGGGAGGTTTAAACCCCCAAAGATCCAACTATTGTCTTAACTGTAACCATTTATGAACAAAATCATTTTAAAATTGATTTCTGATGCCATATCAGTGACTCCAGCTTGGACAG
This sequence comes from Pagrus pagrus, assembly GCF_965226575.1. Taxonomy (NCBI): domain Eukaryota; kingdom Metazoa; phylum Chordata; class Actinopteri; order Spariformes; family Sparidae; genus Pagrus; species Pagrus pagrus. Next base: position 29,226,418 of record NC_140194.1, read on the forward strand.
AAAGGGCCATTTAGACAAACATTTTCCACAGACTGAACATTTGTACTGTAATAAATTGATATTCATTGCATTGCAGTTCTTCTTTTTTTAAGAAAAAAAAAAAAGGCATAAAAAAGTAATGTAACATGAGTAAAATGCCATGAAACATGAAGGCAGGTCATGGTGTACAAGTCAAATACAATAATAAAACACAGCTGTACAAGATGAAGGCAGTACTGGGTCCCTTGTCTCCATGATAGTAGAACACATTGAACATAGATTCTGTATTGCATCATTTCTAAAGGAAGGAAAAGAAACCATGCAGCATTCCTAAAAGTGTTACTGATGTGCAACACTCAACTCCACACATCCTAAAACCTTTTCTAAAACATTCTGCCACATGCCCCCTGCAGGCCCTTCACCGTTTATCTAGCAAATCAGCAGCCTTCACGACGAGTTAACATCACATAGCGTCCAATCTTTTCAATACATGTCCAGTTAGTCTGAGCAGCTTGTGGCCTCATGCTAGCCCTCAAAGGGAGCCAGTGGAGGACCTACTGGGGAGATGAAGCAGGGTGTGTGCGCCTCATGTGAGTGATCGTGCAGGAGGGAGAGGAATGGCTGTTTCAAAAGAAATGGAGAGCCAGTTTGGACAGTTGCATTGTTACTCAGGGATTATAAAGACAACCGTAACCTCTCACCCCTGCCTCAACTCAAATGTATGTCAAAGGAAGAAACTTTCACATGTGGATGTTAGAAGATGCCAAATACACTAAATTGTGGTTTTCTGGTTTGTAGTGCAATTATAGTTTCCTGTCCTGAAGTAAAAGATGTGTTTTGTTTCCGATTCAAAACCATCGTTCTGCTTCTAACTTTCCATCTCTTCTCTCGCTTCCCCGTCTTTACCTCAAACCTCTCCTTCTCTTCCTGATAGTGCTAAGTACAATTCACACAGTGTATTATAACTGAAGGACATGAGCCAGAGCAGGCAGATTGCCAGACCTCTTCAGATGATGCAAGGTTGCACAAGCTGACTCTTAATTTCAAAAACAGTTCCTCATCTGAACTGTGCCTGCTTGTTGGAGTCATAAGTAAAAAAAAAAAAAAAAACCGAAGACAGTTTGAGTTGTCTTCATTTATAGCTTTAAAAGCTTCGGCTAAAGTCCAACGTGTACCTTAGGTAGCTCAAATAGAGAGCTGTAATGAAACCAGCCTGAGTTCTGATCCAGAAGTAAGAACATCTCTTTAAAATTGCCACTGATGTCTGTAACACACCAGTAAATCAAAATACAGCCTTGGAACATTGTGTTTAAAGGCATATTGTTTCCCACAATCCCGAGATTTTTGTGGACTGAAAACCACGCCTTAACAAAAGTAGCGGGTGAATTGAGGTGTCACGGCTAGCTAAGACGTGTCTTTAATAAAAGGTGGAGATAGAGGATTGGAGGCTGTAGACATGTTTAGACAGCACAGACCGCGTTTGTAGTTTCTGTCATGGAAGCTGTAGTTTTTACTCTAGTCGCAGAGTAACTGTTGCTTAACGTGCTGTGTTTCTTTAAGAATATAAAAAGTAAACCTCACGAACAGGCTCCAGCTTTAGACCAATGGAAAAAAATGCTGAATGATAGTGTGCATTGAATTACAGAAGCTGGTGGAACAGAGGCTAGACAAGATTTGATTACATGATTTTGGATCTTGACAGTGAAAGTTTAAACATATCTGTCAGCGACTGCCAGACAAGCAGGCTGATAAACGAGGCTGTACATCCGTTGGTCCCACTGTTCTCATCTGTCTAACCAGTTTCCTTAGAAAGTTTCCCCTACTGTATTTTATGCATGTGTCTACCACAGCTGTTCATGGTAGTATGCTTTGATAATACATTTCCAAAAACAAAGTAGTAGTTCAGGTCAGTTCAGTGATTCTACATTACAATACAACAACATGTTAACTCTTTCAGCCCTTTCAAGTAAAACTAGATTTGTCCAATCATGTTTAATTAATCTTCAACCACAAAAATTACCGATACATGACAGACATCAGGAAACTAACTAAATCAGAAAGGCGAATGAAGACTGCAGTTCCCTCCAGATGCAGAGTTGTTTCAATCAGTCGACCTGAGAGTCATTTCCAGGTTTACAAAATTCTTCTACTATGTTCCTCATTGGCTAAAGCACAGCGGTGTGTTGTTGAAGCTCTGCTGATTCCATGTCACTTAAATGACAGATAAATGAGGTGAGGATCATAGTAAATGTCACCTGAGCGTTGACCGTTACTGTGAGCAACCACTTACCACTCTACTTGAGCCATAACTTAATGGAGCAAGTGTGGAACGGGGATACTTTTCATGCTCAAAGATGTAATGAGTGAATCTCTGCCAATAGCAGTGATTCACACAAAAAAACATTTAGGCACTGCGGAAATGAACTACTGAAAATATGAAACTAAAATAATGAATGATATACTGCTTATATCAATCTGAATATTCCTTAAATGCATGTATGTGCTAGTGTAACCTGGCATTTTTGTGCGCATTGGTAACAACAGTTCTGTGCAGAAGAACCAAGGCTCAGTGGAGTTCCTTAAAACTCTACTATATGCGATGGATGTTTAATGTCACATCGTGTAAAAAAGAATGTTTCTGAATGTCAGATGTACTGTATACAGTATAATCTCTTTGTAACAGATTAATTAAACATACATTCTATTCATCTTATTAATGCAAAAATGATCAAATCAATGATAAACCCAACAAACCACCAAACAGGATTTAAAAAAGTGACACTGTGGTACAAAGGCCTTGATGATATATTATGTTCTCTACACGAGAGACGCTCCCAAGGTGATAACTCAGGTCATTAAAAATCTCCTGGGCTTTCTGCTGTAAACTAGCAGCAGCTGCAGCCTCCTTATATGGAGAAAAGTCAGAGCAGCCTCAGCTCGAGGACCGACTGTAGTTAGTGCTCAGTGAAGAGAACAGCACTCATGTACAGTAACTGGATGAATGGTAAATGTGTAATAAATACGATTCATGTTAATAAAATCAATAAAACTACATATCTTCCCCACAGCAATCATCCCTTATTTGTCACTGGTAGTCAAACCAGATTTTGAAAAATCTAAAGAAATAAAAATCTCAACTCCCCACAGACAGATTTATCCCTACATCCTCCATGTAAAATGGTTTACAATTACTATGAGGAATGTGTCATAGTTAAAAGTTAAATTGTTTTCTGCTTCAAATGTTGATGAGAAACTTGTTGCTTTGGCAGAGTAAAAAGAAAAGAGAGTTCACACAGTTTTTGTAAGGTGGCCATGGTGTGTGTTACTGTGTGAGAGGACGTCTGTACTGAGTCCAGCAGCATCAGTGGTGGTGCTTGTCGCCTTCAGCTGACGGCGCCTCCTGCAGGAAAGGAGTGAAGGAAGAGCGTACGGTGCGACCACAGAGAGGCTGCTGCACACGGAAGTTGTTCACCATACTCTTCTGTACCTCCTCTTCGGCTGAGGTGAAAAGAAGACTCCGGAAGACTGCCAGCTGAAGGCAAACGAGACAATGAGAAAAAAAGAGATAATGAGTGTTAAACAGGCTCAAAAAACAGCTGATTCACGTTATCATCTGTGTGATAGTGTTAGGTCACATATCTGAGGCAAGAAAAATGCTGTCATGCAAGTTTGGTTGAGAGCAAGCTCAAGTAGTTGGACACACCTCCACATTAGGATTGTTGTATTGCAGCTGACACACGTAAAAATTATTACTCTCACTGATCTGATCACTTTGGAAGTATAAATGCTGCTGCTGCGTTTGCTATGAAGGACAACAGGAGCCCTCTGGTGGCTGGTTTCATCTTCAGCTCAGCTTAAAGTTGCATTTGAGAAGTTTTTCACAGATGGAAAGATAGCCCTTGCATAAAACTGTGTTCATTGTTTATCAGCACTGCCCAGTTGTACAGTGTGTTTTTTTCAGCCTCCCCTTTCACAATACAGAAACAATATTGCGCCACTTCCAGTTCATGATCTTTCTCTACTGCAACTTAACAGTATGCTAAATATGTTTTGAGTGTTTGATGGAAATTTGGTGAGACGTCCCTTACTCAATCCAACAGAGAGAAAGAGATGCAGCTCTCTCTCTCAATCTAACTATACTCTTTGTGTACCAGTTCAATATTCACTTTCCTTTTAGCTCTGTAATAGTCTTATATCCACTCTTGCGAAAAATACACAACTCCAAATGCTCCACTATGTTCAGCAGCTAATCACTACCCTCATTTTTCTCACATTTGGTGCTGGTCAGGTCATGTACAGTGGGTTTATCAGATTATCTTTGCTGAAAACAGCTGCCTGCTGTGCCTAAAGACAAGGCTGAGGAGAGAAGAGCTCCAGTTTTTATATTAGCTGTCTTTTGTGCAGAGATGGGAGGACATGTGGGCATGTCTATGAGTGCTAACACTGCTCCATCTCTTCATTCACATTCTGGCTCACTTGACTACCACTCCTCACTCAGTCTAGTTAAGACGGGGAGGAGGGGCCAACTTTGAATAGTTTGTTTTCAAACAGCAAACGATGATTGTTGCACATTATGCCTTTAATGGTGTGGCTCAATATAACAAAACTCTAAACGTTAAAAGCTAAATTACAGATCATGTTGATCTGCGGGAAAAAAATATTTCCACACACACATACCTGGTCGTGGCTGACTTCTATGTGCTGCTTCATGACAATCCAGGTGACGGCCTCTGTCAGAGGGGGCGTTGTCAGAGAGCCGTGGTACGTCCAGTAGTCGTCAGTGTTGGTGGGTAACAGACAGGCAGGGTCGAACTTGTTAAACTCGACTACACTGTCCTACAGACGGCCAGAGAGACACAGGACAAAAAACTGAACTTTGCTGCATTGCTCACACAAACATTTCAATATTCAAGAAGCAATAAAAAAACATTCTAATGTTTAAAATATGTATATAATTATACCAAACATGTGTTAAAGTCCCAGAGGAGGTTCAGTATCAGTCCACCACAGACTAATATAATGACAGCAGACTGAAACTGTTATCGCAATACTACAACTGTCACTATCTAATCATTATCCACAATTTAAATGTTAAATAAGTATTACACAATGAGTGTTTTACAACTGAGACATTTTTGTCTTATTGAACAAACACCAACCTTATCAGACATTATAAGTGATAAGCAGTGTAGTATCAATGACGTGAAATAATGCAGCCTAGAATGCAGAACTATGACCTCCAGTCAGTCACCTCAGAAAAGTACACCTACAAGGTTTCATTAAGGACTATCTTTATTTAACTTCTATCGGTAACAGTTAAATAGGTTGTGAACTAATATATGTCGGTTATACTTTTTTCTTTTTTGCACTTAACTTTCCAGAACTTCAACAGCTGACTGTGAGCAGTTGTCTCGTCGAATAAAGAAATGACATCTCAAACACAGGTTTTTTAGTCCATGGTTGATCTAATTTGTGTGTGGAGTGTGCAAACATGAAGTTGTTAAAAGCTTTTTTATTCCCAGATTTTTATCCTGAATTTAGTTTTTGAGAGAAAAAAGCTCATCAGCACTTTGTAGTATCAGTATAATCTGATTGCTGCCAGAGGCTTGATCAGTCCTGCAGTGTCTCTACTGAACCACAAGAGGGCATCAGTATCTCTCTTCCAGTGAGGTGCTGTTGCAGTTCATACCAAGATTTGAAATACATTTGGTCATTAGACTGATGAGAGTACAATTTCAGAGATCCTCCCTTCATGTTAATAAAGCAAAAATGTAGTGTTCATGTGTTCTTGTGTGTGTGTGTGTGTGTGTGTGTGTGTGTGTGATTTTACCTTGTGTCTGATAGCAGGCAGAGCGTCGACCAGTTTCTGCAGCCCCTCGTGTCTCTTTCCCACCTACACAAGGATTAGACATTAATCTGGATTGTAGTCACAGCCTGAAGCTGCATATACAACACATACTAGGTCATGTATACAGCATTATCTGCATGTGCACAGTCATTTGCAATACCGTAGATTGAAACACAGCATCAGTGCGTGCACAAGTGTGTGTGTTGTATACCTTGAGAAAGACTCCAATAACAGCCAGTCCGTTGTCTTCAATCACTGCCTCCTCGAACAAACTGTACTTGTCGGAGTTCCAGTGGACCAAGTGGAGCTGAGAACACACAAAACAAACACACAAAATGAGTGTGTGTGTGTGTGTGTGTGTGTGTGTGTGTGTGTGTGTGTGTGTGTGTGTGTGTGTGTGGTGAAAATATACATTCAAGTCATTATCTATGAACAGGAATGGATCAGGAATGGACAATACACTAATGTTAACACAACTACATTTAACAAAACGAAAGCTCTAACACATTGTCACTGGCAGCAACAAACAAACCTAGACAAAAAGCCATCCATTTAATGTATATGCAAAGATAGAAAAAAGATGTCAGTCAGGACTGTAACTTGACTCGGCACGCTCACATACATAGACTGCTGAGTGATGAGAACAATGACATGAACACATTCCCAACACCACCAACAAGGGCTTGGCCGAGGACTGGCCGAGGACTGACCGAGGACAGACAGACAGACAGACAGACAGACAGACAGACACACACACACACACACACACACAGTGTCAGTGGAACCTGCCATTACATAAGTGTGCTGAAGTTAATGGAACAACATGAAAATAGATGTTCTGTGGTCAAACTTGAGTCAAATCCCAACACAGAGATGTTTGAATGTGGCTTTTTTTATCTAAAGGGATCCACAGCTGGGTCAAAGAATCTGGCAGTATGCCTGATACAAGAGAGGAGGGTTAATTCTCATGTAGACAGAGCATGATAAATATTGTCCTGCACCAAACGTCATGCCATTGATACTCCCAGTACTTTTCCAGGCATCTCAAAAGGGATACATGATCAAAAACAGAAATGGGTCTGCAAAGTGAGTCAACATTTACTGTTTAAACAGCGCAGATTGCTTTTCTTCCAGTCCTCCTTTCTTCTTTTGATCCTCAAGAAACCATTTAGTCACGTGGAAAGTAAGTGCGGAGGGCAAACTGTGTATCGCTCTCTTGAGCACAACATGACTGACTTTTTCCATTCAATGGCCGGGTCACATGACAACACAAACACCTGCCATACATGTGACTGCAGCGCCTCTGTACTTAACATGCTCCATTACTGCAGTAGGAGGCATGTCAGGTTTTTTTAAAGCAACAACAGAGGGTGTGTACAACACAGCTAAAGATACTGCTGTTACAGGTAATGAGGCACTTGTACACCAGCATCGGTCTAGCCCTGTGGCTACAGTCGCTTCAGAAATTAATGGGATATTGCTCAGCACAATGTTGTTCCTGTTTGCACAGAGCATTATACAGCTTTCTGTGTGTGCGTGTGTGCGTGTGTGCGTGTGTGCGTGTGTGTGTGTGTGTGTGTGTGTGTGTGTGTGTGTGTGAGGCCAATCTGGGTTTATACAAACAGCTATATTGACACTACCATTATAGGGACTGAGGAAAATATCCAATCAATCATATAAATATAAACCAATGTTGCAATAGGAAATGCAGAATAAGAAATATCCATATGAAAGTATTTACTTTGTTTCAACAAAATAAAAAAAACCTATTAAGGAACAGCTTGGATGCAGGTAATTTTTTTCTTAATGCAGCTGTATTATCTAGGAAAATGTTAGTTAGGGCTAAGTATCGGATCGGGATCGGGGTAAAAAAACCTGATCGGGACATCCTTATAAACAAGCAATCCTGAGACAGATCTGTTTATTGGTTATTTCTAGAGTAGTGACCAGCTGAGCTGAAAAATCAACTTGTCTGTGTTCCCTCATTGTCAAACTGTGCAAAGGAGACATCGTTCTTAAACTCTAATTACTTTACTGCTATTTAATGTTACTTATGGGCAGACATATATACCGACACCGATATGCAATAAAAATATTTTTTTCTAAACAAAATGTAAATTGAAGTCCAGTATGTTTTAGTGCCATTTTGAAGGTTTTAATTATACCTTGATGATTGTCAGGACGTGAATCGTAACTACTTCGGTGTTGCCCAAGAAGTGTTGTATAAGAATATTCTTAAGAGAAAGAGATATCCTTCTCCCTGTCTGTCTTGTTTTTTAATCAACTGGTTTTATGTCAAATGTCCCTTCCTACCTCACTTCCCTCATGTTCGTGACAATTTTAGAGAAAAAGGCATCCTGATGTCCTGGCAGGAATCATTCATGTTTCATGTTCTCTACAGTACCTCTGCAGGGAACAGCCTCCTGTCCACCGTGTGCTCTGACCCCCAGGCGTTGCTCTCACCCCAGTGGAAGTGGAACTGGCACAGTCTGAATTGGTCTTGCAGGGGGCCCCCTTTAAGTGCTGCACCAGAAAGTAAAAGGACATGTAAATCAGTGCATCACATTTTAAAGTCCTTTTAAAAGAATGAAATACTTGTCCTCCAGGGGAATCAGATCTCATCTCTAACTGAAAGTATTGAATAGTATTTGCTTCCTCCTCTAAAAGGAGGAAATGATCCCACACAGGACGTCTGCTGAGGAACAGGTTGTTCAGGCCGTTACACTGACCCAGAAACATCCAGGAATTATCATAGTGAGACAGCAATCACCTATGAAGCGTTTACTTTTTATTACACCAGTAAAGTTTTTATCAGTAACACTACCAACAGATAAGGAGGAGATACTGCAGCATAACATGTTGCTGAGGTCAAAAACATCCATTTAAAGACTGAATCTGCAGACATGCACTGTTTCTCCATTTATCTTACTGGTAATAAAATACTATTATAAACCTGTTTTTGTTCTCTCAGAGCCAGACTAAGCTCATAATACAAAGAATGAGGGCACGTGAAACCTCTAAAGTGGTTTGTTTTGCAGCTTTAGGACATTTGTAATTTGACCAAAAATAAGTTTTATTTGACGGTTTGGAAAGTTATATAGTGTGTTGTTGTAGCCCAGTAATTATACCAAAATGACCAGTGCTTTAATGACAAACTAAATAGTAGTTGTGGAGGTCAAGACAGACACGTGAGTCACATGACTATCACCCGATCCACGTGGAAGTTGTGGTTTAAAGTGGAGCATTGATCAGTGGATTTGCCAACAGGCAGCGGGCTCTTTAAGGGGGAGATGAAGGAGATAATCCTCTCATCTAGATCAAAACATACATTCCTGTTGCAGAGATTTGATTTAAATCCATTCAGATTTTAAGGGAAACCACAGCTCAGTCTAGTAGTAAATAAAGAGGAACTTAAATGGAACAAATCATAGTTTTACTTTCAAGATTTCTGTAAGCAAATGAATGGAAAGACTTTCTTTCTTAAGAAAGAAAATATATACAGAAGACACACGAGACTACTCACTGGACTTGTCTGTAGTGTCATCATACTCGACCAGAAAGGAGTAACCGTTGTTCCAGATTTGTTGGCAGGTCTCCGGGTCATAATCTGTGACCAGAGGCTTCAGCTCCGAGTCGAAGACGCTCTTTCGCACGATGATGTCAATGGGAGACTGACGATCACCTCCTGGTACCGCGAGGGGTCCCTGCCACATGGGATGCACTGGAGAAGAGGAGAAGAAGAAGAAGAAGAGGACGGAAGTCAAAATCAAACAAAGTCAAAGAAATTTAAACTTTAAAAACAGACTGGACTTACAGCGTCAGCTGCCCATGCAAACAGAAAAACTGGACAGAAAAATGCTGACACCTACTTTTCATGTTGTACTCTGCTGCCTGCTTCATTTTTAGACAGTCCATGTTGAAACAAAATAATTAAAAAGGCACCTCTTAAAATAAAATCATTCATAAACTACAGTGTCAGTGCAAAAAAGACACACACACTCCTTCTTCCTTGAGCTGTCAGAAGGAACTGAATGAAAAAGGAGCAAGTGAGCAATAGTACTTCCTCCTTGTCCTCTTACATTTTTTTTCCTAAAAGGAAATTACAAAATAAGAGAGAAGTGGGCTGGCTGTACAGAAAGTGACACGCGGAATGTCCTGGCACGCCCCCAGCTCTCCTCCACAGCGGGGGAATCCGACCAGGACCTCTGGCCGGTCAAACTGCCAGCTCGGGCCAGCGTCTGTCAACGGACCTGACTTCTAATTACCCGAAACTCAGCTCTCTTTGCCTACCTCCCTCCTTCTTATTTTCCTTTATCCATGAAATCCTCCCACAAAACAAAATTTGTCCACTTGTAAATCTTCCACTTACAAAAACCGCAGTTTAGAGATTGTGTCTAACTTTCTATTGACACAGAGCTACAGAAGACAATCTGTCAAGTGTTGTTGTCAGAGGGCACAAAAGCAGCGCAGTCAATTGTTTTTCTCTCCATTCATCCAGCACAGGGCTTAAGGTTTCCGCTGAGAGCTGAGCTGAACAGGTCTGACTGGGAGATGACCTTCATCTTCATCGGATTTCAGCGGCTCCTCCTGGGGGAGTTGGCCACCTGAGTCTGTTGATTGCACGGATACACAATAACTGCTTGCAAAGTCATTCATGCTCATTCACTACATAATTGTAAGCTGTGAGGTTTTTCTGATTGGTGGCGTGTCAGTGCCACAGTGTCACTCTGCAGTGCTCCTGAAAGTGTCATGTGACAGCCAGATGAAGTGTGTATGAAAAGCTCTGAGACACCAGGCGATTCTTTTGCATCAACAAATGGTGAACATGAACCGATATTAGTAAGAGGCCTAGTGTGAATACAGTGGTCTCATAAAACTCAACACAGATTTGTCCTGCAGAGGTGTCCTTGAGCAAACACTGAATGCTGACCTGTCAAGCATAGAAAGGCTGACACAGCTTCTTTTTTTTTTTGTAATAAGGCAGTGTCCAACCTTTCTCCCCCAGGTAACCTATCAGAGGTTTCTTTTCACATTTTAGGCTATTTACTTCACATCTTGTATACTTGATGCTACAATGTTCTGAATTTCTGAATGTGGTTTCTGTATTGATATTAGGGATTTCCATGATTAATCATTAATTAAACCAATTAAAATCTTTTAACAGACAATTAGATATGGATACAAATACATCAGAAGGTTTTTTGGTAATTATTAAAAATCCTTGCTCATAAAATATAGGACACTAAAATACAAAGTACTGGTATAACAAAGTTATTTGACATTTCATACAAACTGATATTATTACATTTTAACCATTTAGTACCCTCAATATGGGCTGGATTATGTTGGGCAAGCTGTTGTCCACAATAGAATCAAGGATGTAGTTAATCACTCAGGTAACTTGTTATTAACTTAATTTGTTGCTGCTGATGTTGCCTGCTCTGATTTGGCATCGAACATAGATCAAGTCAGAGATTAAAATTGTTTTCTAATGGAAAAAACGTCCAACATATTTCTTATATTGTTAATGATGAACTGATTATTGATTGTTTAAGCAGCCAACTATCGGTTATAGAAATTGCCTAAAATTCGCATCCCTGATTAATTCATCTTTAATAATAAATTTGAAGAAAAATATAATTGAGAAACTTTTTGTAGATAAAATAAACAGAAGTGAACATCATGTTTGGCAAATCGCACAAATTAAAAAGGGGCAATATGTAGTTTTGGAGAAGAAAATAAAACTTTTTAATTTTAATATTTTTTATAATATTTACAATATTAAAGAGATAATAATACAAACTCAGTACCAAACCTATTATGGTACTACTGGGCAGCCCAACATAGAGCTGCCCGCTTATGGTTCTCACATCCAGACTTACCTTGGGTAAAAATGGAGGCATTATCTACAAGAGGGCTAACATTAGATTCATATTTGTATTCTGACTCTCTTAAGAATTTGAAGAAAAATACACTAAATCCATTTGTTAGAAACACCTTGATGGTATGGCATGAAGCTCATAGTGCTGTAGGTGATAACCCACCCTTGTCCTGCTTTACACCCATCTGGGGAAACACAGAGTTCAAACCTGGCGCAAAAGACTTAGGATTCAAACATTGGTCACACAAAGGGATTAGAAGGATCATAGACCTCTATATTGGTGATACACTGATGTCCTTTAACGAAATCAAAGATAGATTCAACATTCCACAATCACACTTTTTTAAATACCTACAGCTGCGAAGCTTTATTCACTCTAAGTTAAATCACTCTTCTAACAGTCCCCCTTTAACAATATTAGAACGGTTTACAACCCAGCGTCAGCAAAGTAAAGGCCAGATCTCTACACATATATTCTCAACTCACTCTAAAGAGTCATCTGACTCAAAGAGGAGGTTATGGAGTGAGGACTTACAGGAATGTGTCCTGGACAGTGAGTGGAGTCAAATATGCTCAAAGGCCCAGAGCCTCTCCATTAACTCTAGATTTAAATTAATACAATGTAATTGGATAATGAGGACCTACATTACCCCAGTAAAGCTGAATAAATTCAATCCAGATTTTCCAGACACATGTGTGAAATGTCAAACTCATAAAGGCACCCTCTTCCATTGCATCTGGGAATGTGAGAAGATGCAAACATTTTGGAAGGAAGTAATACATATAATTTCCCAAATAATTTCCAAACCCATTCCTATCTCCCCTAAATTCTGTATTTTAGGCCTCTATCCTGAAAATCTCTCCTTAAAATCGCATGAAATTACATTGATTAATCTCTGCCTTGTCCATTCAAAACGTCTCATTGCCTTGTATTGGAAAAATATATCATGTCCCCCTATTAATCATTGGCTGAAGGAATTATCATCATGTCTGGCTTTAGAGAAGCTGACTTATAGTATTAAACATAGACTTTGTGAATTCTATAAAATCTGGGGCCTTTTCTTACATTTTCTTGAAAGCGCGGATCTGCAATGTGCCCTTGACCCTTGAATCTTATTGCTCTACACTGACTATGTAATCGTCTGTGCTGCTGCTCTGATATCTGATGTCTGTTTTGCTTTGTTGGCATTGCACTGTGTGTTTGATTTTATAGCTCTATGTATCTTTATTCTTTCTTATTTCCCATTTGCTTATTTAGGTTTCCTGCTCTCTTTTTCTTTTTTTTGTGGACCTAGATGGATGAGATCCTTGGTGGGTGGAGTATTTGAAGTTTGTGTTGTATGTTTATGTAAACTCTGTATAACTTAATGAAAATGTCAATAAACATATGTTTAAAAAATTTAAAAAAATTAAAAAAATAATACAAACTCAGAAATATTTTTTTTTTCTATAACTGAATAAACAAGCTGTTCTCAGAGTAGCTCAGTGAAGCTAGATAGGTGGCAGGGTCCGCCAAATATAAAACTGAAATTGTGTTCTCTTTAAAAGGTCTGTTTGTTTCTTCTGCATATCCAGTCATGAAAATGATTGTTTGATTAGCAGTCAATAAAGGTCTTTCTCTTCTGATTAAAACGTATTTTCCCCAAAACTACATAGTGCACCTTTAAATGCCAGGCAAATCTAAGGTACTTTATAACAATGACGCCAACATTGTTTTTACGGAAAAATTGTTATTCAGTAGAGGGCTATCCAGAGTAAGTTTCGTTATCTCAAAACCTAGATAGATAAGACTGAAACTGTCTGCATGACTAGATAACAGCAGGGGGAGTAGAGAAATATGTATTGTGTTTTCTGGGGTTTAATGAGCCTTCAAAGCCTAATTACAGTTTACAACAATTAGATTCCTTGGATCTGACAACCTGTATCTTCATATGCCACACAGCATTAGCAGCAGGTTAGTGTAACTCCTAACTCCGCTTGGACTCTGAGGCCTGATGACATCAAGGATAACTTTGATTACACCACAATACTGTCATACAAAGCACAGACACACAGACTTTTAAAAAGGGCTGATACAAGACGTTAGTTAAATTTTTTTAAGACTAGAGCCTGACTGACAGTGGGGCTGATACTGATATTAGGCAGTAAAAAAATATGACCTCAATATATTGTCCGATATTCTTATATATATAGAATATACATGAGCACACCTTTTTTGTAATGATCCTGCAAATGTGGTTATCAAACACTTATATATAACAATAAACTTTATTGTCCAAAATGAAATCGGTGCACTGAAACAGTAAAATTATCTTGAGTAACAACCATTGGACGATATGAAAATAAGAACGGTCGTCCAACCCTTACCCTGTTTAGTTTGTTTTAAAACATGCAACATGAACTGCCATTAGGGGCTGAAATAGCGAAAATTGTAACTTTTTTTGGCACCTAGTGGAGACAGACGATAAAGCAGGTGTGGGACAGTGGGCATCGCCTATTAACCATCAGATCTTATTTCTTTGATCGTCTATCACTATGTGTTAAGGGCTGAGATGTATCAGTATTATTTTTAACTGGAAATCTTTTCATGGCTGCTCAGTCATTTGTTTTTTCTGACAACCATGCCACAACATCGAAATTATGATAATTCATTTTAACACTTCTTTCAAGATAATATACAGTATAATCCATCGTTACTCTTGAAGTTGAATGCAACAATTCACAACAAATACATCTTCAGTTTCAAATAATCCTGGCTTATTCTAAGAAAAAATCTGTAATACATCCATATTTCAAGCTTATAAAGGACTTCAGCAGTAAATATGGGGCACCACTTCTTTATTAATACTCACAAGCTAACGGCTAACGCACAGTAAATGTTTTGGGCCAAAAAAACACTTGCAAACTCGCATGGCTAAAACTTCCAAACTGGTGAACTCACAATTAAACTACCACCATTGCTGATGAGCATCTATCCGTCGTGATTCAAGAACAAATATTTATGGACAAGGTAATGTTTTCAACTTTAATCATTTTCCGACTTCCTTCCTCACGCTTTGAATTGACTGTTACCTTGAGTATACGTGTGGATCTCTGTGGGTTTGAACATTGTTGGAAACATTTGAGATAATGTACCGGACATGTGGAAATTTATTACATAAATCATTCATATTTTATTTTATCCTTAAGGGATCCTTCTTCTCTGAGTGAAAATTCTTCTCAGGCAGCACTTCTTCACTCGGTGTGTATCAACACTGATAAGCTTTGGCTGTACATTAGAGCTAAGGTTTGGGGCTAAGATCTGTGGTCAAACAAATCCACTGAGGGTGTTGTGATTTGTACCTTCTCTGAAGTTATGCCTGGGAGGCTCAACTCAGGGAACTGAGCTCTTAATCTTTTAACCCCTCTATGATGAAATGATGGTAATTACTTAATGGAAGCACCGACTGCCTCGCTTTCCTGTAAGTCAGATGGGTGTTTTTTTTTTTTCCTGAGGATTTTTGAAAAGCAGAAGTGTCTTTTTATGAAGAAAAAGCATCGGGACAGATCAAAAGCAGGCCAATGCACTGACAAGAAACCTTATTTCTAGTGAACTATTTCAAAGCCAAACCAAAAGCCCTTTCATAAAGCGTCGGACAGACAGGGTCCAGCAAAACAAGCTTGTTAAAGTTAAATTCGAACTCTGTTTATTGTCATGGTTGAACATAAAAGCTCTGCTGCACTGGACTATTTTTCCACTTCCAAACGTTTGTTTGCCTGTCATTGACTCTGTGGTTCCAGTCGGCATGAGATGGTGAACAAGACAAGGCTTATGTTATTGGGTGTGGTGAGGAAGTCGTTGCAACTTGTCTGACGAGCTTAACTGGCAAAATCCAGGGGGAATGACTCATACCAGAGGTCTAACACGCAAAGGAAATAAATGCTGATCAAGTGGCATCCAACATGTTTATTATGACCCCATGTGCATCCTTTAACTTTAATTTTTTGGATTTTGGCATTTAATGCAACGCTACCGCAGGATCTGCCTTAGTGCTATAAGCTGAGAGATGTGGATGACAAACCTCAATAGGGATCTATACAGTTGGGGTGTGATGAAGACAATAAAGGCACAAAATAATAAAAGTGAGCTCTTGAAAACAACATCTATGACACTATACATATGTAGTGCCATCACATGCAGGCTCCTATGTAGGTCAAAGGGCTTCAAAGGGCCCCAAAGATCAGGGATATCAATACTTGTTTGGAAAACCTGGAGCCAGAGGCCAGCTTCCAACACAGCTGAGTCAACAGAGCCGTATTTGATCCAAATCCAGTGATGAGGAAAGTCCGGTCCGAGCTTTACACTCGACTCCGTGCACGTTTCACGGATGACAACAAAAGTGACCATTAACTGATGCCGTGTGACCTAC
Source organism: Pagrus pagrus (assembly GCF_965226575.1). Lineage (NCBI taxonomy): Eukaryota > Metazoa > Chordata > Actinopteri > Spariformes > Sparidae > Pagrus > Pagrus pagrus. The sequence continues at coordinate 29,242,535 of NC_140194.1, forward strand.
AATGAGATCCACAATGAGCCACAGACCAAACCACTGCCATGCTCACACACACACACACACACACACACACACACTGCTGCTGCTGCTATTAAATGTTCCCTTCAGAAGCTGTACCATAATAAGCAGCTGTGTGGAGGAAACACGACAACCCTGTACAGCTATGTAACACACGTTTCCCATCAGTACTTACTCTGTGACAGCACATATTTGCTTGAGCACGCCGTGAGGTTGCATCTCCTGACCGGCGTTATCCGGTGACTCCTGGCGTGTCTGATGAGCTTTCGGTGAAGCTGAGAAGCCAGAGGTCTTATTACGGATGACAAAGTCACCATATTGATTGAGCTAACGTTACCAGCCTAACAACAAGCGGTTACACGGCGCGCTCTAACGTCCTACAACGCCTCCAGTTGCGCTGCTTTGTCTGAAGCTAACACTTAGCTAAGTAATTTAACTCCACTAAAAGTTAGCTGTCAGTGCAGCGCGGGTCAAAACAAAACTATCTCCTGGCTGGCTGCTGTTCTCTGGCTCTGCCCTCATACCGTTTTCCTGGAGGAGGGGGAAGGGGCAGGCTTACGCGTTACACACATTCAAAATGTGACCGCAAAAGCCAACAACCGCTTCTTCTGAACATACGGCGTCAAAACAACCCAGTTTAACGGCGTCCTTATCGGCCCAAAGCCTCGATAAATGATTAGATAGAGCTGCTGTTAGGAAAGTGTTTACTCTGCAGGACGGGAGGGGAACGGGGGCGACGGTCCCGACCAATCAGCGGCCTCCACTGAGGGGCGTCAGCGACCATGATGACGGCAGACAGATTTGTATGGCAGACAGGTGGCCTGTGGCATTAACACACAATGTATGTATTTTATATCACAATCATGTCGTCATCATAACACCGTTCAGGTAATGATAATAATACAAAATATGATAATAGTGATACAACTAATAGCTATAACCAGTCCCTTATCATAATCCCGACCTACCCCATCAGGCCAAATGTGTTACTTTAGCTATTCATTTTATCCATATGTTTATACGATCTTAAAGCAATTCAGTTTTCTTCCTGTGAGTGATTTTATATACTCTGCTTTTAAAAAGTGGTCAAAAAAAAATACAGTACCTATAAAAAGTATTCACCCCTTTGGATGTTTCCCCTTTAATGCTTTTATAAATGGAATCATGGTCAGTATAATTTGGCTTTTTTTTTTTACAATAATTAAAAAGAACAACAACAACCTTTAAGTCAAAGTGAAAACAGATATCTACAAAGTAATTTCAATTAATTAATAAAAAATATATGATGTAAAATAAGTGATCGCAGGTCAGTATTTAGTAGATGCACCTTTGGCCTCAATCTGAGTCTGTGTGGATAGGGCTCAATCAAGCCTGCACATCTGGACACTGCAATTTTACGCCATTCACCATTCTCCTCTGCAAAACTGCTCAAGCTCTGTCAGGTTGCACATTGATCAGGCGTGAACAGCCCTTTTCAAGTCCAGCCACAAAGTCTCTATTGGATTGAGGTCTGGACTTTGACTCGGCAGCTCCAGAACATTCGCCTTGTTGTCTTTAAACCATTGTATAGAGGGGTGCATACTTTTTATAGGCACTGTAACTCAAAGTGTCGGTGTACAAACCAACTATATTTATGTTTTTACTCATATTAAGTAAAAGATCTGCAAATATACCCTACTACATTACATGACAAGTTATTCCTGCAGTCCTGCATACAAAATTTTACTGTAAGAAAATCACCTTTGCATAATCAGCGATATTTAAGCAAGTTCAAGTACTCATATGCAGAATGAACCATTCTATACTGTTGCATTATTACACATATTTATTTAATGTTGTAGCTGGTTGGATGGAACAAATTATATACTATTTACTTTATAGACTGCTGGGTAGTTTGATTTATAATAATGCATCATATTTTATAAGATGATCACAAGATTTGTATGAATAATCCTAATTATAGCTGTCAAAAAATATAAATATATATCATATTAAATATAATGGACCAGAGATTAAAGTAGCATAAAAGGAAAATATTCATATGAAGTACACATTCGTCAAAATTGTACATATGTATGGTACTTGAGTGAATACACTGATGTCTTTATGGGAGACAGAACAGAGTCATCACTGATGTTACACCTGTGCTTTTCCTCTTCTTTACCCATTCTGTATTTATGTGTCTGTTTTCAACTTTTAATTTCCTGTCAAATGTTTCTATTTCTCTTGGTATCCCCTTTGTGTATGTGTGCTATATAAATAAACTTGCCTTCCTGCTACAGTATACCAAGTCAAGAGTGTCTGCTATGAAAAGGGTCTTTTGCAAAGGCAGGCCTCTGCCTGAAAACTTCGATGTTTATCTCGTGTCCTGACCCCAACTGACTTTGACGTTACTTCTAATCTTACTACGTGTGTTTATAGTAAAGTGCTGTGTGTGTGTGTGTGTGTGTGTGTGTGTGTGGTGTTTGTTGGGTTGTAAGTGTTGCATCATGGTTACTCTTCTCAAGAATGTCACACTCTGTACAGAGCTGACCACATGACTGTCAGACTTTAATCTCTGAATCAAACTAAAAATATTTACCGGATGACAAAACAAACAAACAACAAAACACACACACTTTGGCAAAAACAGGCTCTAACAGACTCTGCATGTAGTTTTAGTGTTTACTTTAGGTCATTCTCTGACCCTGCTGATATTTTCACGAGTTCTATGCTATTGTATGTTGATGCCTCATGTCTTTCTGACCTCCTTTAAAACAAGTTGTCAGTAATTAAAGGGTTACTCCACCAATTTTACACATTAAAGTGTGTTTACAGGTCTTGGGGAGTACTACTGCATATGTGAAAAAGTAGTGTAAAGCCTTACGTGGCTCCAGAGGAAGCTGCATGTAATCTGATAAATTTGCATCCAGTGATGTCACTCGGAGGCTAAGTTGCATTGTGGGTAATGTAGGCTCCAGGTTTTAAAAGGCAGTCCACTGGTCTAACAGTTTAAAAACAAGTGATTAAAACTGATACAGTAGAACCAGAGATATCACCTTTTTTATTGCACACATTCTTCTTCCTAATCACAACCTGGCACCTTCATTACCCACAGTGCCACTTAGCCAGTGAGTGACACCTCAGAGTTACCCTTTAACACCTGGCTCAAACCAGTGGACTGCTGCTGCCACCTGGTGGAGCTATAACTTCCTTAACGTGTCAAGGTTCATGGTCCGTTTCAGGGGTACTGCAGTGGTTTAAAAGAGCCAGCTCTGCATAGACAGCTCGGTGTTATGCAGGGGACATCTGTCCAGCAGTGAAATACTTCTTTAAGAATTTGTAGAAAGGCTTTAAAGATTTTTACACTTGAATAAACAAGTTAAAATAATTAAAAACCAAGAAAACAGTCGGATGATTTCATGAGCTCTGTGGTATTGTACATTGATGTCTCATATCTTGCTCAACTGTTAAAAAAGGCCCAGAAAACATTGTTTAGGTTATTTCCCCTATACAGTCTTAATAATGGGATAGATGTGTTATATATTAAAAAAATACAGAAATTATAGTACTTCAGAGGACTCTGTACCAACATGAAGGACAGACAAATAAACAAGATAACACAAAAACAGCTCTGCATTGGTTGAGTTTATTTTCTTCACCAAAATTGGTCCAAAGGGCTCTCATAGGCTTTCAATAACAAGTCAGATCACAATGAAGTATGAAATCAGTGACACTGGCACAGGGGTCAGACTGGTGAGGGCAGCAGGAGCTCAACTGCTCCACTTGCACGTTAGTTGTTTTAGTGCAGGGCTCCGCTGCCTTCAGATTAACCCCCGCAGTACGAACAAGAATGACTGGTTCTGGTCAAACCACTACTACATCTCTGGTTCTGTCTAAACAAACTGTGACCTCTGCTAAAACAGAACCAAGTCATACTAATAAAAAGCAACCATAACGTGTGTACATTAAACTATTAGCCTGGATCTAAGCCGCTTGTGCTTAGCCAGAGCTTTGAGGATACAGTGCAGTTCACAGGGAGCCACGTTAGTACCACTGTGCTGCTCCATGGCTCTTTCTTAGTAACTTTTTTCTTGATAATCTGAAGAGCTGGACGCCTCACTGTGGCGGTGTTATGGAGGGCATGTTTACGCATTTGCAGCCAAAACATGGTAGTTCTAGAAAAGAGGTAGCAAACTGACACCCCATGGCACAAAGTGGCCAAACTCTCCGTCAGTGCCTCTGTGCTTTACCGACCCCATCACAGACATCAACAGCACCTACAGACAGGCACCCTGGTTAGAGTATCGCAAGCTGTAGTCTCCTGGCTCTGTCTGTTACCGTCCCTTCAAAATAACCCAGATCAATATTACAACCCAAGAAAATGTTTTGGTTTTAAATCTTTTGTAACCTGACCACAAAGCACAAAACACCCTGGCTTGTGTAGCATGAGAAATACAGTACGTTTATAAAAAATACAAAAAAAGCACTTTTTTTTAAACCATCAAGTGAAGCATTTTATAGGGACCAGAAATAATAAAAATAACAAAAGCAATTCTATGTTTTTTTCAAAACTTTTTAAAATGTGGAGTCTATTTACAGCATCATGTCAGAAGAGTATGAAAGCACAAACACAGCGTTGAGGGGAGGATTTGACCAAAGATGAACCAGGGCAGGAAATTGTTCTTCATAAAAGAGGTGTTTTATTTAAGCCTACTGTCAGTCTCGAGTCAAAAAACGTTCAAAGAGTTCAGTCCTTCAGGAGACAAGGGAGGATGGGTTAGTCCAGAGCAATGATGTCGTCATCATCATCGTTGTCAGTGGGGGCAGCTGCTGCACTTGATTGGTCCGTCCGCGGGCGCTTGGTGGATGTCTCACCAGTTTCCGCGTCGGAGTGCTTCCTCTTGGTGCCGCTGGTCGCTGCTGCTGCGGAGCTAGAAGCAGCCATTTCCTCCTCATCAGAGTCTACGATCATGATGTCGTCATCATCATCTGCTGGTGCTGCTGGTGTTCACAGATAAGAGAAGCAGATACTAGTTCAAAAACATGCTAAAGATCAGTTTAGATCAAAGATTCACATCAAGATGGGGCGTTACAGAAAATAAGTTTTTCTCTCCAGCTGACCTTTAGAAGAGGTAGAAGGCTGGGCGGAGTCCTTGTTGCCGTTAGTGATGCTGTTAACCTCTTCCTGGTTAGTCTGAGGGGGTGGAGCTTTGTCTGGGGCCTCACCTACTACCTCAAACTCCACATCCCGCTCTAGTTCCTCGCTGCCAATGAAGACACACAAACATACAGCCTTTATAGTTTTGCTGGCTTAAATCACCATTAAAAATATTTTCTTTAAAAAACAAAGAAATTAAAAAGGCCCATTCAACTGTGTAATTCATTCATTCATACATTTATATACAGAGAGGTACATACGTGTGCAGGACATTAACGAGGAGTGTGTAGTCTTGGAGGAAGTCATCAACTTGGAGACGGCTGCCGTTACGGATCCCAAAATCAGAAAGAAATTTGCTGTTGTTGGCTGTGGACGGGCAGATAAGATGGTTATAGGCATACCTGATAACAAGTAAGAGTTTGTAGTACTACACATGTGAGAGACATCCATTCATTTACAACTATTACACATTTGCTGTGTATGTTAGGGTGATTTTTAAGACTGCAAACCACTCAACATTTCTAATATTAATAGCGCCCTCTTCTGTCCAAATGATGAATGACTACAATTATTCCCCCCTCTTCTTTACTTTCTGTTTCTCCTTCCTCTGAGGAGATGAGGATAGTCCCTTTTCCATCTTCTATCTGAACATCTGGAGCCACCATGCCAAACCTCTCCTTAAGGATCTGGTAAAAAACAAAAACAAGTCAACAACCACTCAATGGGCAACTGTAAACATCTCAGCCTTACATGACACCAGCCCATCGCAACATTTATAATCCAACAGAAATAACCCTTGCCACCAAAAATGTATGCATTGTAGTTCATATGGTACATGAAATACAAGCTACTGTCTGTCAATGTTTAACCATTTCAAGAGTTGTTAAGATCAGATAAGTTGTGCTGAGGATCTTTGTGAATGCATAATATTAACAGCTCTTTCATTGTGGCAGGTCGGTGCAGAAAACAAGCTGATCATTTTACCCTGTCCTGCAGAGAGAGGACCATGGTTTTGTGGACGTTGAGTTTGACTGTGACTTCAGGTTTGCTGACGCAGACGTAGCAGTTGGCGCTGGGCGGGTCCAGGACACATGGGACCAGAAGCTTCTTCCTGAGGTTTGGACACTTGTTCAGGAAGATCTGAAGAAGAGGCAACCAAAGATAAATGTAAACGGTTGGAAAACAGACGACTTGGCAGGAAGGATATGTGTATGAACATATGTGATCAAAGGGTGCAAGCAACAATATCAACACACGTTCAGCTGCTTGGTTTATACCCATATTTAACCAAGAATAGAAATATATCAAAAACTTTCATTTTCTTCACACAATTATGGACAATATGGAGGTTTTCTATGTCAGCAAACAACATGGAAGCTACCAGTGCTTAATATTGGAATTCTTTACCCTGCATGATGGTCCTTATTACTCAGTCAAAACGGGGCTAACTGGTGGCTGTTAAACCATGGACAACTTCCAGGTTGGGACAACCCCTGGACTAATTTAAGCCATCATGGACACTTGGTAGTTGAACTAACCGTGCGACAGGACTCCAGTTCCCCAGACAGGATCTTCAGCCCCTCCAGTACGATGAGTCCAGCAATGACAGCGTTGGTTGTAGCAATAGCTGGAATGATGTTACCCGCCATGGCTGAAACAAACAAAACAACAAATATACCAAGGCCACTTATATGAATGTGGATGTGCAATACAACTGAATGATTGAATTATCCCAAACTAATTTGGATCATGTACAAAAATAAATAAAACACAGTCCTATGCATGATAGAGACAACCAACTTACATTTTACATCGAAGCGACTCTTCATGTTCATGCTAAAGATGTGCATACGCAGGTTGGCTGCTGAGGTTACAAAGTCCATGGCTGGAGGGTCATCCTGACAACAAGAGGAAGGTACTTAACTCAAATGAGCCAATAAAAACACACAACTACATGTATCTGTGTATCACTAACATTTCACTGTGGCTGTGTATTCTCAAGCCAAAAACCAAAAATCAACAAACAAAACAAAGCTTCTTTTCCTTTTAGTTCTTACAATAGAAGACAACCCCTTGGTCATCAATATATGTATAATTTGTTTCCCCTATTCTTCTCAGATTTTACAGAACCTATGCAAACATGTCCTCTATCATTTTGTTCGCGTCACCTTGTCCCACACTAGCTCGGCTCCTTCTCCCTTCTCCTGCAGCTGTGAGCTGAGAGTCTCCACGCTGTGCCGGAACATCTGGCAGTGACCCCAAACACTTAAAACCTGCTGGTCCTTTAAACCGGAACCTGGAGTTTCCTCCTGTGGACATGCTGGGATACACAAAAAGTATGGAGGAACATTTAGACACACAAACACCTAAGACAGCCAAAAGACATTCAATCAGGCCCGCAATGGCTGCCTACATGCATAAAATAAAATGAAAATTATTGACAGTTGGAGGGGGTTTCAATAGTAGTGGAGTGTTTTTTCCACTGCACAGCAACGCATGGTAAAGTTGTTTACCTTTATGACATGCTGGAGGTGTGCTAGTCACAAATCACAGGAAGCTTCGCTGCATGCAGCTCAACAAGGCCCTCTGTTTGTGCCATTTCTCCCTGTCGTATTTTAAACTGATCCACTGACCAAATGGTGCAGAATAATGAGAATGCCTATATCTGGTTGATTAAATCCGTTTATACAAAAGCTAATTAAGCTCTGCTAACTTGGTGAATTTCCTATATTTTCTTCATAGCATATCACCAGATTAACTGCTAACTGCAGCTGCTCTTAACTAGTTAGCGGTTCGGACTGGGAGCTTGGGGACCAGGGGGGTGTTAATGTTAACACCACTGGCATAGGAGCTTCAGACTGGGACAGGGCTAGCCGGTTAGCATGCTTACTCCAGTAGATATCTCTGCAACATGTCAAAACTGCTATTTACTCACATTCTTTTGAAAGTTTTAGCTATTTTTTTGTTTCCAACTAAACTTCTTACATATTGCCCATCTTATATTACAGCAAGACAGAGACTTTAATCAAATCAAATCAAATTTTATTTGTATAGCCCAAATTCACAAATCACAGTTTGCCTCAGAGGGCTTTACAATCTGTACAGCCCTCTGTACAGATTAATGAAGATCAGTTAGCCTAACTGCAGTTATGTTTCATATTGCATTTAAAACTTGAGTAAGTTCTTCCAGTCTTCACTGAAAAACTGACAGTGACACTTGACTGTCTTCTCCATGTCATCATAGTAAAATTATTCACATCATCTGTGAACAATTCAGAAGATAAATATTTTTCAGTGATTTTATTTTTCTGTCATACTGCTCTTTTCCGTGTTTATAAACATAGTTACACACCCGGTTGTATTCTGTTTGTTAGTGCATGAACTGACCACACCTGCTGCTCCCCCTAAAGCTAAACTGTTTAGCATTTCACATACATGCTCAGTATCTTCAAGAAAGACAAGTAGTTTGTCATTTTAAGCTATTGTACAGACAAAAAATGTCAAACACATAGCTGCCATTCCACCTCTTGTCATGCTGCTGTGATTTTAAGATTTGGGGTTTATTGCTCATCATTACAAAGACCGTTGCTGGAGCCAATTTTGACAGAGTGGTTAAGAAATAAGGTGGCAACTTTAGCAAAAGCTAAAGTTGTCTTTGACATAAATATTTAAAAACAGACCTACCAGTGTTCTCTAGCTGCAGCCAGTCCAGAGGTGTAGGAGCTTTCCTCTTCTTCCACAGCTTGTCCATGGTCAACAGGTACATGATGTCATCTTTGAAAAGCTGGGGGGGAAAGCCAATCAGAACCAAGCTTGTTACTGTATGTCTGCAGTGATACTATCATAAAATACTAATATTGTGCTGAATAACTCAAACTATTGTTTTGTTAAAAAAAACAAGCATCATTTAATGTATCATCATCATCAAATGTAAAGCACATTTTAACAGTAGCCTGAAGTTTCATTTCCATCTGTATGTTAGTACCGTGGAGTTACAGCAGAAATGAGATTTTCACTCCCTAAATCAGTCATCTCATTTATGTTGTGTGTCTTTAATTCATGTAAGCTGGTATTCATGTTCTACTTGGTGCTTCAGGTCTCTAGCAGACTACAATAAAAACAGCCATAAACTACATAAGTTTAACAGGTCAAATAAGGAAAAGTATTTGACAGAGGGCAGAGGCCATGAAACCCTCCTGAGCTCTGCATGTTTTTCACGTTCAGCTGGTCGGCCTGTACGCAGCACAGCAAACATCACAAAATGCAGTGCTCCTATTTCAGTGTGAAACTCTCATTTTCTTCCTGTGAACAAACCAAATTCTTTTGAGTCTAAGTACACAGCTTCCAACACTGCAGCTGCTTTGTCATCTTCTGAAGTAGAATAACTAAATTAAATAAATAACTAAACCTTTTTTACAGCTAAAAAGGTTGAACTGTACAAATTTTGCATCTTACATACTTAAAATGATGTTAAGAACATGCAAACTATGCTCTTCAATGCTCTGATTTTGCAGCAATGGAGAATGTAATAAATAAAGCATACATTAGCACAGTTTAAATCTCATGGTCAAGCATCACATCAGCTCTAATACGCCTCTATGGATCAATAATTTTCAAAGACAGGTGCGACCCAAATTAGCTGTTCTGTGCACATTTGCTCTGTAAACAGAGCGTTTGTGTATTGTATCCATCACACTTGTAGTATGTTACAAAGTCTGAATCTGAATTTCTGAAACAGCCCTTCAAGTTCGACTCGTCTGACTGGTACCTTGTTGAAGAGTTTGACGGGGTCGTATCCTGTGGAGCGGGCCCATTCCTTGGTGGAGACTCGCTTTACGTCTCCATCCTTTTCTGAGGCTGTGGCGCGAGCTGCCGCATCTTCAGGGTTCCCTGTTTACAGAACGCAGACACATTCCTCAGTGTTGGATGGTTGTGTACTTCTGTCTATATCACCAACTATTCTGTTGTATACACAAAACAAACTAACAGTTGAGGTTCAGTGTGTTGGATTTAGAGGGGATCCATTGACAGAAACGGAATATATTCTATATAATGTTTCATCACCTGAAACTAAGAATCGTGTTTTTACTACCATAGAGTGAGCACATTCAATCTACAGAGGGAGCGGGACCTCTTCCCCAGGGTCAGCCATGTTGGACTGCCATGTTTCTACAGCAGCCCAGAATATTCAAACCAAACAATGGCTTTAGAGGGGCAGTGCTCATTTTGACAAATCTAAAGACTGTCAGATTTAGTCTTTAGTCAAAAACGTTGTAGTTAAAAATGCTACCATTAAAATTAAAACCTAAGAGCTAACAAATCATGCGTAAAACATGCTGTGTCATCTTAGAAGCAACACTCTGATTAGATAGTAACTGCAATGCCATGTTCAGAGTCACTATTAAGCTTTTTCTACAAGAAAAAGTGACACAGATCTAGCACAATAACAAGCTGCTTGTCCAACAACAGCAAAAAAACAAACAAACACACAGTCTATAAATTGTTACGTTTCCCCAGACAACAAAACCTGAAGGACAGAGGTCGCAGGTTGGGAAACTAACAAAGTTCTGCACAAAACACAAAAGAGTCAAAACAAACTGGTCCCTTGATATCTAAAAGGTGGCAGTGGGAATAAAACCCACAGCCACCCAGTTCTATCAAAATGATAGACCAACAAAAAAAAACATTGACCCAAAAACCAAAGCTGAAGTGGGAGTCACTGATCAGGGGGGAAACAAAATGTATATAAACTGGCCAGTGGCCAAAAGAAATAATTCTCAAACACTCAACCCAGATTTTCAAACAGTAAATGCAGAGAGCCAAGTGATGGTGTTGACTCCCTGAAACACACAACCAACTGAGCAGAGGAACTGCAACCCCATTATATAGTCTCCCAGCTGACTGACTGCAGCCAGCTGAGGGAGAACATCACAGGTGCACCCAATAGCTTTCTGATTACCTGTGACCTGGATCTTGAGAAATCCCTGATCTGTCCATAACAAAATGCTAAAGCAGCAACATGAGAGAGAGACAACTGTACACTGGACCTTTAAAAAACAATGTCACAAATGATTAGCTATAAGAGCCAAAGAAACGCAATGTCACGCTCTCACTCACATGCAGCCTCTGGGTCTGCTGTGTCGGGTGACACTTCTTGATCTGCATCCTCCTCTCCAAATAGTTGACTATAGAGGCAAGAAACAAACAATACAAGATGACCATTAGAACACAGAATATTGGCCTCTATCGATTCTGAAGTTGCATACTTGGGTTTTAGCCCCTTTGCAACATAATCACATATATTCTACATTACTACTGTTTTTAAAAAAAAACATGTGTTCTCAGTCTGCTGAGAGTTTTAAATGTGCAATGGATCTATGTTTCAACTTAAGTCCACATGAGTGATATAAGTACTTAGTTATAATGACGCTGAGTCTTACTTGAAGAGATACTTGGCCCAGACGATGCAGTGAATAGGCTCAGACGGTGTGTTTCTTATGGTGCATCCTGGGAAAGTCTTCTGGGTGGGCTTTGGTTGGCACTCGTAGCACTCTGTCATTCCCTGGGGACCAAGGACAGGGAAGAAAAAGAGGCGACAGAGAGACAGTGAGAAGTGGGTCAATCACTGCCCTTCAGTCTTTTAATGGACAGGGTTAGGGGTTAGATGTTCATGTTCTACCTTCTTGATGACAGTGACTTGTCCCAGGTATCCAGCCGTGCCACTCTCTATCAGAGGGATGTCTGCTGCCAAACACATCCTGTTCACATGGTTACGGGCCGCTATGGAGAAAGAAAGTTTTTTAAAAAAAATTTCTCATCATTTAGATGTGTTGGCATTTAGGAGTAATAAAAATATCAGAGTAGTGAGGTGGCGTGAGAATACCTCTGTTATCCAGAGCGTTCATCACCAGCACAAACTGTCTGAAGAACTCCACATTGTAGTCAGGGCTGTTAGGGAGAGAAAAAAAGACAATCAGTTCCAACTTGAAAAAGACAACCATCAACAAAGCATACAGCGGTTATTTTTCATGTTTTCCTTATCTACCCCTTCTGACAAGTCTGGGTCTCAGTGTGATACAACTCACCGATTTCTTTAATTAGTAAAAGGAACATGTTATAGAAAGAAACTCACTTCATGATGCTGTCATGGTAGGCAGTGATATTTGCAGTGGGACAAAACTGCAAGGCGCTCTCCTTGGCCACCTGCAAAACAACAGGGAAAAAATGTTTTTGGGCACCAGGTCAAACACGATTAACAATCCTAAACGTTCTAGTGATGGAGGCTCATCTCCTGATGTTTACATACCTGTGCTTTAGACTTGCCAACATGTTTCTTCTGGAAGAGGAACTGACGGTTCAGGTTGCTGACATCGATGGTGTCCAAGTCAATCTGCCAGTAAACACAGTTGTATTGTGAGTAACAAAGACATGCCATGTTTTACTGATCTACACAATCAATTCTTTAAAGATTCATCATATAGTTTCAGAGGGCTCACTCCAATATTCTCTCAAGGAGCCTCGTGACTTTTATTATGACAGAGATGTAAAAACATCTCACTTCAACAGCCAACAGCAGTTCTGACAAGGTGGAATCATCTAATGATGTTAAGTATGGAGCTCCAACTCCAAAGCTTCCTAACTACCACACATCTCTGCTCTCATTTAACACAATCAGGTACTTGTGTACACTTACATATTCCAAGTATACATGAAAATTTTGGCAAAACTAGTTCTAGGTATTGTGCACATTTTAAAAGGAAATGACTGATCTACATACCATCAGCTACTGTCTTTCATTGCCCTCTAAGAGTTTATCATCTTACTATCATATTTTTATAATTACCGTGATTGTTTTTGATTATTTTCACTTGTTGCTTAATTGATATGTGCCTGGCTTTAAATGTGTTGTTCTTGATTACTGGTTGTCTGTGAAGGGTTCTTGTTCTCAGCTCTCTTGTAAAGGATACCTCAATGACACCATCTGATACATAACTTACGTTTTCTACTAATCCTGTAAAATAAGTTATAGTCGATATTAAACATTCAATCGATCAGTTCCCTTCAAGGACCTCTAGAAGTCCCCGAACCTCTTTCTGCCATCAGTGACAGAAATCGCCTCCAAACAGCTGACGGCTCGGCTGACCCTCGAAAGCATAACATCCTCAACTAATAACAAGTGTACTCGTGTTGCCCATTCAGACGCAAATTTCAGACATGTCCAGCATTATTTATAACCCGTGATAATATTTGCAGTAAAGTAAAACCTTACACAATTAAACACAGGGGTGTCAAAATGATGTATGTACTAATATTTAGCCGGACGACTGGCTAGCTAGCCATTACATTACAAAGAAGTTGTCTAGCTAACTTAGCTGTGTTAATGGCGCCAAATGCTCCAGCTACACTGCTGCGGCATTGCTCATATTTTTACCGGCTTACTTTGTGCTCGGGCCTGTGACCTTAACTATACACGCAGAGACAGAGCGGATAACAACAACCCGCCACAGACACTCTTGTTTTATTTCTTTGCATGCCACGTCTCAGGAATTAGCCCGAGCCCGCACACCTCTAGGCTCAGTCTGGGCAGCACAAAGACCTAGCATCAAAGCCAGCTAGCTAGCTAGCTAGCTAGCTAACAGACACACACACACACACAAACAAACACAAGCGTGACGGACCACTTCGATGTTTTTGAAGCCGGTGAGGACGAGGTTCTTCAGCAGCTCGCAGCCGATCCCTCCCGCTCCCACCACCAGCACCTTGCAGGTGGAAAGGGAGTCAGCCAGCTCTTTTCGGAGGGGACCCACCAGTTGGACCATGTTGATCGGCTAGAGACAGAACCAGAGCCTGCAGCACCGGGAGGCTAACGGCTAGCTTCTTCTTCTACAGAACCGAAGTCCCGCCCACTTCCGGGTTACTCAATTTCTTCTGTAGCATTCTGAGGCGCTTCTTAGCAAGTCTAGCGCCCTCTTGTGGATGGGTGACAATTCAGCGTCACCTTGCGTTTGAACATACACGACTCAAAATTAGTGAGGGATATCGGGACATTTTAGTGTTTCTCTTGATTGTTTATTCTGTAACATAAACAAATGTGCTTTGCTTTTCCTGCTTTGATAGACAAAATGTCTGCTGTGAAAAGTGTCTATTACCAGCACAGTTCTGTCCACCTTCAACCTGAGCCTAACTAATCCACCAGATCTAACTGAGAACACTTGTGGGTATGCAGGGCCCTTCATGTAATGATTATGGTAACATTTCTGATTGTATTAATAAAACAAACCCTACACGCACTTATAATAATAATAATAATAATAATAATAATAATAATAATAATAATACATTTATTTATGGAGCACTTTCCATCAAAGTGCTTTACAGAGGTTAAAAAGCAAAAAGCACAAGCAAATACAGAAAAGATAAACAATTTCAATGTAAAAGATAAAAATACAATTAAAAAATAAATAAAAACAATTTAAACGAACAGTTTTAAGAATTATAAACAATAAAGAAAAGATGTGTTTTCAGTTTAGATTTAAAAATGTCAAGTGAGTGTGCCTGTCTGATATCCTGTGGAAGACTGTTCCATAGCATTGGTGCACGGAAGGAGAATGCCCGCTCACCAAGGCTTTTCTTTTTCACCTTCGGGACACTAAGAAGCCCGGTCCCTAGTGAGCGTAAGGAGCATGCAGGCTCGTAAAGGTCAACCTGATCGGTCAAGTAAGCTGGTGCGAGACCATTCACTATTTTGTAGGTGAGTAACAACACCTTAAAATCAGCTCTGACCTGCACTGGAAGCCAGTGAAGGGAGGCCAGCACAGGACTAATATGATCATCTCTAGATGAGCCGGTCAAAATACGTGCTGCTGTATTTTGCACCATCTGCAGGCTTCGAAGACACTTCTTTGGCAACCCTGACAAAAGAACATTACAGTAGTCCAACCATGTTACAAAGGTGTGTATGAGGACCTCAGCATCTTTAAAAGACAGGATAGAGCGAATCTTTGCAATCCTTCTCAGATGGAAAAATGCAACACATGCCACTTCCTTAACATGCAATTCAAATGAAAGAGAATGATCAAAAAGGACACCAAGGTTTTTTACACTGTCCTTTCTGCAAATAACATAATCATCAAGAGACAGGGAGAGCTGATCAAGCTGATGGTTAGATGTAGATGGTCCAATAAGAATCATTTCGTTTTTTGCAGAGTTTAGTAATAGGAAGTCAGATGACAAACAATCCCTCACGGCAGCCAAGTAGGTATCAGAGAAAAAGACACATATGAATAGTCTGACATGGCAAACCAGTGTGACTTATAGGTATAGGAAACCAGAGAGCCCAGGACCCTCTTGCTTTGAAGTGACGGACCCACTTTTCATCCATGAATACTGTAAACACAAGAGCAAGGGAAAGGGGGACATTCTCAAGAAAAGCAGATGATTGGAACAAGGACTTCAGGGGGCAATGAGGATCATTACGTGGGGTTGTGAAATAACAAAAGAAAGTTGCACTTTGGATTACAACAAAGAAGATCTTGTGCTAAGGCCAATAAATCAATAAGTGGATTAATCAATGAATATCTGCTTCTGTCTGTCTATGTCTGGCATGACTCTTCATAGACTTTTTTATTCATACTATCTACAATGTATAAACTTTTATTATGCAGTTGGAATCTGTGTCCATTAAGCCCATTACCAGGCGTTATTAGGAAGAAATGTCCTCACGTTATGATGTTAATGGTGGGAAAATCAAGGGAGAAAGAGGTTTGAGGCACTGACCATGTGCACTCCTTACAGAGGCCAAACATGTCCCATGCTCTGTGGTAACCTCTCATGTTTGCTGTCATGAGTAGGCCTGTGCCCACAAGCACAAAAGGTGAACAGGGTTTATTCTTGTGAGTCTTATTCTTGTGAGTCTTTCTGCTTGCAGTGTATTTTCTGTCACCGGAAAAAAATGTTTTAGTAATGTTTTAATAACAGATTATGAAAGGAGAGCCTGCTGTGTTAATGAAGCCTGTAGCGTCGCTGCTCTCTGTATCCATGGAAACATCAAGATGTGATGACGTTATCGCGTGCTGCCTCCCGGTACTGTCTTAAACTTTGGGGCTTAAATTACAAAAAGCCACCAACAGTCGACAACAAAGTCCATTCTCTGTCTATAAGTAGAACGTTGGCACTTTAAATGATGCGTTTGAGGGCAGCAGAGCATTAATTCATTGTTTAAATCAGTACATAGACAGAAATATCAATCGTGTGCGTTTTCTCCACTAAATTTCGGTTACGGAGAGCAAAATAAGGTCTGAAGGTTGGTTTCTGAAGCAAACAACCAAAAGAAAAATCTGTTATTCCATGTTATAGCTTGAAAATGTGATAAGTTAATGGCACGAGTATAATTTCCACACTAAAGGTCTCAAAAATGCGGAATTCACGCGGAACGTGAATGCCGCACCAGCTGTCCTGGAAAGTTCTGGCCGTCCGGAGACTCACAGCTGGCCGTGTGCAGTGAGAGTTTAACTACACAGTGTGAGGTTAACATCGGCTTTCACGGACTTAATAGGGACGCTACGGTATGCCTCCATCGCTAATTTAAAGCGAGTAATCATTAGCGAAAGATAAAACATTAATTATAGGCTAACCTCTTTAAATGCAGCCT
The DNA here is from genome assembly GCF_965226575.1 of Pagrus pagrus. Taxonomy (NCBI): domain Eukaryota; kingdom Metazoa; phylum Chordata; class Actinopteri; order Spariformes; family Sparidae; genus Pagrus; species Pagrus pagrus. Next base: position 29,259,340 of record NC_140194.1, read on the forward strand.
ACTAAACGTGTATTTGTTATTCCAGAAACGAGGTGTTCAGGTTGCAGACAGTCATGTCCATGTCAGTGCTCTTTGTCAACCATTTGCACTCCGCTGTGTAAACAAATAGCCCACACTGTGATCTGGAGGAATCAATGGGGCAATGGGTCACCTGAAGCCTACACGTTGTGTTTGCTCAAGTGCTGCATCCCTGTGTCCGCGTGAGCGTGCGCGTGGGCCGCTGGCGGTGTCATTATTGGTGACTGTAAGCAGGTGTGTCAGAGATTTAGACACGCTGAGCACTTGTTCCCGCCACCGAGTCGGCCGTTAGTGAAGTTTTGCAGGAGGTCAGGTAACACTGTCATGTCCCCACTGGTCTGACCTCACGGTCTGTGGCCGGCCCGCCTCTCCCCTCTCCGTCCCTCCGCCTCCAGCAGCACACACAGCGACACAGCGCACTGTCCGGCGCCACAGCGACCTGGGAGAAACATGGGGTCCGCAGGACACCTCTGCTCGGTGCTGCTGGTCGTTTTTCTGCTGGGGCTTCATCACTCTTCGGGTTTCTGGATAATAAATGTTGTCTTCCCGCCAAACGCCAAACCCAGAGCATCGAGCAACAGCACTCCGCCTCTCATTATAGGTAAGTGTTGTGTCACTGCAGACATTTTTATGTGTTGAAACCCACCTTTAAAGGAGCACTGTGGAGTTCTGTGGAAGACATTTTAATGAGAAGAGAAAGATCTTCATTGACTGTTTTTCTGCCTAAACAAACTAAACAAACTCTCTTTGTCTTCATGACTGAATAAACAAACTGACCATAAAGGACAACACAATTTTTAAAAAAAAATGTTTCTGAGTTATTGTATTATTGAGTGTATTATTACCTCATTAGTACTGTAAATGTAGGCTACAAATTGTGAGTTTGAATTTCTTCTCCAACTTAGTATCAGGCTTGATTAGCCTACCAACTGGGGAAAGCACCACAGGGGCCCTGAAAGCACCATTATGTCCTCAGGTTTATACTAATTTAATTGAAGGTGTGTTTGGAAATATGTGCCACTTAAGTGCAATGCTAAAAGATGTCCTATACTGTATTCTGGTGCCCTTACAGTTGGTTTGATACCCTCTGGATATGGTCAAAGCGTACAACCTTCAAACAACCGCAAACAGCAAACAACCTTCATAAAGCTCAAAGTACAGGTTGATTGATTCAACGATGAATTCATTGATGGGGGGGGGGGTCGTCTTAAGACACATACTTGCGAATGTTTCACAAAGCAAATTACTTAAAATCCAAAACACAGAAGCAAAAAAAAAAAAATCTATCTATCTATCTATCTATCTGACTTACTAACTGACTTACTAACTGACTATGTATTGATGCCAAGGCTATCAGTGAGGTTGTACACTGTACTCTGTACATTTGACCCTGCTTTCTACTGTTTGTTTCCAGCTTATCTAGGTCATACTAAGGCGTTTTAGGCAAGGGCCAAAACGTGATCCGGTGGTCATGCTCCTCATTGGCCCTCCACACTTCAGCTGTAGGGGTTTTACTTTCTCTTGGATGGACCATGAATTTGGCCCTTTGCCAATTTTCCTCTCCTCGGCCCTTCAACTCATATCATTGGAGTCTCGATATTTACACAAGCTTTTGACTGGGTCGGGACAGGGCTTGCAGGTTAGCATGCTAACTTCAGTAGATATCCCTGCAACACAGTACAGAGACATTTTAATGTCATGCTGTTATTCACGTTCTGTTGAAAATACATTCTGTGCCACTGGTTTTCTGTCCGTATTTGATTCTTATGTGTTTAATCAGATGGACATTTGAGTGTTTCTTGAAATTTCATATTTGATTAATATATTATTATTATATATTACATACCTCAGTCTGCTTTAGGTAGGCTATGTAGATAGATAGATAGATAGATAGATAGATAGATAGATAGACAGATGGATATTGCCATAGTTTAATTACTGCAGGTACTTAGAGTACAGACTATACAGAGCTATTAACTGTTTGTCAATTGCTGGTCTTTAAGTGACTATATAACATAAAAAGTGTTGTCAAAAATAACAAGGTGTCGATACATATGGATTCTGAATATTTCAAACTGATTCAGTACTCATTTTCTGCAGTATCCATACACCTGCATGACCTGCGCTTTCTCACTCACTTGTCTCTAAAAGTGATTTGACTCACACCACTACAATGCCCACCTGCCTCCTCCCACTCTGATGACTATAGTCAGAAGTAAAGGAACTTTACTTTACTTTACTTTACTTTGTTGTTCTTAACAGACAGTACACAAGCCTTGTTCTATTGACTGCTTAATAAAAATTGAAAAGTCCTTGATGTTCGAGTATTGGGTATCAATATTTTTTAAGGTATTGTATCAAAGTTAGACATTTCATTTTCCTGACAACAATAATATAAAATCATCACCCAATTATAATGTGTCTGTACAGTACATAGAAAGACAGTAATAGAGTGAATAATGGCCTGTTGAATGTGATATAGTGCAGCAAAAACATCTGCACACCCTTCATCTGCTTGAAACATTTAGTATAGAAGTGTTCTTAAAGGTTTTTGGGCAAACTTGATGTCTACATGTGTGGCACCTCCTTTGCAGTCATCATGCAACTTTGTTTGTTTGACGCTGACTTCTGTATGAAAAGTATAATATTAGCCAAAGAGCGTAGGTTTTGTGTTCACTGCCCTGATTAAGAATCAGAGTTTGTAGAAGATTACACTGCAGGGCATTTTCTGTTCCCACCACTTACGACTCATTGTTTGCGGTCGAAAGGTCGTTGTCCAGATCTGGATACACACAGTGTACTTCAGAAGAGCTCCACGTGGACGATACCCAATGAAGTATATAGGTTCCTTGTCTATAATGGTTATTATGACAAAATGACATGATGACAAAGACAACACACAGTACATTTTGTTCAAGGGCAAAAAAGTAAAGTTTAAGAAAGTCTAGAGTTTTGAAATCAGATCATCACCTGCAAATACCTGACAAAGAATTTATGAAACCTGCTGTGTAGTCAGAAACATTTTACAGCACGCTTCACTTATTTCTATGTCCACTGTGTCACTCATTCTGCAAGATATGAAAAACAGTGTTTTGGCTACTAAAAAAAAAATACACTTACACACACATGTCTGGCACTTTTTGAGGGGCCAGATTGTAAGATTGTACATACTCTGTATGAGTTTCAACTCCAATTCTTCCCAACAATCTGTAACAGTTTCACTCTTTTACAAAAAATTGCATTTAAGATCGTACAAAATATAATATTGATTAATTGCACTGACCAATATAGGTATATTACCAATACATCAAATACCTATGTGTAGTGTGATGCTCATAACAGACAAAGTTAGCGACTAGCTGGTGAACAAAGTGGAGCATTCAAGTTCAAGGTCATTTATTTGTTATTGTACAATACAGGGTTGCAAAAAAAAATTACAGTTTGTAACTCCTTAATGCTACTAATGCTAGTACACTCATTTATATACATGTCTGATTATATGTTGTGCATTGCTTGAATTTGCATCGTGGTGAATGTAAACAGCAGCAACAAGATGTGGATGATGATATGGTTGGCAGCTTTACATTAAAGTTTGACATCAGAGAAACAATATCCATCAAGTTTGACTGCATGTGAACACCAAGCATCAATACTGTAAACACAGAGTCCACACCTCCTCGTCCTGCTGTACTCTGGGCTCTGTTGGCTATGAACACGGTCCGCCTGTAGAGTGTGGCACTCTTGATCCGGGATGTTGTGGTGGACACATGTCTCTGTAAAGATGTAGGCACATCAGTCTCTGAATTCCCGATGGCCTGAGTCCCATTTGTCCTTTTTATTTTCCTGCAACCAGACGTTAGCCAGGAGCAGCCTTAAATCCAATTTGGATTAGCATGACTCATCTGCTCATCACCCAAAATGCACTTTTTTTCCAATGCTGATTAATGTATTTTTGTTATAGGTAATACTTGATTTGAAGAAGCAACCGGGCAACTTGCATTCATCAGATGTCCAGATGTCATCAACATTCATCAGATGACATGTGGATAGCAGTGTTTCCCAATCTTTTGAAGCAAAGTCAACATGCAGTCCCTTGTCACAGCTTGTAAAGGTTCAATAAAGATAGAGTGAAAAAACTATATTTTACAAACAAAACAAACATAAGAGAAATGTCCAAAAAGGAATTTTAATTATTTCAAACAATGTCTTTTACTTCCTCTTATGTCATTAAGTGTCTTTTGACCCCTCAGATTCATCTTGATCCAAAAGTTGGGAGAGACTGACCCACAGTATTTTAGTGCTCACCTTGCAGTGTGATTCACTGATATGTGTGTGTTTGTGTGTTCAGTCCCAGGGAACTTGGGGAACCGCCTGGAAGCTAAAATAGACAAGCCAACACTGGTCCACTGGATGTGCTACAAGAAAACTGAGAAGTGGTTCCCCCTGTGGATCGACCTCAACATGTTCATGCCTATAGGTATAGACTGCTGGATTGATAACATGAGGTAACATTGCCTGACTTTTAATGTCTTCTGTCCTCTTTCTGCATTATGTTTGACTTCCAAGCTGCTTAACCTTCCTGTTGTCTTCCCGTCGACCATGCAACTTTTGTCCTCCTTGTCAAAATTGACCTGATCGGGTTTGACTGTTCAGAAAGCACAAGTAATAAATGATCACTCAATTCTCTGGAACGCTTTTTTAGCCAACCTCATTACCACAAATTTGACATTTTTCATGTAAAAATACATGTTAAAATGATGGTGATTGGATAAAAGAAACCCATATTTCTTCAATGAAAAATCTGAAAACAGACAACAGGATGGTTGACAACATTTTCTCTTTGAAATACATCTTTGCTTTTTTTAATATATACCATGTTTCCTGATTAAAGTCATGTTTACATTGTCTCCACCTGTTTAAGATGTCTTTATTACTGGACATTATGATGGATCTAGGATTTTGTTACTCTGCTGCTTTAAAGGAGATATATTATACTCATTTTCAGGTTCAAAATTTTAAATTGGGTTATTACTAGAATAGATTTACATGCTTTAATGCTCAAAAACACAACAGTTTTCTCATACTGTGCAAAAGAACCTATATAACAGGATGAAAAGGGGAAAAAAGAAAAAGCATAATAGGTCTCCTTTAAATCTTCCAGTCTGGTCTAACCAGACAGAACAATTATACTGGGGGAACCACAGTATTTTTGTTCTTTTTCGGATATTATTGTCATCACATTAGAGACTGTTTTTGCCCAACTAAACTGACATGAATGTCTATGTGTGTGCCCCAGACTTGTTTACAACAGGACGACTCGGCGGTCATCCAACTCACCAGGGGTGCAGGTGCGGGTGCCAGGATTTGGACAGACATATCCCATTGAGTTTCTTGACAATAACAAACTGGCTGGTGAGATGAATACTGTACTTCTGTGGATCTGTGGAATCTGTAATCGTTCTATGCATTTATTTTTTCTAATAATACAGAAATGTCAAAAGGTTTCCTGTGAACAATGATATACAGGTCTGTGCATTATTCCTAGACTGGATATCTTCATGAAATGCACTCTGTAGCTCAGATGCTTTGCACCAGGTGATGCTGCTTTAGACTCTGACATCTGGTATTGATTTAGTCTGCTGCCTTTGTTTTTCAGGTTATTTTCACACTATGGTGCAACATTTGGCAAATATGGGCTACGTCCGAAATGAGACAGTCCGAGGAGCACCGTATGACTGGAGATTAACACCTAGTGAGTAGCAAAACTACACATGCAACCTCACATACTCACCCACATTGTACCATATAAGTAGTACTTTGCCATAACTTTGTCTAATAAATGTAGAATATATAAATGGAAAGGTTTGGCATTTTGCATGTGTTGGCTTGGATGTAAAAAAAAAAGTACACCAGGAAAGATAAACCTGCAGCCCCAACTCAGCTTGACCTTATTACATATGAGGTCCTGTGTACTTTGTTGTGTAGTGTTTGGGCTCTCTTTCCCTGCTTCCTTTTGATGCTAGAACAGTTGTGAACAGTGGGTTCCACTGTTGTGACTGGAAGTGAGGCTGATCCCTGACGACAGCAGTGAGACAGAACCAAAACAGGGAAGTTGTGGGCTGTAAAACTAAAACAGTGAGCCGAGAGGAAAGTGAATATTAGACATTCAGGCTCTCAAATGACCAGAAACACAACTTTAAATAATTACAAATGTTACAGTGTTGAATGTTAGCCATACAGTAACAACTTTAAAAAGTGGTAATATGTCAGGTAGGGTTGCAATGGTGTGAAATTTTAACAGTACGATGACCATCTCAAGAAATATCCTGTGGTTTTATGGAATAGTTGTATAAGGCATTACTCAATAATTATAATTATTATCAGCTACAGTGACCCTTAACTAAACTACCCTGGCATTAAAACTGCCCCTTAAAGGTGCAATATGTAAGACTTCCAGTTAAAAACATTCAAAAATTCACTCAAATTATTGACAGAATGTGAAATAATTACGGTTGCGCCATGATGACATCTATGTATTGTGTTGCAGAGATGTTTACTGAAGTTAGCATGCCAACCAGCGAGACCTGGCCCATCTTGTTCCAAAGTGCCACTTCCACTTCCTAGTTGCTCTGTCATCTCAGTCTGGACCGCTAGCTGCACAGCTCACTGAGCTAACTAGCTAATGGTAGCTACAGTTAGTAGCAGTTAGCTGTCATTCTGGAGAAGTATTTGCCCCTATTTGTTTTGAGTATGAATTCAACAAGACACCAATTCTTACATATTGCCCCTGTTACTTAAAGCAACATTATGTAACTTTTTTACCTTAGAATAATAGCTGAATTGCGGCCCACTGTATATGCAGAGTAGTGTTTCTCCCACTGGCCCAACCCACAAATTCGCTCAGCCCATAGACTTTACATTGTGATGATGTCACATGCTATTGAATTGCTTTTCTCAGCTCAAGGAAAGTGATATAATTTAAAACCTCCATGGATTAAATATTCATGATGGAAAGAGACATAATTGACCTTGATTGCAGTTTGCGTCCTGTCAACACGCAGACGTCTCCTTTATGATGGTGCTCTGTGGAGAAAAAGCTTTTTGGGGCCCAGGGGAATATTTAGCTGAAATAGTGAGAGTGGCCACTGGGCAAGATTGGAAGCAAGACTGAGCGTGATGGCATATCCAGGTTTAAATAATACATTCATGATTTGTCCATTTGTTTTGGAGTTCCTTCGACCGCATGTGGCCAAAAGAAATTAATACAGCTTTAAAGAAAGACACTGCTTTCACTGGTATCATTACACACACTACAACGTACAGTTAGCTCAAAGTTCTTGCCATCAGCCTGAAGCCCTCCCGTCATCTCCCCTCCCACAGATGAGAATGCAGAGTATTTCACCAAGCTGAAGGACCTGGTTGAGGAGATGTACAACCAGTACCAGAATCCTGTTTACCTGCTGGGACACAGCATGGGCTGCCACTACGTCCTCTACTTCCTCAACCACCAGCCTCAGGCCTGGAAAGACAAGTACATCAGGGGCTTCATTTCCCTGGGAGCACCATGGGGGGGTGCTGTTAAAACACTTAGAGTCCTATCCTCAGGTAATGGCAAAGTACTTAGAAAAGAATACAGTACAAGAAGAAATTAATCTGCACCTGACACCCTCAATACAGCAAAAAAGTATTGCTATAAATCCGTTCCACCTGATTTGATCCAGTATTTCAACACTCCCATATTTTTGACCTGCTATTCATTGCAGGTGAAAATGACGGCATCCCCATGATTTCCAACATCAAGATCCGCGAGGAGCAGAGGATGACCACAACCAATCCCTGGATGCTGCCCTCTGAGGCAGCCTGGTCGAAGGACCACGTGTTTATCTCCACGCCATCCTTTAACTACACAAACCAGGACTACCAGCGCCTCTTCGAAGACATCAGTTTTGAGGATGGCTGGTAACTAACAGCTTTGATGTTATTACTCCCTCAGTTTTAGATGTACTATTTTCTGTGTTCATGAATCAATCTAACTAGCTCTGATAGTGGCTACGTAGTGGCAGTAGTAGGGCTGGGCAATATATACAATATATCGTAATTGTGATATGAGACTATATATTGTCTTAAATTTTGGACATCATTATATGGTGATGTGACATACATGTAGTCTTTTCCTGGTTTTAAAGGCTGCATTACAGTACAGTGATGTCATTTGCTGAACTTTCTGAACCAGAATGTTCAACTTCTAATACTTGCCTTTACCAACTTAGTCATTATAACCACATTAATCACATAAATCTCATTGTGCTAGCATTTTATAAGTTCCAATAGTCATCCCTACAATATTGATGGAATATCCATATTGAAGTAGGGTCAATCTTGAAAAAAAATACTGTGATATTTAATTTTGTTGCCCAGTCCTAACATTTAGGAAATGCTTTTGAGAAGATTTCAAAATATTAAGATATACAAAGTGTATTGTGATACAGCCTAAAAATATCATGATATTATTTGAAGGCCATACTGCCCCGACTAGGCAGTGGTAATCCATGATCAGTTTTACCTCTTAGGACACATGAGACCTGGTAAGTATGTAAATGACTGCTTTGGCAGATAAGTTTGCAGTCTCTACATCAAATACAGGACTGTGTTTCAGTGGTTGTATCTGGGTAGACACATTATTATGAGGAATGGCCCTTAAAGTGGCACTCTCAAAGATTTCTGGAAGAGGCAATGCAGGTGTGTTTTTGGACCTCACTGCTTCCCAGAGAACCAGTGTCACCTGTGTGATGTCAGTCAGTTGGCAGTTGGCAGCTTTGCGATGCCTTCATAACAACACCACATGAAGCGATTTGCACCTTTTGTTTGTTAGGGTTAGGGTTTCATCTTCCGGTGTTATCTGTCTTTTCTTTGTTTGTTCGGCCATGACCGTTAACAGCAACGTTAATCGTTTACTCCCAACGCTAGCAGAGACCAGGACCAACAGAACTGTTATGTCTCAGTGGGCAATAGGCTCAATAATAATTGTGTTCCTTCATTCGGCGATAGTGACTTAACAGATATTTATTAACATGAATATCTTCAGGATTATTACTTTAATGATACAATTTTTTCATGCATTCTGAGCGTCTTGAAATAGGGTTAGGGTTAGGCCATTCTCATGGCTTACATTTTTGTCTGTAGAAAAAAAAAGAGGTGTCACTAAGGTGTCTCATTTGATGCTAACAGTGGGATTTTTCTAAATCAGACGAGTTCAAATCCTACATATACAGTAGTGACATTAAACCTTCATTATTTTGGCCACTTGGGGGCAGCAGAAACAAGCTGTTAACACAACCTTAAAGCTGCTGAAAGCATTGCCTTCGTTGTTGCAAACTCCCTGTCTGTTTAGCTCTTATAAATGGCCTCCCTCCTCACTACGTCCTCACATGAATTCGCAGCAGTAAACTCCCGACACAGCAGCAAACAGGAAGTTCCTGCTCTCTGCATGTTCACGAGCAGACAGGACCACCTCTTTATGGAGTTCTCTGTCATGATTGGATAAAGCGGACAGGGATAACCAGCAACTGCTTCTCTCCTTTACTGCATGAGCGGTGGGGGAAAGAGAGACATGTGCACTGTTGGAATATGGAGCTATTTAACACTTATTTTAATAAATATATATAACTTACAGCAGCTTTAACATCTTGTTATTTCCATTAAAGTTGACATATGGAACATGTTGGTAGATCATTTTGTATTTATTTTGTATTTTACACAAAATTTATTTTGGAGTTGTGATTTCAGCCTCCCATCAAAAATAAGTCAGATATTAACTCCTCTCTTTAGCTCCATATGTCTGCGGGAAATATCTGGTTCTTTAGCTGTCAAATGCTCCACTGTGTTCACCAGCTTGATACTCAATGTGTCTGTCTGCCTTCTGGTGCTGAGCAGGCAGCTTACAGTCACATTTTACTCTTTTTTTTCCACCAAAACACAACACAAGGAGAGCAAACCAGAGTGAACCAAAACTGTGAAGCTGCAGGCTGGCAAACCAAAACTGTGCTTTAAATGATTGACTGCAGGGTTCATAATGGATCACCTCTTTGATCCATTATTCATTTTAAAATACTGATGACACTGCTTTAATGTTTTGGTAATTGTTCCACTTCATTTTACAACCCATTTTTATCTTCTTGTTGACTCTAGGCATATGTGGGAGGACAGCAAGAACCTCACCGGGGATCTCCATCCGCCTGGTGTAGAGGTGTGGTGTATGTATGGAGTGGGGATTCCAACTCCGGTAACATACATTTATGATGACGAGTTTCCAAACGTGGACCCAGTGGACTTTGTTTATGCTGATGGAGACGACACGGTGGACAGCAATAGCATGAGTCTTTGCAAACGTTGGGTGGGGCAGCAGGAGAAGCCCATCCACGTTACAGAGTACCGAGGGCTGGCCCACCTGGATATAGTGTTTCATGAAAAGGTGCTCAGCCTGATCCAGGATGTCATGGAGGGCAGATCAGACACACCCAAAGAGGTCGATGTCCGATCTGGAAGTGAATAGCAGACAACCACATTTAGAGTTACAAAAACACATGGTGTGCTGGATTTTTACTCAGTTGATGTTTTAGTCTCTTCAAGTATCCAAAAAAAAGAACCACATTCCACACAGCTCCAACATTTATTAGCTCCCTGTTTTAGCCAAAGTAAATGCAAAAGTTCCAAACTAATCTGGATTAGCAAGTAATCTGACAGTGACCCCCCAGCCCATAACTATGACCCCCTTATCTCAACTAAAGGCTGATGACTCGTAGAATGGGTTTGACTCTGATCTGTTCATTTCTATTTCCGAGATGTGTATTTTATTGTATCTCCTTATATTTGGTGTTGATGAATAGAATCCTATTTTATTTTTTATTTTATATTTTAAGATCTTTTCAGATCTGTATAAAATCTTTTGGAGAAAATGATTGTTAGATCAGATAGCTTGTACGCACACATTAAACTAATGATCATAATAATAAATGGGATATTGTCATTGAAAAATGCCAGATGTATTTGAATGTTTCCACTCATAATAAAGCATCTATTGTCACAAAAGTCACGTGTGTCAAATGATGAGTTTAGATCCAATACAAGTCAGGTCGAAGCTTATCTCTGTAAGTCAGTTCGACTACATCTGCGGTCGATGACTTTTGACTTGATTGCTGAAATAGCGTCGCCGGGTGGCTTGCTCTGTAATGTGTACCTCGTGATCATTACGTTCCTGTTCACTGATCATCGTCAACGTTTACATTGCTGGAAATCACATCAGACGGTTTCAACAGCAAACAAAGAAAAGCCCGCTGCAGACCTGAGCACACCGAGGGGAAGACGACCATGACCGCCTGGCTATGAGACACCTGGAGCCATGGCGGCTTGGCACCGGATAACCGCCTTCTCTTCGCTGCTCCAAGTCGGTTTGTTGTTGTTGCTGTTGTCGGCTCGGAGCAGCGGGAGACCGTTAGAGAAATGTGCCGGCGACAAGTCTTGTCAGCTCCCGAGACCTCCTGTGGTCCTCAGTAAGTGTTTTCATCAGTGTTTTATGTGGTTCGTAGTCTTTTTCATCTTACTATCTGTTGACAGAATAATTGCGCAACTTACTCACCTCTCAGCCAGCTCATCAACAGCTAGCGATGCTGGGCGATGCTCAAGATAGGCCAAACTCCATTCAGAATTTTATGAATTTATTCTCTCTAAGGTTCTATCAATGTTGTAGGGAACGTACAATAAGATTCAACACATTTTTAAATTCGTTATTAGTCAGTCCTGAATTCGGCTCGCATATATCCGTACAATTTGTACATACGTCAATGAAATGGAAACTTTTGTATATATTTGGCCTGTCGGTCATATTATCCTCGTCCACCAAAACAACCAGCGATTCGCCGCAGAGAGCGGTCTGTGCGGGTTGTTTTGTTGAATTTTGTTTGATGAGATGTCATTTTGAGTATTAGGTCTGTGCTGTGTCGATGACTTGTCCCCATCGCTTCCGAAAATGTGTTTAGTCATCGTTCGCTGAGGATCTAATGTCGCTCTCAAGGAAGGCGTCTTTACATCGCTGTGTTTGTGAACGGAGTTCGGCGAGACATTGTCGATGAAAGGAACGATTATCAGAAAAAGGGGCTCTTATTACAACAGCAATGTTGTCTTTTATTTGCGAGACTCGGAAGACATTTAAGCCGTTTATCTGCAAACATGCCACAAGTTGTTCCGTGAGAGCTGCGAGCGTCTGAGTGCATGTTGACATCCAGCAGCTGCGGTCATATGACTGACTCCAGCACTGCAGCCAATTAACGTCTCAGGACACTGACGAAGTCCCGTTCTAGACTCTTCTAGGCTGGGTTATCTTACAATAAAGTCTAACAATCAGCTCAAATTAAATTCAGTATTCTGCAAGTCCCCCTCTCCTCCCACACAATCATTGAAATGGTCTCGGGTTTAGAGGAATCTTATCAGTGTTTGACCACAGCCTATCAGTCTTCATGTGTGTGTGATAAGAGTCTGTGTAGCTGCTTGACCCTGCGTGATCTCCTGCTGTCTGTGTGTGCTTGTGGTTAAACAGTAAAATATAACAGCTACAGAGAAAACCTGTCTCTGGCTTCTGTCATTTAGCATCACACTGAAAGTGAGACAAGCACAAGGGCCTGTTAAAACTTACTGACTTTGTTAGAGCTTTTCAATTTTGACAGGTATTTACTCCGAGTCATCCACCAATTTGTTTCTGTCACATTTAGGTACAAAGTTTCTGAAAATTACACAAAAAAATTGTCACATTTGCTCCAAATTTGGACCAGCTGTCTGCCTTGTTTAAAATGTTTTATGTGTTTTGGGCTGCATGGTGTCCACCATGAGACTTGGACATCATGCTTGAGTTTACATTGTTTGTACTGTTGTGAAATGGTTTGTGCATGTGGTTTGATCATGCACAGCGGAACAGGAAAGCAGTTGGAGGACAAATGGCAAATGAAATATGATGCCTGCGCAGTCTCATTTCAGGTCCAATTATTAGAAATTGTAACATTTGAAATTTTTTTAGCAAAAATTAAATGCAAAATTACAAAATCTAAAATTGTTGTTCATAATGCACTCGCAGTTTCTGCCAAAACAATTGCAGTATGATTTTTTTCCCCCCCATGTCGTTCAGCTCTTATTAGAAATACTGTATGTACGTGAAAGCGGGGTCAGCATGAGAGAATCGCCTCAGAGCAACATGTTGCTGACGTTTAAATTTTTTTTAATGTATATCCACATCAACAGAAGTGCTGTCACAAATCTGATGTTGCACATGTGTGACTCATTGCTAATATCGCTCATTGCAGTTCCAGGGGACCTGGGAAACCAGTTGGAGGCGAAGCTGGACAAACCCAGTGTGGTCCATTACATCTGCTATAAGAAGACCGACTCCTTCTTCACCCTGTGGCTCAACCTGGAGCTGCTGGTCCCTGTGGCCATAGACTGTTGGATAGATAACATCAGGTATGTCGTGGGTTTCTCTTTCTGCTTGTTCAGACATCAATAAAGCACTGTTTGTCAGACACTGATGAATTTATCTACCTAACTAAATGCACAAGTTGTATTTTCTCTTGCAAAAGGTTTGTTGATGTCCTGTTTTGACTGTTATCATGTCATGATTAGTGTGGTATGTGTCTGTGGTAAAGATGACTACGGAGAACACTTGATTTTCGTGAAAACATTCTGTGGTGCAAATTCCAAAACGGCTAATACCTGGAAGTGTTTTCAATAGGAGAAGCAAGTAGGTAGATGGGTTCAGTGACCTGGCTGACTTTGTGTGAACAGTTGTCAACCTACACTAGGTAAACTGACCTTTGTACCGTCCATTTATCAACAAGGTATGGAATGACACAAAGGCTAAGATAGCATTCCTTTAAATGTCTCCATCAGCAATCAATTAAAAAGACTTACATGTTGGATACTGAGTGAGCCTTTATTTAAGCCATTCGACTTATCATGTCATAAACATTGTTAGTGAACACAAAGCCTTTAATTTCCAGAAAATACATGTTTATATATTGTTTTTGTGTACTCGTTTAGACATGAGAACTGTGAGTTATAATACCACAAAATGAGAACTTTGTCATGATTGCAATTAACAGAAATGCATTTGCAGTAATGTTGAATTACTGCTCTGGGCCAGCTCTTATTTTGAAATGAAGGCAACATGAATAGTGAGTGGAAACAATGATCACACGTAACTGGCTGATCACATGATTGGACTTAAGGCGACTGGCTGGTATGGCACAGTGGCTACAGACAGCACATTTTTTTTATTGCAGATGCATAATAGTTAATTTAAAGTCCAGGGAAGGCCTTAAACATAAAATCAGTTGTTTCATTCTAAGTGTAAACAGCACTTATGTTAAAGTGCTTTTATTACAGTCAGTAAGTCAACAAACTGCCTCAGTAATGTCCGTTACACAGCAATATATATCCAAACTTCTGCTAAAATGTTAGCTTACCGGTCATACCAGACTAGCAGTTTTCAAAGTGGGTTGCTCACATGATTATGACAAAGACCTGTTGTAAGCCAAGTGGATACATTTACTCAGAACCTTGTTACTCTAACGGCAGACTTAAGATACGTGGGTGAGACGGTAGAGTCACGCTACAGGTCTGTACGTGTTTGGATGCATCAGGTGAAATGGGCACAAATACTCTGAGTCACAGAGCGACAGTTTCAGTAATTGCATCCTGAGTGCATCCTGGTACGTGAAGGTGTAATTCAGAGCTCTAACCCTTGTTAGTAAAACAAAAAATAATGCGGATTAGAATTTGCACTGTTTTACAAAATAACCAAGACCCAGTTTATGTGTTTATCTAGCAGACACAGATGTGAAGCTTTCAGAACAGCAAAATGTTTGAAATACTTCTCACATCTGTTTCCTTTTTCTCACATCCGTATGGGATTTAAAAGAAAACCGAGTAAGGGAAGTCCTTGTCACACATAACTAAGTCGATGGTAGAGCAATGGTGAATTAAAATGGGAAGTTCTTCTTTTGACTCGTAGTAACATGTACTTGACACTGAGTGTGTGTGTGTGGTTCACCACAGATGCAGAACTGACACTGATCTGTCTCCTGGTGATGATTTGTGTGTCTGATTGTGTGTGCAGGCTAATCTACAACAGGACCACACACAGCACCTCATCCCCACCAGGTGTGGACGTCCGTGTCCCGGGGTTCGGACAGACGTATTCACTGGAGTATCTGGACCCCAGCAAACGCAGTGTTGGTGAGTTGAAGGTCCAAAATCAAACAGTTCTTTATAGAAGTGAGGACTGGGGAAAATGCCCTCTGTTCCCATAAATGTTCCCACTCTCAAAGTCCAAAAGGATCCGCACAAAGATAGACAAACAAGAATCACATTTTTACCTTTGCCAATGTTTTGAGTAATAAACTGAAATATCTGATGCCTTAATTTCTTCTTATCTTGTGTTTGTGCATGTTTGTCTGTCTCCTAGGCATGTATTTCTTTACTATCGTGCAGGCGCTGGTGGAGTGGGGCTACACCAGAGATGATGATGTCAGAGGAGCTCCCTATGACTGGAGGAAAGCCCCCAGTAAGCAGCCACGCACGGCATGACTTGCATTCATCCCCTTAACCTTTATTCAAACTTACGAATAATGAAACCTCACATTGCTTGAGTTAATCGCACTACAAGACCCGAGACTTGTCTGGTTCGTGTAGCTGCTCCTCACAATGACAAAAGTACATAAGGCAAGTTTATTTGTATAGTACAATTCAGACACAAGGCAACTCAAAGTGCTTTACAGGGACATAAAAATTACATTAAAGAAATTCAAAAGAAGTAGGAAGACATCAAACAAATCATTAAAACAAGTTGAGAAATAGGAAAGTAATCTAAACTACAATAGGTTTAAAAGAGACAAGACTAGAAAATAAAAGTCACAGTGCAGTTCGAAGCCTTGTAATTGCTTCAGTGAAAGGCAGTGGCAGACAGAAAGGTCTTCAGCCTCGATTTAAAAGACCCTGATGGGTAAAAGTTCGGGGAATTTTACCCATCAGGCCACAATTCAACCGGATCATTCCTGCCGGAGCTTCTCTGTCTAAACCAGGAAGCAATCAAACGTTACGTCTTGAAGGCACTCCAGCCCAATAATGCAAGTGCATGGAATATCAAAGCGGGTCCAGTGGGGCAACTCTGATTCTTATCTTCTATTCTTTTCTCCTCTCTCAGATGAGAATAAAGAGTATTTCCTGGCGCTGCAGCACATGATTGAAGAGATGGCAGAGAAGGCCGGCGGGCCTGTGGTGCTCATCGCTCACAGCATGGGCAACATGTACACCTTGTACTTCCTCAACCAGCAGCCACAGGCCTGGAAAGACAGATACATCAAAGCTTTCATCTGTCTGGGGCCACCGTGGGCTGGGGTGGCCAAGACCCTCCGTGTGCTCACATCTGGTAAGAGATGAAACTGGTATTGTATGAACAGTTATAGTGTGCTTAAAGTGGGTCTAACCATTCAGATTGCGCCAGAAAGACAGTGCATTCCGGTGGGATGGGAGAAGGGAGTTTCAGACCTGTAGAAATATAGCACCAGGTGTGACCTACTGGACGCTTTGGTTGGCGCACTTTCCTTTTGTTTTCAGGCTTTGTTAGTGCGTGGGGGCCACATGTTAGGCTTTTGGTTTACATGCAGGCCTCTCTATTGGTAGGACCGTGTGGTGAGGTCTCAACAAGAGCATAACATGCACACTAACATTACAGTAACTTTTCTTATAAAACAATAAACATTTCTTGTGAACCATTATAATAAAAAACATAGTCAATCATGAACACACATACTGCACCTGCTGAAGTAGAGTAACGTGGCAGTCTTGCATAAATGGATCTCTGTGCATGTGTAACACCATAAACGCAGCAACAAAAGACTTCAGCTAGCCATCATTGATTCAGTAACACAGTTTAAGTAACTTGATGTCACACATACAGAAAAAACCCAAGTTAGCAGAGGAGGTGAAGTTAGCGGATGGGCAGCACATATTGGACGTTTCAGTAAAAGAAGTTGCTAAACTTTGGGTTTTAAATGAAGACAGTTTACAGGAAAGTTTGTGACTTCATTAGAACATATTTACCGTCAGTAAAATACTGTGAGCAACACTTTAAAAAGCATAAGGGAAGAATAAAATAACCAGAACTTTGTGAGTTCAAACTTAGCCTAGTTATAGCGTATTGTTAACCAAGTCGAGATTTATGTATCATTAAAATAAACCAGTCGCCGCACAGAAATAAGTTACTATGTGGAGATAACTAAATACTTACCCAACTAATCTCACGGTTACCTAACTCTCATGTAGCTAACGACATCCTCTGTCCGGAGAACCTTGATTCAAGACAGGAAAACCCCCCCAGAATGAAGAAACAAAACAAAAAAACCCTCATAGCAGGGGGAGAAACGATGAAAGAAACCTCAGGAAGATCCACGGACGAGGGATCCCTCTCCCAGGATGGACAGACATGCAGTAGAACAAAATCACAGAGTATACAGGTTTAATTTGCAGAATATCTGATACTTATAGATTATATGAAATATATGTGAGGATTGTGTATCCAGGAAGGCCACTGAGCGGCCCGAGGTGTTGTCAAGTGGTACCCGAGACACACGACCTTAGGCTTAGAAGCTAAGGACTGTGAAGTAAATATCTGCCATCTGATGTGTTCAGTGCAACTAAACAAAACCTGAGTGCTTGGTCCGATGAGACTAACCCGTAAATGCGAGTGCTTCAAAGATCCTTTTTTAACCTTTAGTCCACAGCAGTTTGCCACTAAAGAAACTGTAAATTCAGCAGGTTAATTGTGTCACGTTGTATCTTTACTGGGAAGTAAAGTCCTTTAAAATTGACAAACATTCATTCGTCTCTTGGACTCATCAAAGTAGGAAGTTGTTGTGTGCAGTTTCATAGGATGTGATGGGAACGGCCTGGTCATGTGCTGCAACTGCGCTCATTTGACCTCTACTAGATTTCTTCATATCGGTTCGGACCAAATTGCAAAAAGGACAGTTACATCAGATCCTGTATGATGGTAAATGCTTTCCTGCCTTACCCTACCTGTAACCCTGACACGCTGGATTAGACTATACAGTATACTGTATGGGCTACGTTTTTCAGAACATGAGTAGTGTTTTTGAAGAAGCCATAAAATGAAACTCCTGGTTGGTTTTGGATCTGTGGCTGGAAATTCTCAGCTCAGTTTCAGTTCTTTGTAACTGGTTTCTCTTCTCCTACAGGTGATAACAACCGCATCCCAGTGATCAGCCCGCTGAAGATTCGCTCCCAGCAACGCTCCGCCGTCTCCACCTCCTGGCTGCTCCCCTATGCCCACACCTGGCCCAAAGATAAGGTCTGTGTGTGAGTGCTCGTGTATGTTTGCAGATAGGTGTTAACCATTTCTTTCCTGTCCATCTTTGTCATCCATTTTCATTTGTCCATCTGGCTTGCTTTCAGAGAGCTCAGTGTCTGTCAACAGTGGAAATTTCATATAAATATTTGGCCACAAAGCTGCACTGATTGGTTTATTGTGGTTTTTCAACTAGCAAACTCAGCACTCATCAACCTTATTTTTGTTGCAGCAGACAGCTTTTTATTGAACTCGCATTAGTCAAGTGGACAAAACCACAACTTAAAATGAATGCTAATGTTGCTCTGTGTTTGCTGGTTGTGCAGCTAGTTCCATGCTAGCAACTGCTGACCAAAACAACCTTATAGGGTAACCCCAAATTTGCTAAAAATGAATTACTGCAGCTTGAAACTGAAGTAAAGGTAAACCTGTTGAACAGTGGATGAGTAGGTCCTACCCATAATGCATAGCCAGCGAACAGGAAGTGGGGTAGATATCAAAACAAATTCTCCAGGTTGTGCTGAAAAAAATCAAGTGTTAAACAATCTTGCTAATTTTGTTGGACCTCTTTAGAAGCTGTAGGATGGGGGCATTTGGTAAAAGTAACCAAATCAAGTTACTGACGGACTCTTTCCCACCCATCTACCACCAGGTCTTAGTGCAGACACCCACCACCAACTACACTGTGCAGGACTACCAGCGCCTCTACTCAGACATCGGTTTCGGAGACGGCTGGCTGATGCGACAGGACACAGAGCCGCTGGTGACTGACCTCACACCGCCCGGCGTGGCCATCCACTGCTTGTACGGCAGCGGCATCGGCACGTCGGAGGCCTTCCAGTACACCGAGAAGTTCCCGGATGTGGAGCCCACCGTGGTGTACGGGGACGGGGACGGCACTGTGAACCTGATGAGCGCCGTGCAGTGCAAGCGGTGGATAGGGAAGCAGAAACAGCCTGTGATGCTGAAGGAGCTTCCGGGGAACGAACATGTGAACATGCTGCTGAACTTCACGACTGTGGCTTACATCAAGACTGTGCTCTTCTCTCCGTGATGCAGGAAGATGGCTTTAATCACACACACACACACACAGATGTATTTAAAGTTCACACTGACACACTCACAGCTTTATGAAGGACAGACAGAGACTGACTCACCTCGCCTGTCTCTCCGGACACTGACTGCCAAAGCCTCCCCTGTACATGCCACATTGCTGAAGAAAAAGTATTACATTTTTTTAGTAAATTGAAGAATCAAAATTTAAAAATTAATTTTATAGCTGTAACTATACAACTTATGTTATTGTCGGGTTGTTTACTGTCGGGTTGTTAACTTTTATATCGGTCTCAGCTTGCAAAGAACCTGAGATTTTACCTACTCTATTCATGTTTTATGATCGAGAACGTGTGTATGTACCAGTCAAAAACCAGGGATATACAGTACGTGCCACACAGAGTTATTAATCAAAGTCAGATCTTTTTATTAATGTTGTGGAAGACATTTCTAATCTCCTTTGTCTCTAATGTTGTTTGGATAAATGGTGAAACACACACAGTGTTCATATCTTTCTCAGCGCAGCAGGTGACCTGAGCAGATGTTTTTGATTTCGAGTGATTCTTCTGTTGATCCGTGTTTTGCATGCAGCACAAGCTGTTTGATGACTTTGGTTTAATTGTGTCATCGGTGTCACATAGTCATGTGCTGAGGGGCTGACTGGAACCACACCTGGGTTATGGAAGTTGATTTTAGTCACGTTGATGCTGCTCAAACAGCTTTACAGAACTGGCAATAAAAACATATCCATTTACTACCATTTTTAAGAGCTTTAAACTGCTTCTCATTGTCATAATGGACAGAGTTGGGTCCATTCATTGAGCTTGCTCTGTCTGTTGATGAAAACAATGAGATGCAGTTGAAAGCTCTTGGAAAGAAAGTACAGCTCAACTCAACAGTTGAGTTAAAAGATTTGTCAAAAAAAAAATCTTCAAGTCAAAGTTGAGTTTCTAGCTTTTTCCAGGGCTTTCCACAGCATCGCATGGTCTTCTTCACTTAATAGCATTTGCTCAGTAGTTTCGAAGTTGTCCAGTCCAAAGATCAGACCAAAATTCCACGCTTAGGCCAAGTCACGACAGCTGTAGACGCCGATGAAGTTCATGAGATGTAGGTGAAAGCACTGTGAGTTGACCTTTGAGTGTTTGTTCTGTCAAACTGTTTCTGCTGTCAAGAAAGAACCTTCAAGCTCAGTTTTTTTTAAGAGTTAAAAAACAAAAAAATTCAAATCCATTTCAATTCTGCTCCTGAAGTTCATTTTAGCATTCATGTATAATATAAAAGTGGATCACCTGCAATGTTATGCTCTTTTTCTTCACTTCAAATGTTCTATATACAGTATATTGATGGCTCTATACCTAACTTTTACCCAGGTTTGGTTTGAACCAGGTGCCTCGACTGTCTGGATTTAGACAGGAACAATTGAGGGGACTTTCATTGTTTTATGTTAGAAATCTTTTTTTTTCTTGATTGTTTGTTTTACCCTCTTTCTGTTTGCACACAGACTTGATTAGTTCTGAGTGCAGAGTATAAACCCTGACTTCCTGTCCTTGTAGACGTGTAGCCAGAATCTCTCTGACCTGAGGGATTGTGAAGTGCCATCGAGCCCCTCAGGGCCAGACCAAAATGATATTCTCATATCTGCTGTGAACTATCATATATGTGTCATAAACATGCTGCCTTCTATAGAGTAAATATTTCAAATATTACAATCAGCCATGGACTTTTCTTTGTGCAGTAAATTTCTCTAGTATACTTCTTACTCACACTGTGTTGGAGACATTTCATTTTTACCCCTCCTGTCTCTGAGCTTTAAGCTTTGTCAAGTGTCAGTAATGTAACATTTTTATTCATTTTAACCATATTAAGTGATGACTAACTGCCTTCTGTGTGTTCATTTTAATGAGGTTAATGGTGAGATATCGCTGCATGTTGGAACAGTGAGATGTGAATCTGATCAAGTTCACCCACAACTTCCCTTCAAATGTGCTGCTTCTCACACATGCATCATTATTCTTTTAAAAAACAAAACATAGCTGTAGCAACTTTATTTAAATACAGTATAAAAATAATGTAGGAAAATACAATAATAGGATAATACAATATGTTTCCTTATTTTTGCCTTTGAGCCTTGATTTTCTTTGTAGGGACATACCACACATCTGTCCTAGCTGTCAAGAGGACACAGCTGTAAAAGGTCCAGTCAGGGTATACACATGTCAGATGTTATTGCTCAAGAGGAAAGCGGAAGGTCTTGTTTCCCGTCCTGCAGCGCAGCTCCACACCGTCCAACCTGAGCAGGAATGGTCCTTCCTCATGTTCATCAACCACACTCTAACAAGCACAAATCAGACACATAAGAACAGTAACCAGCTAATAAATTCTGTGCAAGACATTGAGTCAAAACTGCTGTGACGGAGGCTAAGTCGTATCATGTGTACCCAGTGTTATCTCAGCTGCTGTCAGAATGGTGCTCAGGAGTGTTCAGCAAAATAATCAACTGCATACACATACTACCTACAGTGAATCCATCTAGATCCTGACTGTAAGTGGAGAGTTTTAAAAATGTTAACGGTACATCAGCTGATATTCATTTCTAACACATTTTTGATGATTACAGCATTTTACACTAATAAATTAACTCGTGAGCGCCCTCTGGTGGACAAACTACGTGATGGAGACATTTATATAAATAACCTCACAC
The DNA here is from genome assembly GCF_965226575.1 of Pagrus pagrus. Classification (NCBI taxonomy): domain Eukaryota; kingdom Metazoa; phylum Chordata; class Actinopteri; order Spariformes; family Sparidae; genus Pagrus; species Pagrus pagrus. The sequence goes on from NC_140194.1 coordinate 29,281,521, forward strand.
AAATCTTTGGCATTTTTGTACTTTACTCATTGGTCAACAGGCATGCTGAATAGATGTAGCTGAAATAAAGTAATAGTTAATATAGGGGTGTAGTTCCAAACAAACTGTAGTGTTTCGAAATGGACCAGGGAACCACCTCATACCTAAGTAACTGAACACATAGGTCTGGGCTATATATATCGTTATCACGGTATAAGACTATATATTCTCTTAGATTATGGATATCATTATACCCTGATTTGAGTGTTGTCTTTTCTTAGTTTTAAAGGTTGCATTACAGTAAAGTGATGTAATTTCCTGAACTTACCAGACTGTTCTACTTGCTATAATACATATCTTTACCCACTTAGTCATTATACCTACATTACTGATGATTATTTATCAGAAATCTCAATGTGTTAGTATTTTGTGACAGTATTAATAGTCATTCCTACAATATTGTTGCAATATTGATATCAAAGTAGGGCCTATATGGTCAAAAATATGGTGATATTTAATTTTGTCGCCCGGTCAAAGCATTAATAAAGTGCTTTTGAGGAGATATCCAAATATCAAGGTATATATCGTACATCCACAATATGGCCTGAAATACTGAGATATTGTTTAAGACAAAACTGCCCAGCCCTATGAACACACAATGATTTTATTACCTGCAGCTCCTGTATGCACTCCTCCATCTGACCTGTCATGTCTCCAACACACCAGGCCAGACTCACATGGAAAGATGGATCCTATTAAAACAAATAAGAGGGAACATTATGGAAGAAACACATGGATGTGCATCACTTCAGATTCTTTTGGATGATTTGTTCATATGTTTAAAGGATAAGTTCAAAATGTTGTCATTATCTACGCACCCTCATGCCGATTTAAAGTTGGGTGAAGTTTTGTAATCCACAAAACATTTCTGGAATCTCACACCAAAACAGTGTTACAGACTTCTTCTAAGCAACTGAAGTAGATGGTGATACCAAAATTGATTTTAAAAAACAATATTTAACAACACACAGTCGAGGTTATGCGCCTACTTCAGACATGATTTATGCCAACGCTTTTAGTTTTGCAGTTAAAGTGAAGATTTCGACATTTACAAGGGTGTAAATGATGTCTTTTCAAATAGATTTGGAATCTCAGGGCTTCCCGAGACTTGGATTATGTCAGATGGGCAGTATGGAGCCATTTTAATTATCTATTTGGTTATTTTTTACCTTTTAAAACAAGTCCCCATCTGCTGCAGTTGTTCAGGAGAATGCTCTAACAACGTTTGAACAGAAATGTTTTGCAGACTACGAAGTTCTCCTGACTTTTCATTGGCATGGGGGTCAGTAGATAATGACTGAATTTTCATTTTTGGGTGAACTGGTTCCCTGAAGACGAAACAAATATTAACAATCAGTCATTAGCTGATAATTCTTTCAACAATACATTGTACTAAACACTGTATTTTAACGTGAAAACACACCTGTCCTGTTAGCTAAATGACAATTTTGATCATCCCATTCACTAATTTAGCACATTTACTGTATTCACTGTAAAAGACTAATTCAGACTTAAGAGTGACAAATGAATCACATGATAAAATCATCAACCTTATAAAAAGTGTCCAGGCGAAACTCTGTCATTGTTCTGTCTACTGCCTGGACCAGGTTCAACAACTGAGCATGCCCAGTACACACTTCCATCCCCAGAAACGTCCTGCAGGAGACATCAGACAGACACAAACAGTACAGCCAGTGAGATATGAAGAAGTGATTCTTGGGAAATTAACACAAATGAAAGCAGACCAGTCAGATACACATATAAATGGTCTTCAATTATATTTCATCATTTGGCCATTGACAAATAATGAAATGTATCTGTGGCACGTTAATCAACTTTTTGCCAACAGCCAGATACTTTTTTGTTTATGAAACCTTGGCTGGTGACCAAGTCATACTCTATAGACAATTAAAGACCTTTACTGTACCTTGTTCTCTCAGCGTTACAGTAGACCCTCAGTCTCCCCGCTGAGCACACAAACCTGTCAACAAGAAAATCAACATTAATCAGCTTCTCGTGCCATTTGCACGTCTTTTCTCCAACTTTATACTTACTACTACTTGAGGCAAGTGATGCTAAGGATGCTGCTTGAATGCAACTTTATTCACCTCACCTTGAGATAGTTATTATTAGAGAGCTATTATATTTATGATCATTTTTAATTACATTTTTAATCTAATTACTTATTTCATTTTTGACTTCCTTTCTGATCTTGTTTTTTGTGCTATGGGGTTTTTTTTTATTTCATCAGCACAACCATTTTTAAACATATTTTGTATTAAGGGCTGCTTGTGCAATTAAATGACATGTCCTACAAATTATTTTCTGTATATACTGTAGATGCCTTGCAAACTCAATAGCTAACACTGGTGTAAAGCACAAAGAATGTACAAATCATAAGAAAATATAAGTTCTTATAAAAGGGGACTGAATCGTCCTGTGAATGGGTCTTTAGTAATGGCAAACCTCTTGCAGTGCACCAGGCCTGCTCGGAGGCTCTGTGTGAAGGGCTGGATCCAGTGGTGTCTCAGCACCACAGTCTGAGACAGGCTGAGGTGGAACTCCTCCTGCGAGCTCATAGCCACACCGTGGGCCCTCGCTACTGAGAGCAGCTCCTCCAACAGCTCTCTGAACTCCTCCTCAGGCTGGTCTGATGTGGAGAGGAGACAGGAGAGAAACCAAATTAGAGGTTCCAGGGGTACTATGGGCGAGGGTGGGACTTTTGCTGATGATCAATCAACCACAGTCAAGTGTACAGATCGTACATGGCAAGTAAACATAGGTGGCCCAGTTGCCTCTCTCATGTTTGAAGGAGCGGATGCGTCCGCCATGAAGGCTGCTGTCTTCAGCCTGAGAGTCCACATCCTCTGGAAACATGGCCAAAAGGCAACCAGGAAGAGGTAACCTGCTGGAAACAGATCACTTCATTTTATCTGTCATGTTTCACTCAATAACTGCATTGTTGAAAACCTCATGTCAAACAATGACCTTAAAAATACAGTTTCAATATGTTTATCATCCAGGGTGGTGGTGGTGGCCATTATCAGAAGTAAAGAAATAAACAAACTAATAAATAAATCTTTTAAGAATTTAAGAAAAAGTTTCCCTTGTCATCCTCTTTCCTCATACAGTCTGGTAAATCACGCTATAATACTCAGCCAACAGAAAGACACCACACAACTCTCCACATACCTGGTTTTAGGAACCTGTTCCTCAGTTTTAGCTTTCTTCCTCGCTGGGCAGTCACCCTCACCATCATCTTCCTCTCGGCACTGTCGAGAGCAGCTTTTGTTTTGAGCAGTCGCCGCTTCACTTTCCTCCTCCGAGCTGCTGCTGTAGCCGACCAACATCCCGAAGTAACGTTACGTGATGTGTCAGGACAAACCAAACATTATGTATACATGTTAAAAACTATAAAACCGAGTGATTAACACACTCATTTAGACTACAGTGGAAGTTAACATGTTTGTTCGGCTTGCAAACGTTTTTTCAAGAGACTTCCACCTGTCAGACAGCGTATCTTCCGCTCAGTCCTGCGCTTCCGATGTAAACAACCTGTTGTAACGCTAATTTAGGTCCCTGTGAAACACAGTCCAGTCTCTAATCAGTTCCGCCTTCAGAGGCTGGCTACAATATGAATACAATGCAATGTTTTTTTTCTGTTTACTTTGATGTGCTCAGCATAAAAAAAAAAATCACTGATATTTCTTCATTTGTCAATAATGTGTTTATTTTATGAGAACATTTTAAAGCGGTGACAGGTTCAAGCTGAAACTGGAGAAAGATGCCATTATTTGTATACACATAATATTGACTTATAACAAGTCCCTAACGCATTTATTTTACTCTTTAGGATGACAGCATTGGATGTGGTGATTTTATTTACATTTGCGTGTTTCATTTAAGCTATCACACATGTGTGTGTTTATGTATGTGTGTGTGCGTGTGTTGTGAGCATGCCAATTAACTCTTGGTTTATTCATGTTCCCGTGCGCGGGCAGAGGCTCAGAAGCTAGCCGATAGCTAGCTAGCAATTCATAACAAAATGAATATCTTTTCGCCAGCCGAGAGGATGCCCTAGCAGCCAAATAAATGTATATGTGAAACGAAAGCGTTTATGGGGTGATTTGGGAAATTGCGGGAGTAATTTGACTATTTTAATGACCCGCGAATCCCAATTATTTCGGCCCCCGGAGCCACAGCGCCCAAACAAGAGAGCATTCGAGCACCGTTTGCGGATGTGAAGAAGGAACCTAACGCTATTCGGGGGAACAGCTAAGCTGCTACAGGCTGGCATTATATCGGCAATACTCAGTAGGCTTGAATGGACTCTCCGGGTATGTAAATTCGGAATTTCTCATCACTGTTTACATGCACCACTCACTAACAAACGCGTCGATGCAGCGGTTGCTACTAGGCTATTATTTTCCTGTGGCTAGCTTGCTAACGTTAGCTATCTCCTGCGCCTCTGTGGCTGCGTTAGCAAGCGGCTAGGCTAGCCAGCTATCCTATCTTGATTACAGTGATCTTTGCCTGGAGACGAAAAACGTTATGATGCGCAGACGCTGCCTTCCACTTTTTTAACCGCGAATCGTTCAGCATTTGGATTTCTGCATAGACAGGGGTGGGACTACATAACCAGTGTAATAAAAATATAAATATACGACCTAGCGCTAATTGGTCGTGTCCAAGTGTGTATAGTGAGTGCTCACTTGCTGTGCGTTTGTGCGATCACAGATGTTGCACATTTTCGAGTTGATTATGATTACGTTTCATAGCACTGGGGTGATTTTAGAAAAGCCAAAATACAGTGTAAACTATTGTAAAAATGTTCTGATTCCTCCTGTCCTCTGTGCTTTTAGGATGATAAATAAGACTGATGTAAACACGTCCTGCTGTCACCTACGTTTTACCACCTGTCAGAAAAAAACCTGCTCAGACATCCTGTTTGCGAGGCTGAATACAGAGTCTGGCACTCAGCTGTTGTAAACATTGCAACATGCCTACTATATTACTTGTCTTCATTTTCTTAATGTCTTCCTGTTTCTGTTTAGTTTACACAGAGGGAACAAAACTGGCTGTTCAAGCTGATGGAGCAAGTGTGAATCTTTGTACATTCAATCTTTGAAAAGTAACACAAATACTTTTTTCAGCCAGGGTGTTCTGTCTCTTGTATTATTGGATGTTTGAGATGTGACATACTGGTGGAGTCCTTAACTTAAACCCAAAGACACTGTTGTTAATGAGTCATCTCTTTCTGACCATTGGTATTTTAATTGTCTTTCATGCAGATACCAGCTGAAGACCCAGAATAAAGTGAAAGTAGGGGATTCCTGACGTTGAATCCTCCGTCACAGCCGCATCACTGAGCACTCTTGCCTGTTCCTCAGTGCCAGTCGCTGAAATGGAGTGAGTTTCTTGTCCTGTTATCCTAGCACACTCTGAAGCCTTTGGCACATTATTTAATCCCATTTCCTTTTTTTTTTTTTTTTTTTTTTTTTTTTTTTTACTACAGTTGGGCCACACCAGCTGCCAAACTGAATCCCTACACCCGAGCCCGCATGTCAGAGGCCTGGCAGCAGCATGCAGTCGCTCCACCTCAAGTTGTCCACACCCTCCCCTCAGGAGCTGAGAGCGCATTGGGCTGTGCTGTGTATGGCATCGTACTGCAGCCAGATGCTACGTCTTTACAGCAGCAGACCCAGCATGGACAGCACAGCCAACACGGACAGCAACATGGCGGGAGTCAGCAGCTCAGAGCTGGGCAGCACAGTCAGCAACAGCACCCTGCTCAGGCCCAGCAGACCTCCCTGCAGGTAGGGGCAGAGGGAGGACACAAATGTGGGGCATGTGGACATGATATCTCCCACCTGGCCAACCCACATGAGCACCAGTGCATGGTTAGTCAAGACAGGTCATTCCAGTGCACACAGTGCATGAAGATTTTTCACCAGGCGACGGACTTGCTAGAACATCAGTGTGTTCAGGTGGAGCAGAAGCCGTTTGTGTGTGGGGTGTGTAAGATGGGTTTCTCCTTACTTACCTCTTTAGCCCAGCACCACACTTCACATAACAGCAACAACCCAATGAAGTGTTCAATATGTGAGAAGACCTATCGCCCCGGTTCTTCTGGCAACAACACACCCAACTCAAATAATCCCCAGCAGCCCAGCAGTGACGGGGCGTCAGCCAGCAGCAGCTCATCCATTCTCCCCTTTCCCTCGGCCCGAGACCGGCCCTACAAATGCTCTGTCTGCCAGAAAGGCTTCAAACACCTGTCAGAACTCACACGGCATGAGAGGGTGCACACGGGAGAGAAACCCTTCAAATGTGACACCTGTGACAAGGCCTTCAGCCAGTCGTCACACCTACAGCACCACCAGCGAACACACAGCAGTGAACGCCCGTTCAAGTGTGCCGTTTGTGAAAAGAGTTTCAAGCACCGCTCCCACCTCGTGCGCCACATGTACGTGCACTCTGGTGAGCACTTGTTCAAATGCAACTTATGTGAGCTGCACTTCAAAGAGTCATCAGAGCTCCTTCACCACCCTTGCCACCCGCAGGGTTCCCGCCCGTTCCGCTGTGCCACATGCGGTAAGGGTTTCAAGCGGCCGTCTGACCTTCGCCAACACGAGCGCACGCACTCAGAGGAGCGTCCCTTCCACTGTGACGAGTGTCAGATGAGCTTTAAGCAGCAATATGCACTGGTGCGACACAGACGCACACACAAAGACCCTACTGACCGGCCGTTCAAATGCAATCTGTGTGACAAGGGCTTCATGCAGCCCTCTCACCTCCTCTACCACCAGCACGTCCACGGCATGGACAACCTGTTCAAGTGCGCCTCATGCCAGAAGGAGTTCAGCCAGTCAGGAGAGCTGCTCAGACACAAGTGTGGCGAGACGTCCAACACCTCGCCCGACAAGCCGTACAAGTGTGACGTTTGTGGCAAGGGCTACAAGAAGAGCTCCACGTTACAGCGTCATCAAAACTCTCACTGCCAAGAGAAGCCCCTCAAGTGCTCGCTCTGTGACCGGCGCTTCCTGTCCTCTTCGGAATTTGTCCAGCACCGCTGCGACCCGTCTCGAGAAAAGCCGCTGAAGTGCCCTGACTGTGAGAAACGTTTTAAATACTCGTCAGACCTGAACCGACACCGGCGCGTACATACGGGGGAGAAACCGTACGAATGTGGCCACTGCAACAAGGGCTTCAAACAGCGCGAGCACCTGACCAAACACCAGAGCACGCACTCCAGAGAGGGCCAGTTCAAGTGTGTTTGGTGCGGCGAGCGGTTCAGTGACTTGGGCTCTTTGCAGGATCATACGGTGCAGCACACAGCTGATGGAGGGGGTTACCCTGTGCCCCAGTGCTTATAAATCCTTGAGACTATTTCCCATCAACAGACGCTCCCCTCTCTTCTTGTTCGTCTCTTTTAGGCTATTTATTCAGCCTAACTATCATCACATTAACAGGACACTCCAGGCTATTATTGATGCACTCATTCCCACCGGTGATACATTAAGTCTATACTCCATGTCCCTGTCATTCCATATAATTGTGAGGAGGCCTTTTTTTCTTCCTGCACTTTCCTTTCTGTTCCACCTCTTTTTCTTCTCACCTGTCCTCTCCCCCTTTTTCTCAGCCCCATGCTCAGACTGATGATAGCAGTGTCAGTAGTTACACAGAAACAGGTACCGTAACACAGGTTAATCTAGAAATACTTTGATTGTTCCATATTTCCTCTCCTCAAAAAATGTCTTTATTTTTTTAATAGTTTGCGGAGTAACAGAACCTGTCTGTACGACAACAGTAGCCACTAGAGGGGGATCATTACCTTGTTTTCTCTCCCTCGCTCTTCAGTCTCTCCCTCCCTCATTCTTCCAATTTCTTTCTGCGTCCTCCTCTTCCTGTCTCAGCCTGTTTCTGTTTAGCATCAATAGACTGGAAAGTTTGACTAACACACGCGCTCTGATTCATTTGTCTTTGGTCAGGTGAAAGATGACTTCAGACACGTTTGGTTTTCATCTCCCCGCAGTAACACAGAAACAGTCTATTGACCCAACCGCCCACTTCCACATCCCTCAAAGTTTTAATATGTTTACACTTATTCTTTAAGAAATGGCCAGTAAGCTCCTCAACACATGTGAAGGGAAACACTGCTGGGGGAGTTTCAGGATTTATTGTCTTATAGTGAAATAATTCTGATGATAAAGTATCTGTGAGTGTATGTGTGAGCCATGGTGTTTATGGCTACACCTGTTTGTACCAAAACACCAGTATGAAGCAGCACCCAGTCCCAAAGGTGTGCAGACTAACCAACCAGCTGAAGTTAACCAATAAAATCCCTGATGATTGATACCATTCTCACATTTAAGTATATAGAAATATATATTTCACACTAATATACTTGTCATATTCCTGCAGAGGTCAGTGCTGTTCGACTAACGTGTCCTGAAAACATCCTCGTTTAAACATTTCACATCCTTTCTCAGCCTGTACATACTGTGGTTGTATGAGATGACTTGGAAATGTCTGAACGTCTTTTCTTAAAAACAATACGTAAGAACTGTTTTTGTATTCTTGCTACTTTTTACCACGTGAAATGTTTTGACAAATGCTCTTTGTTGTTTTTGTAGTCCATGTAGTGATTGTATCGGTATGTCGCAGGGAATCTCAAAGAGCCCCCTGCGTGTGTGTGTGTGTGTGTGTGTGTGTGTGTGTGTGTGTGTGTGTGTGAGTCTGAGTGTGTGAATGTAAACAGTATTCTGTCAAACAGGGAAATTCAGACTGTAGAGAATTGTATTAGAAATGTTTCAACAGACCTGCGCCTTTTTTTAAATTTTACTAACCTTACTGGTCTGTGTGAGCTGTTTTTGCGGGATGAACCTGCACTTTGTGTTAAATATTTTCCATGTTTTCAAAGAAATATTAATATTGTTTTTTTCCTGTTACATGTTGCGTTAATGTTGACGTCGTGTCCGTCAGAGTGAATGACACCCTCCTCCTCTTTGAATGCTATGAGATTCTTGTTGCGCTTAAGAAGTCTGGAACACAAGTTGGTTTACATTTCAGCTGTGATCGCCACCGTTTCTTGTTCTGTTCATCTGGGGAGCCGTCTCCCTCTCTCCCCTCCTCTCCCCTTCGCTCACTGTTGATTCATGGTTTGAGTGCAGTATTGAATACAAACAGAGGAGGCCAAGGAGACGGAAGTAACTCTTTTAATTTTGATTCTGGCACAAAATTCTTTGGTTTTTGTTTTAGCCTTAAAATGAGGCCACGGTGCCTCCCTGCTTGCTTTCTCTCTCTTATCCTTCATCATGCGAGGTCAGATGGTTGGTTCTATCAGCCATCGCATTTTTATTTTGATTTTCTGAATCTGGCATTATAAGACTTTGAGAACAACAACTTAAAGTGTTGAAGTACTGTATGTTTTTTCACATTTGTTCATTTTATTTTTTTATGAATATTCTTTAAATTGATATGAATATCTATATTCCTTGAGGGAGAGACCAGGGCCTTGGAGTAGGTTTTTGATAAGACTGGCTGTATTTTTTAATAGGGATCGACCGGGCTGGTACGAATACCGATTAGTGGTGATCAGGGAGACCGATTTGGATATTTGGAGCCCACACATTTGCAGTGAAAATTAAAATCTTGATGAAACTTTAGAATAACCAGTGATGGAATGTAACCAATCAGACAGTGTTGTGGGCGGGACATTTAGCGAGGCCACAAAGGTGACTACTGAAGAAGGATGCTGCATCAGAGCCAAAGTATTGCATTTTTAAATTAATTGATTTGATCAGCAATCGGACACCAAAAAAACACTGATACTGATAATCAGAAAAATGCTCAGTATCGGCCCCAGATAATCGGTCTATCCCTATTTTTTAGCAGTTTTTACAATGTAGAATTGTTTCTGAGGCCAAATTGCACAAGAAACAACCTCTACTCAAAGAATTATGTTGGTGGTGATGTATTATTTGAATAACCTCTTCAAAACACGTCAGAAATCAGTTAGGGTGGGTTCATATTTGCCAAGAATTACATGTGATTGATGACTTTTGACTTGTAAATTGGTGCTGACACATCATCAGATGTGCACAATGAGAGATAGTCACTCCAGGTGCAGGACACAGACCTCAAATACTTTTGAAAAATAATATTAATCTAATACAAGTGTATGTTCAAAGCCTAAGAATAATCCCAGCCCCAGCAACACTGGTTTAGTTATTAGTATTATGAGGGTGACTGCCTGGTCATGCATTTGTCCTTTGTGTCATGTAGTACTGTTCAGGTGTGTAAAACATTCAGTGCCAGGGAGAGCTGTGCTTGTTACGTCTCGATTAATTCTGGGTTTATAAAAAAAACCTTCCCGTGTCTAACAAGCAGTCATGGAAAGGAGAGGAAAGTATCCTGTATAAGCACAAACTAAATAAATCCATCCTTCTGTGTTTTGACTGATGGTTTCAATGGGAATATTAAGTTAAGTTCACTTACCCACCCTCCTCTTGCCTTGTTCAGTTCCAATAAATAAACCTGTCAGACCCTGGTGTCTCTCGCCCTCTGCATGCTTGCTGTGTTAGTTCCTGTGTTCTGTCCCTGGGAACTGGTGCTAACCCTCCTCCTCACAGCACTGTTCCCTCCTATAGCTTTTTCAAATTGTACTGTAGTTTATGTGAATGATGTTGAAAAAAAGAAAAGAAAAAACTTTGTGGCGACGTACAGTACATGTACATTCATGCTAAGATTATCTGTATGTATGTAGCATTCAATTACACAGCACTAACAAATAAACATTTTTTCATTTATAAACTTACACGAGTCAAGAGATTATTTTAAGCAGGAAATCAACAGAGAGACATTCTGATTTATGAGAGGTGTTCTTAACAATCGGTGGCTATTTTTAATTTCTAGAATATTTACTTCATTTCTTGAAAAGTTGTATTCTAGCAGACCACATTCATTCAGTTCTTCGTCGGCGTGAGTACTGCCAAGATAATTTTAAATGTAGAGAAAATTCAACCGCAAAACGTCTGATTCGACAGAGGTGTTGTCTCTGTCCTTTGTTGATTGTTACAGATGAAGCCATTAGCCATAGCTCACATAGTTTGCAGTCTTCACATTTTTATGTCTATTGGAAACATCTCGACTCATGGAAGATGGCCTGCCCCTTCATATATTTATTATTACTGGTGCATTAATGTGTAATTCTGATTTTTGTAGTGGGTAGTGAAGAAATACATCATATTCATGAAACAATGTGTATTCATATATGAAAAAGAAGCCACTAACTGTTAAGTCAAGTAAATGTAGGGGAGTAAAAGTACAATCTTTCCATCTGAAGATGTGGTGGAGTTGAGTTGGAAATCGCTTACTCAGGTACCTCAAAAGATTTCTTTATTACAGTGGTCTACTTTAGCAAATATACTTAGCAACTTTTCACAGCAGCTGATGCCTCAGGAAGAGGCAAGATGCTGCGCTGCTAATACCCTTCCCCAGCTGTCCAGTCAGTAGTTTTTAATATTGTTTAAAAACTTTAAGGTCCAGTGTGTAGGATGTGATGAGCAGAGCGGACTGTGTGGAAGAGGATCTGCTCCAATGGTCGACATAAAAGACTCATTCTAAAGTAACAAAAATCCAACAACGATCCTTGGTTTCAGGTGATTTAATGAAAACATAATAATCATAATTATAATGAATATTTCTTCCTTTCCTGCAAATAGATCGCCCCAAACCCTGCACACTGCACCTTTAATTAATCTGAGTGATTAAAAGAGTGCTCCAGTGATTATGAGAGGCTGTAATAACTGAGAGGTCTGTGTATGTCTATAAAGCCACAGTAATTGTGGCTTTTCTCAGAGGAAAACAGCTCTCAAGCCAAAAACTATTATTAAATCGACAGCATTAATTTTTTTTTTTTATATATAAAAAATAATTAATGCTGTCGATTATTTATTTTTCTCCATGTCATGTCAAAATTAAATAAATAAATAAAATTAAATATACGAATAAAAAACAGTGTAATATTAAGCTGCTTCTGCCCCTCTACCACACCCTCGTCACTAGAGGGCGCTGTGTCCCGGCCGCTCGGTGGAACGACACATTCCTCATCTTCACCCCGGCAGCCAGCTGCTTTCACATCCGGGCGGCTCTCTCGCTCCTCTTCAATCGCAATCCGCCTTCCTTCCCTGCGCTTTCGACCGGGGAGGTCTGCGGCTGTAGAAGAAACCCCCGAATCCCGGGCCCTCTGTCGGCGTCTGGTACCGGGCCACTGAGGCGCTGCTTCCCCGCACAGCCGGTCTCACATGACGCGGGCTCCGCCGATGGTGGTGCACGGCGCCGAGCGCTCCCCGTCGGTGCGACATCTCCGCGCTGAAGTAGCATCGCTGGCTAACATTAGCTAACAACATCGATCTCTCTGCTGCTCCACCCCCCTCTCCCTCCGGTCGACCTCCCGCTACCGATCAGTCACATCAACAGTTGATTGATAGCTTACACTGGACCACCGATGGCAACCCCCCCACCCCGACCGTCCATCGGCTAGCGCAGGAAGCCCACTCGTTGCCCCCCTAACGTTTGGGATTTCGGGCCCACAAAGAGAGGAGCTTCGGAGTTTTAACCCGTGATATTATCACCAACCCCCTCTCCTCCTCTGTGGCCTTTTAGGGGTCCGTTTCCTCTCTACCTCAGCACCCCGATGCCTCCCCGTCCCTGTGTGTAACCTCTGCTGCACTATCACCCAAACTCTCATCAGCCCCCTCTCCGAGCCCCACCGACACCGGCTCTGCTGCTTCTGACAATCCGACCAAGGAGCGCTGCTCGGCGCGCACTGACTGCGGCGAACCCTGGGCGGAATCTCCGGTTCTCTCCCTCCCTCTCCCCCTCTCTTCTCTCAGCCTGGCTGCGGAGCGAAGCTAGCTGGCTGGCCTGTTCCACTTCACACCCACACACACACACACACTCACACACAGCAATTCCAGTCTGCCCGTGATCCCCTACACCCCAGCAGATCTCCGTGACATACGCCCCACAGCAGCGCCCGAGCCTCGGGTCTCGCCATGCCGGGTCCGGTGGCCGGTAGCAAGTCCCGTGTGTACGCAGACGTCAACACGCTGAAGAGCCGGGAATACTGGGACTACGAGGCCCACGTACCTAACTGGAAGTGAGGATATTTCTATTTACTGCAGGTTGCTGTGTTTGCATGCATGTGATGTGTGACCACAGCAGATATTGGATCTCTGTATGCATGTGTGTTGGTGGAAGAGGGACAGTGTGGCAGATGGGTGCCTATTATTAAACATTAGCTGTGAGGGTGTGATGACATGGTGGTAGTACAGTCTGTCAGTCTCCCAGCCCACTGCCCTGCGGTTCTGCACCCTGTAACACCTTCCTCACCTCCATCTCTGTCCCCATGTTCACCCCGTCTGTTGACTTAAATAACACCCACCTCAAGTTCAGAACCACATATCACTTAATTCCCTCAAGCAAAGCTCATCTCAGTGACAAGCACACTTTTGAAATTACTCACTGACTTGATTGCACGCTGAGGCTGAAAATAATCTTCCTTCGTTTTCACATAGTCACACAAGCTCTGCACTGTTTCTCTGTCTGTCCCTATAGCAACCAGGAGGACTACCAGCTGGTTCGTAAACTGGGCAGAGGGAAGTACAGCGAAGTGTTCGAGGCAATCAACATCACCAACAATGAGAAGGTGGTGGTCAAGATCCTGAAGGTGAGCAGTCGGATCTCCTTGGGCTAAACGCTGAATGTCCTTCCTGTATGTGATGTGAAGCCTTCCCCTTGAAATGGAGTTAAATAGTAATAGTGATAGTTTGAAATGAAGAATGAGTCAGAAATTGTTCGAATTCCTGAAAACTCCTGACACTGTTTGCATGAATTGTAATTATTTAAGTAAGTCTTGATGCAAAAATGTCGAACATTCCCCTGGAAAGAATGCAGCAGCAGCAGCATGTCAATCAGGATCAGCAGGTTGGAGATCCAGAGTCAGAAATAGCCCACAGGAGAACATCTCTGCTCTTACATCATGATGTGATTTATTATTTTTTTTCTTAAACCCCAAAGACCTCTGTTCTGAATATTTGCTTGGTTTTTCTTGTGCAACTAGCCCGTCAAAAAGAAGAAGATCAAGCGGGAGATCAAGATCCTGGAGAACTTGCGAGGAGGGACCAACATCATCCGACTGGTGGACACAGTCAAAGACCCAGTGGTAGGACCGCTAACGGCATGCCTGTCCTGTTGAGATGAGGGAATGAGTGGAGAGTGTTGGACTGAAACTGTTGAGAGACATTAGTTGGCTTTTTTTTTATTAGGTGCCATGATTTCACAAAAGGATGCTTTAATTACACCTATACAATTATGGATGCAGCAATTGTATTTTTCATGCTAAATTAATTTTCTTTTGAAAGTGTTTCGAATTCTGCATTTTCTTCCAGCTGCTGACAATTTTCTACTGAAAATAGTATAATCCAGGAGGACTGTGTGAAGAGCAGTCCTGCTTCTGTGCCTTGTTCATAGCATTTTCTGGAACAAAGCAACCAGTATATTCAGCTGGCCATGTGATATGCATTTTCACATGTGTTGTATAGATGGAGATATTTCTGAAACGGCACTAAACTGCTTGTCTGGATGGAGATCATTTTTGTTTTAAGACCTTGTTTTAAAAATGCCCACGTACACATGGACTAGTGTCTCTATGAGTCCCCAGAGAGAGTCCAAGTCTCGCCCCGTCCGTTGGTCCACCATGGGACCTTGTTTCAGAAACAATGTACAGTAGTTAATGTGTGAGACCTTTTTTGATCTGACACATTTGGTGTTTGTCAATTTAATCGACAATTTTTTCAACTCGAAAAATTGATCGACTTGTCTCCATATACATTTTTTTTTTTTTTTCTGAAATAAGGTGCCATTAGGAACACCAGGAGGGGAAGGACCCTGCTCCTCTACTTATATACTGGCTTTAGATCACCGCAACAAATTAAAGGAGCGGGACAGAAAACAGGGGCTGAATTTCTTAGAACAACGCTGACAGAGAAACAGTTTTTAATATGAAACAAATCTCAACATGATTAGAGCAATATTGGCACCAGCACTATGACGTCCTCTCTCTGTGCATCCCTAATGTAGTAATGAATAAATAATATCCACAGGAAGTTTGTATGAGAACATTTTAGGTGGCATTTCTTTTCTTTTTGTTCCATTCACTCTTAACAATCCCCCCAAAACGCTCCTCTTGCAGCATATGATCGAACAGCTGCCTCACATCTGTGTCACATAAGGATATTTAAATCACAAGTGAGCGCCTGCCAGCAGTGTACTGATGGGTTTGAGGAAATCATGGATTTAAGAAGTGATCACAGGTGTTGCAAATGATATGATCACTTTTGGGAGGCACTGACTGATTACAGACTGGATGTGATTATTGTGTGCATCGTGGGGGTGAAACCTGTTGCTGTGGGAAAGTAAGACACGCTGTAATTCCATTTTATTTTTACTTGTCTTGTGATTATTTTGGTTTACGGTGGCGGGCTTCCTGGAATTCGCAGCTGTCAGATCCTAAGAAGTAGAGTCAGAAAACTTAGTAAATTACCTGGAGAGTTTGGGGAACAAATGGGCCACTTTCATGTATTTTTAGTCTTTCAGTCTGTGCTAGACTGAAAGACTCTTTGTTGAACTTTTCAGAGGTGGAAGCCATGGAAGAGCACTGACTTAGCCTCTGTGTGGGATCACGTTCCCTTAGAACTCCAGTGGTTAGAAAATCAGTATTATATTAAAAGCTTTTGGAGAATTAGCCTGAAATCAAGCAGCAGTGTCTGCCTGTCTGTCTGTCAAGCTTCAGATCACGGTGCGGTTAGATCTGTGATTAATCAGCTGACTGAATCAGCAAAGAGCTCTTCCCTGCTCGTTTTCTATTGTTGATGATTTTTATTTGACTGATTTCGACTCTCTGCCTCCCCCCGCCCCCTTCCTCTCTCCCTCTCTCTCTCGGTGGCTGTACAGTCCAGAACTCCAGCGCTCGTCTTTGAATGCATCAATAACACAGACTTCAAGGTACAATGATCACCTCTCTTCTGCATGATTCTGGGGCTCTGCTGTTTGGTCTTTGAGGTCACATTGAATGTGTTGTGCCTTCACTGGACCCTGCTGCCTGTTTAGCACGTCCCATTTTGCAGTGTCTTGATCAGTAGGGGGCAAATGGCTCAGGGGGGCATCAGCTTTTTCCTGGAACTAATTTGAAATTCAAATTTCGGTTCAAATCCTGATGTAAATTTGTTCTTCCCCACAGGAGTTGTACCAGAAGTTGACAGATTATGATATCCGTTTCTATATGTATGAACTACTGAAGGTGAGTCTTGATTTTTTTTCTATTGTTTAAATGTTACATTTAATGAATCAGCAATGTTCCCACTATTCGTGGCAACATTCCTGGGAATTCATACGACATGTTTCCTGCTAATGTGGGCTCCTTGTGTCTGCCAGGCTCTGGACTACTGTCACAGTATGGGCATCATGCACCGTGACGTTAAACCCCACAATGTGATGATCGACCACCAGTTGAGAAAGGTAGTTGATGCCCCATATAGTTATTTTTTTTCACACACCCACACACGCTCTGAATATTATCTCTCACCCGCTCTCTCTCTGTTTATTTTCTCTCTGGCACTCGTCTTCCTTTCATTACTCCCCTGTTATATTCTCCCACATTTGAAAATGAGCTAGATAATTGCGGGTTAGTAATGCATTAGCATTGGCTTTTATAAGCATGTTGTCCCTGTAATGTGTTTGAGTCCAGTCTGCGTGAGATGATTAAACTGACAGCAGATTTATTTCCCATCTGAATTAGTGGGTTTTTTGATGCTCTCCGTTGGTGGGTGCTGCAACACAGTTCATTCTGTTCCCAGCTAATGAATGCATTTAGTGTGAAATATAATCTGGCGACTAATGAGCATGAGCAGTTATGGCAGAACAAAGTCCGTGTCAATCGAGAGAGATGAGGAACGCCAAGCTAGGACTGAAGCTGTAGCCTCTGGCTGGTAGCACAGCGCTAGTGGGCATTGTTGTCTTGTTATGGCTCTTGGTGCCAATGGCTATTGCTGTAGTTGTCACGTTAGCTGTGGCTGTGATTGTGATTGTGACTGGCTGGCTTTTTTTTTTTTGTTCCACAGCACCAAATATAGTTACATTGACCAGGAAAGAAGCTGGTGCTTCTGCTAGCTTAAACTGTAGCTTCACTGTGGCTTGTGTTTAGAGTTACACATTAAAATGTTGTGTGACAGCCTAAACTGCCACAGCTACAGCCATAGCTGAAATCACAGCAACAGCAATGTACACTCCATGCTACAGCCATGGCTATAGTCTATTCACAGCCACAGCCACAACCTGCCACAACCTGCCACAACTGCAGCTCTAGCATTAGCCTCTAAAAGTAATTACCCTGCGCTAGCTATTTTAATATAAGCTTCAATGATGCTGATTTGTGGCCGAGTTACCTGTTGTAACCACGATACGTTTCAGCTGCAATCTCAGCACAGTGTGACTGAAATATCAGTTTACAGAGGAGAACAGATCAGCCTGTTTAATTACAACTAAACTAAGTAAACCAACTGCAGAGCTTAACAACAGAGCTTGATTAATGAAACGGTTGGCCGATATTATTGTCAGATATTGGCCTGTCACAGATATATTGGTATCAGTAATAGAGGCCGGCCAATGCTTGATTTATGATGTTGCTTCTGATACCGATGTTGGTAAGTTCAAAATTCGGATGTCAATATATCTGCCAATATACACTTGTGTTGTCAGGTTACTAGAATTTCTAATTTTGATACAAATATAACAAGGCTTGTTTACTGTGTGTAAAGCACAACACAATCTTAGTTCATTTACTCGTTACGTGGGATCGACTGACATGTTTTTTTAGGGGCGATGCCGATTATTAGTAATCAAGGAGACTGATAACAGATATTTGGAACTAATATGCCGTTACAGTTAAAAAATAAAGTCATAGTGTCCAAATCTATAATAACCAGTGATGGAATTTAACTAACTGCAATTTACTCAAGTACTGTTCTTGTACTTTTGTAACCAGTAACTCTGCAGAATCAGATTATTTGGTGTTAATTGTGACGAGTTACCAATCAGATAGTGTTGTAGGAAGGACCTTGAGCGAGGGTTAGGAGGCGAGACTGTGGAAAATGAGTATTGAAACTGTTTCACATATTCAGAATCGATTTGTGTCGATATTTTTGACAACACTGCTAAACACACAATTTTCAGATGATCCTTCAAATATGGTTATCAAACACTTGCGACACAGATATGTAACAGTCCACATATAGGTTCTCTGACATGAACACTTAAAAGGTGCTCGGGGTCAATAATGTCTTTACGGACAGTAATGTTTATTGTTTAACTTAAATATATCCTGCACACAATTACTGTTAGGCTGGTGTGATGGGTAAAGGCTCACAGAGCTTTGACCTCATACCCACAGCCACTCACTGGCTATGGCTACAGTTAGAGCTTGAGCCTGCAGGGGTTTCTGGGAATTGGAGTGCGGAAAAAACACACAAATTAAATCACAGCACCAAAAAAGAAAAATTTCAGCTGTTCATTTTCTTTGTCGTATCCCACTGATTGAAACTTGAGCTGTAGCTGTAGTAATGCACTACTATCTGCTGAGCAAGCAAAATATTAAATCCAGTAATACACTTCTGGCCTTGTCCAGCAGGGGGCAGCAGCTGAACATAGATGTGTAACAACTCAACATCCCTTTCAGAATACATCAGGAACACATACACACACACATCCACCTTATTCCAGTGTGTGTTGATCAGTGATGTTAGGTCACACCTGACGGTGTTGTTCATTCACACTTTCTCTACATTCTGTCTCAAGGCTGTGAAGCTAAATGAGGATAAATTGTGTGTTTCCATAGCTACGCCTTATAGACTGGGGTTTGGCAGAGTTCTACCACCCATCCCAGGAGTACAATGTCAGAGTGGCGTCACGATACTTCAAAGGCCCCGAACTGCTGGTGGACTACCAGGTAACACACACACATACGCCCACACACACATCTGCCCACATTAAAACAACCATCAGAGAGACTTCACTTTCTGTGTCGCTGTCACGTTTACAAGAACACACGTGCACACACAACATATACATTTTTAAAAGGCCTGCAGTCACACATTGATGAGACAATGTTGTCACCACACGTGGATAATCCTGACGCCTGTGTTCTCATCATCGGCAGTGCTGTTTGATGATTTTGTGTTTCAGATGTACGATTACAGTCTAGACATGTGGAGCTTGGGCTGTATGCTGGCCAGTATGATTTTTCAGAAAGAGCCCTTCTTCCATGGACAAGACAACTACGACCAGGTACCTGCGACACACATGTGCAGCTCACACACACACACACACCAACAACAACAGCAGCTCACTCAAATTGATTGAAACAGATGAGTGCAGATCATTATTTACTGATTTCATGCACACATACTGGAAAAAATCTAAATGTCTGGCTCACCTATGTGCACACACAGAGGTGTTTGGTGCATCCTGTGTCTCAGTTAGGTGCAGGATGTTAACCCAACATGTAATGGAGACAACCTGTATTTGTGTCCTGGAACTGTATCGGCTGTAATCTGTGCCTCACTCTCACGTGTCAACAGTTTAATCAGAAAGAGAGCGCTGTCATTCAGCACAAACAGAACTAGAGCTCCGAGGAGATTTCTTAGGTTTAACTAAGAGGCTAACAATCTTCCTGAGCATAGCTTTACTTGTTAAGGGTTAGTGGATAAATGTGTCAACCACAATGTGACGGATTTCTTCATGTTTCAAAGCGCTTCAGAGTTTGAAGTCTGGTTTGTTGTGTTTTCCAGTTGGTGAGAATCGCCAAGGTCCTGGGGACAGACGAGCTGTTTGGCTACCTGCGTAAATACCACATCGAACTGGACCCGCGCTTCAAAGACCTGCTGGGACAGTAAGTCCACTCTGACTTTACCTCTGGCAATTCCATCCCACTTATTGTGACATACAGTAGCTGCTCTAGAGCTGAATCTAAAGTAGAAGTCAAAACCGAATACAGGCTAAAAATATCCTGATGAGCACTAACGTGAAGTAGCCGAAGAACGCCCGCTCTGCTGAAGTCCTTGAGCGACTCACTGAAAGTGCTAATTTGATATTTTTAAACTTTCAGTGCTGCTGGCCCTCTTCTGACTCACACATGCCCCCTTAAAACAGTCCCATCAAAGACAAATAAAAGGCATGTTACATCTGGAAAAGAAAGCCCCATTATAGGATCTATCCTCGCAATCCTGGCACGCCTGATTAGGACCATCGACTTTCACTTTCCAGCCCACAAAGAAACATGTTGTCCTGCCTGCCTTTATAAATGGCTGGGTTGAAACTGCGTCACAGTGGTAGTTACAAACATGAGTTCACCTTTTCCACTGCAACTCCCTGTTATTGCTCCTGTTATGTAATGTGCTGAGGGGGAATTTGGTGGGAAACGTCTTTAGCACCATTTTGAGCCACACTTACACAGTCTTAAAGGTACACTGTTGATTTTTCTTTAAAATGTCATGTTTCTCACCAGAACGCAGTGTGTTACCCTCAAGCCTCTGAAACCTGATTTGGTTAAATCCATGGTCATATCAGCTAGCTTTTCTTTGCCTTATTCTGACTTCCACATTACATTACCAGTGCATATCACTGCCAACTGCAATGCTGAAGAAATGTGTGTCCATTTGTGCATAATAGTAGTGCACAAAAAAAAACAGGGACCCACTTATCAAAACATTACATTTTATTTTGGAAGAAGCCGACAACTGAATTCACACACTATGATCCCTCAAATGTGGGATGGGGGCAGAATATTTTAAATATATAGAATTATAAATTACCTTTTTTCGTGCATTACATGTTCTGAAAAAAAAAATCTATATGTATGTCCCTCCTGATTATATCGGCCAGACTCCACTCCACAGCACCACTCGTGTTCAAAACTCCACAGGGTGCCTTTAAGTTCTGTGTCACTGCAGCAACACTTGGAAGTAAACACTCACTGTTCACTGCTGCTTTAGTTCCCACTGCTCAGCTGTTGGAATAGATTTGAGTCCTCACGTTTTTTCTGTTGTCATGTGCTTATCAGATAAGACCACACTTTGCAGTTTACAGTCAATGCTCATCCTATATGAGCATAATAGAAATAAGTAGCAAAAACAAACCAGAGTACAGGACACAAGAGAATCTCATTATATGGGTCAGTAATGTCACTGTTGGCATTAGTGGCACTGTCAGTAGCTGTTCCCTCAGCAGTGGCTGCTGTGTGCCCACAGGCAGAGCAGGAAGCGCTGGGAACAGTTTGTGCAGACAGAGAACCAGCACCTGGTGAGTCCTGAAGCTCTGGACCTGCTGGACAAGCTGCTACGCTACGACCACCAACAGAGACTGACTGCCACAGAGGCCATGGAGCACCCGTACTTCTGTAAGCAGGACACACACTTCCACACACAGTGCACACAGGCAACACACACATACACAGTGAGCCTTTTGGGGTCTTCTAGATGTTTGTAGCACAAGCTAAACGTAAGTTTGATAATAATGTAAAGTCAACAGTAACTCCTATGTTGTTGTGTTAAAGTCAGGTAAGTGCAGCATAAAAAAACTATTGTTTGCTGGATAGCACAATGCTAGGTAGCACAATATCAGGCTTCAGGTGCTCCTGGTGTAAATATTAAAGTGAACCTCTGGCTCCTCATTTATCTATAGTATTTTTCTGGGTTTTAAAGATGATCCTAAACTCAAAGTAGCATTAACATATATTGGTGAGGAAACCTTAAAATGTAATTTCTCTCCTCCTGCAGACCCAGTAATAAAGGAGCAGTCTCTGTCGAACTCTGACAACAACATGGTTTCCAGTGGCAACACTACAGCACGATGAAACACAGGTAACAGTTTGAAGATTACTCACTGGTCACGGTGTATTTTGATGATTTCTTTATGTAATATACACCATTAAAGCCACTACATGTAGAATTTGACAGTGACTATTTTAGTTAAAAACATTTAAATAAGTGGACTCACATCATCAACAGGATGAAGAAACAACAACAGACACGTTACAAAGACATCTGTGTATTGTGTTGTGGAGATGTCTACGGAAGTTAGCATGCTAACCAGCTAGCCACGGCCTATCCTGTCTCATAATAACACTTTGTTCCGGCAAGAGGCTATTGTCCAGATGTCACCACTTTTGCAGACTTGTGGACTTTGTGGGTGTGATCGCACTTCACATGTGCTGAGTGCTACCAAACCCACAATCTCATCCACAAAAGCCCTCAAGCAGACTTTCCGTAGACTTAGAGAGAGTTTGCCCTTAGACTTCAGTGGTCTTAAGTGGACATGATTTTATTGCCCACAATTCATTGCAATACGGACGTGACATTAAAGTTCTTGTTATGAATGTTTGAAACAATTACTTCATAAAATGTTAGTTGAATCACGTCGGCCAGAAGTCATTTCCTCCCACATCATGATACAAAATATATATGTACAGTAGTCTTCAGGACTGTCTATAAGAGGCTTATTCTAGCCTTACAGTCTCGTACCCTTGCAGACTTGATGGGATTACATTGAAAACATCATAGTACGCATGACTGAAGCATTAGAGGGCTCAGTCTGCATGTCCGGAGGCTGGACGTTTGAATTCAGCCATGGTCTAAATCACCTCTGTACTGTATCGCCTGTTGTCAAACTGACCTCCAGCAGACATGGAGGCTGTGTTCAGTCCCAGTTTAGTGCCAAGCCGTATTCAGTGTCACGTCAAGCTGCCAAATCTAGTTGAGCTGGGCCCGGTTGCCCATGGTGACCCACACTGTGATCCAAGGTCCCAGTTCAGACAAACTCTAGAGCCACTGGCTCCCAGGCTTAGTTTGATTAAATGAACAAATATAACATAATATATACTGTATATATAATTATAATAACACATTGAGCAACATCTGTATAAAATCTATGGCAAAAGACAAATAAGCAATGAAAGAAGTAGAACTGAATAGATATAATATTAAAACAAATGGAAGATACTCTGTGCTTCTCTTCTGGGTGCAGCCAGTACAGGGCAAATCACAGTAGCATAAAATCAATATTCCAGCACACACCAGGATATAATTGACACTTATTTATTAACAGTTACATTGAAACAAGAGGGAGCGAACTATGTGTTTCGCATGTTGTTTCATCAGATTGGCTCTGTGCGTAGTTACCAACAGGTGTATCTTTCAGTAATCAGGTGCTGATCAGCGGAGAATCCTACAAGGTCACATTCCCCAATAGACACACTTCATCAATAAAAAAAAAAAAAAAGCCATAATAGGCAATAGCCACTTCAATTCCACTGTACAAAACTATAAACCATCTTGTGTAAGATAATGAGATACAAAAAAGAATTGCATCAGAATACACAATCAGGCTGATCTGATCACAGTACTGCAGAAGACTAGATACAGAATCTATAAGATTCCACAATATATAACAGTACAAGCTACCAAACTGTAAGTGCCATTCGTATCCTGGTGTGCACTGGGTTTTTTCAATCTAGATATAGGTTATATAGGTAAATGTAATAAAATAGATTATATTCAAAATACAGTTCAGGCAGTGTTTATGCTCAAGTAGCTAGCGTCAGGTTTGATTTATGTTAAATGGGCTTCTCAACCTAGCGGCCGAACACTTTTTCCAGGGTCACATTGAGTTACATTTCAATGTCACTTTTCTACCATTCAACCAAAGAATTACTGTTGGGGTGTCAAACCAGTCAACTTCTGTTTTTCTTCTCCACTTTCAGACAACAATGTTTTTTTTTACAAGATTGCCACTCAGGGGATATTATTAGTGTTACAAACTCTATTCAATGAGGAGAATAAGGATAAACAGCCAGTGATGGGTTTTTATTACAGTAATTTGATCAGAAGAAAGGTCGACCTTGCAGATACGATGCCTGTTGAAATGTCATGTCCACTCTTTTGTTTCCTCCTCCTCACTCTCTTATGTTCTCTTTCTCTCTGCAGAAGTGGAAGAAGAAGGATGTTTGTTACCTCAACTTTGTACCCGGTTGTGACAGTAACTTTGACAAGTGTACAGTGACAATGGATCAAAGTAACTCTGACCAGTTACATACTCAGATATGTGCATACGGATACACACAGACACACACAGATACATACACGACAATGCAAGCACACCCTCTATACAAACACTTATGCAGACATGTATACGTACACCCTCCTCCTCTGTATCAGTCTGCGATTGGCTTGTCCTGGTTCCCTGTCCAGCAGCCTGACCAATGAGCTTGAAGCTGCTCCCCCGTCGTCCCCCAAATCGTCTTTTTCCTCCCAGCTCAGTCTCATGTAGGTCAACAAGGACAAACTACTTTTAAAGACAATTCAGTCCCTCCTCCTCTCTGTCATCCCTCCTTTATGTCAGCCCCTCTTTATTTGCATCAGCATGGAGAATGAACAGGAGTGTGAGCCTGTACGAGCCCCAACCCCCCTCCCCCTCTCCTCCCGACCTGTTCATCCATCCGTCTGTCTGCCCCCCCTCCTCCCTACCATCCTGTATCCCCCAACAGACAGACAGACGTCTTAGCACTACTCCAGTACTGAAAGTGGCATGGTGGACTCTCTAGATAGAATGATGATGATGATAATAATAATATTAATGAAAAATAAATGATTTTTATTTAGATGAACTCTGCCTGTGTCGAGAGTGAATTTATTGCTTGTTACATTTTGCTCTGATTTGATTCTGATTTGAAAAAGTGATAAAAATCCATAACAGGGTTTAAGGATAGCTGCCACTGCTTTTACACCTGAACATGACACTTAACTGCAACGAGAGGAATTGATTCAACTTTATGATCATTGCTGCAGTTGAATTGGATTGCATTATTGTAAGAGGTGTTTCTATTATTTTGTCCACCCCATTTATGTTAGTTCCCACTACAAAAGGTGTCTACAGTACCACATTTTGCCATGATGACACACACACACCCACAAGGTCAAAACATTACAAGCCACGCTGATACGGCTGGTAATCAACACCTCTCTGAAACAGTAAAAAAGAGAAGAGAAAAAAAGGAATATAACCTTTTTTTATTAGGTGATGCAACACAAGACAAGTGAGAGACGTGAAAGGAACAACACTAACAAAAAAAGACAAAAAACTATTATTATATGTATATTGTAACCTTCATGGAAGGAGGAATTGTTGCAGAACTGTTGTATTGGAGTGCATTAGTCTTAGGTAGGTGTACCTCTTAAACTGGAAACTGGGTGTATATATTAAAGGTCCCCTCCACATATGTATTTATATAAATATGTCTGACATGGGTGTTTGCAAAAATGTTTTACCATTATAAAATCCTCCTCACACCTACTCCCTCATTAAAGAGTCAAGATTCTACAAATTTACAAATGTTTTTCATCTCACAGATTTAAAGCAGCATGTAGAAATTGGCACGCCAATTTGGCGCCCCACATAGTTTCTGAGTGCAACGTCACTGTTGTAAATACAGAACACAGGTCTAACAACTACAAACAAAACTCATTACATCATAACAATGATATGTGTTGAAAACTCGTATGTTGAAGTAAACATGTTTGTAAGGCTGTGATCCTCCCCTCTCACTGAAGTTACATAGTGCAGAGACAAGTGACAGAGACACCATTCAGCCTGTTACAAGACACTGTACCATCAACATGTTTTGAAGCTGTTATTTTAATTTTAAAAAGTTGCATAATACCTTAATTGTTGGACACAAGATGTCTCCATTCTCAGTATATGTGCACTGGAGGCGCCAAGTTTCTACATCACACTCACACTGCAGAATATTGGACCATAGCTGTATTCACACAGGACTAGTGTTACTTTTCATTAATAATTTGAAATAACTGCAGAGGTTGTCTGTGATCTTAATCCTGTGCGATTCTGTCATGTCTGTATTTTGTAAAGTAAAAATTCAACCTCATATTCCCTAGCATCTTCTGCCTAACACAGAGGGCATGTGATTCTAACCCGAGCAATTTGGCATGGTGATGATTTTGGATTGTACTTCTGTTTAAACATCAGTTTTCTGCTGTCAGACACCTGAACAACTAAGAAATTTGCTCACAGTACTTACATACTGTAATATGTTGAAAAACAGTCAATAGCTGTGCTGCATGATTGGCTGGATTGACGCTAAATGAGTGACTGAAGGTTTGGAGCAGCAAAATGTTGTATTCAAGTACAGCGACAAAGTATTGTGGTGTATTTGTGTTTGTAACACATGCAGAAAGTGGGCAAATCAACTTTAAACTACATTAATAATGTGGCTTTTGTAGAAGGGACGTTTCACTTCTGAAAGGATGCAGAGCCTTGACGTCATATCCAGGAGATGATGTCAGTAAATGTCAGTAAAATATAGACTTTGCTTAACTTGTGCTGATGTGCCACATGAAACAAAACGTGAGGTGGTAATTTCTTATCCACATGAGTTCCCCTGGTTATTCTAGTCCTGTGCAAATAGGTTTCATGATTGACTTCACAACTGTTTCTGATGTCACCAATCCTGCTCGATGACCTGCCTTGGATTTTCAATGAGCACTGAGAAAATTTACACTTTGAACATTGAATATGAAAACAGCATTCTAGTGTCAAAATCTGCACAGACATCAGTCTACACAGTTACGCTCAAACATTCAACTGCAGAAAGAGGAAGAAAGATAGAATTTTGACTTGAGTGGGGCTTTAAAGAGAGATCACAC